>NW_027507785.1:43372268-43763886 GCF_037356315.1 Lithobates pipiens | reverse complement strand
GCCTGTATATTGTAATGTGTCAGGAATTTATTCATGGAGACCTGTTTACTGACAGGTCCACTTTACAAGAACGATGACCTCGTAATGGTTTTTGTCTGCTATCTGGTTGTCTCTTATAGTTTGTTTCGGGGAAGCCCATCATCATCCTCACCTGGACGGGGACGCAGCCTCATCTCAAGTCGGTCATCCTGAATTCTCACACAGACGTTGTCCCTGTATTTGAGGTGAGGCGGGCAGGGGGTGACGGGGGGGGGGGGGGGGGGGACTGGGATTCAGGTGTTGTTAATGATCACTTTACTGAATATTATGACTAGATGAAGGCGACTCGTGTCACTTACTTCCTTCTGCAGCATATCGGGGACTTTAGGTGGTGAGTCTGTCCCATGGACTTCTCAGATGTCCTCTTTTCCTCTCCTTTCCCTTGTCGCAGAAGAGGAGTCTCCATCCTCCTGCTGCAGTTCTCATAATGTTACATAAATGAGAATTCCAGCTGGGAAACCTTCCTGGAATGGCCATGGTTGGGATGCCAACATTCTACCATGGGAGGGAGGAACCTAGCCGGCCGTGGCTGTAAAATAAATAAATAAAACATAACTGTATTGTGTTTCAGGAGTTCTGGACCCATCCCCCATTCTCTGCCCACAAAGATAAAGATGGAAATATCTATGCAAGAGGGACGCAGGACATGAAATCCGTCACTATCCAGTAATGTCAGTAGAGGGGTGGAGGCCGTGACAGGTGTGAGGTTTGGCGCAGGTGGAGAGGCGGGCGGCGGTCTGGTGCAGGTGAAAGAGGTGGAATTTGGATCAGGAAGGGTATGTTGCAGGTAGAAGAGACAGGGTTTTATTCAGGCGGAGAGGGCGGGCTCTGCAGGCGGAGAGGGCGGGCTCTGCAGGCGGAGAGGGCGGGCTCTGCAGGCGGAGAGGGCGGGCTCTGGTGCAGGCGGAGAGGGTGGGCCCTGGTGCGGGTGAAAGAGGTGAATTTTGGGCAGGAAGGGTATGATGCAGATAGAAGACACAAGGTTTTATTCAGGGGGAGAGGGCGGGCTCTGGTGCAGGTGGAGAGGGTGTATTTAATATCTCCTCTTTCCTCTCCTCTCTCATACCTTCACTTTTTAATCTGTAGGTATCTGGAAGCCATCCGCCAGTTGAAGGCTGAGGAGTTCGATTCCCACGTACCATTCACCTGACGATGGTCCCAGGTGATGTACATTGGGGTGACATGGTGGAGATGGGGGGGGGGGGGGTATACATGTGAGGAGTTACAACTTTTTACATGGTAGTGCAAAAGAATAACCACATAGACATGTGCAGAGTGAAGAAAAAAATGTTTTGCTATTCGCATTTGTTTCGTTTAAATTTGTTTTCCTTATTTGTTTTGCGAATTGATTCAAAATTTTCAAATAGTTTTCGAACTCAAAGTTTTCCAATTTCCAAAGAGAAAAAAATAGAATAAAAAAAAAAGGTTCATTTTCTTTTTAATTCTATTATTTTTCTTTGAGGATTGGAAAAGTATGCCGCGCATGTCTATAACCACCGCTACTGAACTGCATCAGCAAATGACAGAATATACTTACCTGTATCTCTGACAGATGAAGAAATTGGGGGGCACACCGGGATGGAGATCTTTGGCAGAGCACCCTGAATTCCGAGCCCTGAACCCTGGAATTACACTCGATGAAGGTACAAGAATCTTCCTCCAGTACACTGGTGTTTTTTTATTTCCTTTTCTTTATCTCTTCCCCAATTTCTTTCCTGATCTTTTATTTTATTTTTTTTCCCCTCTTTTCCTCTATTCGCTTCTTTTCCTCTATTCGCTTCTTTTCCTCTATTCGCTTCTTTTCCTCTATTCGCTCTTTTCCTCTATTCGCTTCTTTTCCTCTATTCGCTTCTTTTCCTCTATTCGCCTCTTTTCCTCTATTCGCCTCTTTTCCTCTATTCGCCTCTTTTCCTCTATTCGCCTCTTTTCCTCTATTCGCCTCTTTTCCTCTATTCGCCTCTTTCCCTTATTCGCCTCTTTTCCTCTATTCGCCTCTTTTCCTCTATTCGCCTCTTTTCCTCTATTCGCCTCTTTTCCTCTATCCCCTCTTTTCCTCTATTCGCCTCTTTTCCTCTATTCGCCTCTTTTCCTCTATTCGCCTCTTTTCCTCTATTCGCCTCTTTCCTCTATTCGCCTCTTTTCCTCTATTCGCCTCTTTTCCTCTATTCGCCTCTTTTTCCTCTATTCGCTCTCTTTTCCTCTTATTCGCCTCTTTTCCTCTTATTCGCCTCTTTTCCTCTTATTCGCCTCTTTTTTTCCTCTTATTCACCTCTTTTCCTCATTCCCTCTTTATCTTTTCTTTCTTCTTCTTCCTTTTTTTTTTTTCTCTTGCTCACTCCTTTGCCTCTCTTTTTTAGGTCTTGCGAACCCCTCAGAGGAATTCAGTGTATTTTATGGAGAGAAGTGTGTATGGTGTAAGTCGTTTTGTCTTTCATTAGTAATGCATAAAATCTATTTCAGGTCATGTGATGGCATAATAAATATGGTGGGAGGACCTATGCTGGGTCATGTGATGGGATGATAAATATGGAGGGAGGTCCTACGGCAGGTCATGTGATGGGATATGCCTCTTATACGGCAGAGTACGTCTGCTCATCATTCATACATGAGATTGCTCTGACTTATTTCTTTCTGGTTCTGCAGGGATAACCGTTCATTGCAGAGGAGACCCCGGACACGGCTCTCGCTTCATAGAGAACACCGCCGCCTCTAAACTTGTGAGTTCCCTTCACTCTTCATTAGAAAGAACATGTCCTGGGCACAACAAAACAAAGGTCCACATTCAGTACTCTGCAATACAGGCATGCTGGCACAGCTTCCCTCCTCGCTCGGTCTCTCTTTCCGAGTTCACCAGCTCCAGCCGTTTGAATGGCGGAGGCGCGATGACGTCACTCTTGTGCTGAAGGAACGGCACGAGTATGATGTTCCTTTAAAGTGGGGTTCCACCCTAAAGTGGAACTTCCGCTCATCGGAACCCCCCCCCCCCCCCCCCGGTGTCACAGTTGGCACCTTTCAGGGGGGAGGGGGGTGCAGATAACTGTCTAAGACAGGTATTTGCACCCACTTCCGGGCATAGACTCCCACGGGAGTCTATGCTGTTTCCTGTCCCGGCGCGCTGTCTGCTCGGACACACACGGGTCCCAGAGACAGCGCGGACCATTCCCATTGCGCTGCGCGACTCGCGCATGTGCAGTAGGGAAACGGGAAGTGAAGCTGCAATGCTTCACTTCCTGATTCCCTCAACTAGAATGGTGGCGGCAGCAGCCAAGAGCCGAGCGATCGATCGGCCTCGGCTGCCGACATCGCTGGACCCCAGGACAGGTGAGTGTCCCTTTATTAAAAGTCAGCAGCTGCAGTACTTATAGCTGCTGGCTTTTAATATTTTGATTTCCAGTGGAATCCCTCTTTAAGCGTGCATGCGCGGGCGATCAGTCTGCAGAAACCTTTAATATCCCCTAAACCTTGTAGGAGATATTCCTTGTACTTACGGGTAAACTTTATCATAAGGTAGGTACAAGTGTCCAAGCGGTGTTTACTGCTTTAAAATCACTGCAAGTGCATAAAAATTCCTAATTGACTTGCCAGAAATTCAATGAGGTCCTAACTTCCTGTAGGGAGCTCACAGCACCCCCCCCCCCCCCCCAATCCCCATAACATAAGGAGGAAGTGATCCCTTTGTTTTTGCCCTGACATGCACTATTAGTGAGGTGCAGTCGCTCCTAGTAGCCAATGAGAAGCCGTCTCTCATTGATATGATTACAGTAAACTTAAAGAGGATTGGCTGCTAAAGTTGACTGCATTTTATACACCTCCCATGTACTGATGCAGGATGAGTCCTATAACATGTAATCTGCCAACCAATCAGATACTTTTAATTTCACCAATTATCATTATTTTTTTATTTATTTATTTTTTCAGCATTCTGTCATCAATAGTTTTCTGGAACTCCGAGAGACGGAAAAGAAAAGGTAAGTCCCCCGTAATCTGAACTGTGCGGAGTCTGCTAGGCCAGTGTGTGTGTGTGTGTGTGTGTGTGTGTGTGTGTGTGTGTGTGTGTGTGTTTGTTTGTTTTTTTTTTTTTAATTTAATTTTTTTTGTTTTGTGTTTGTTTGTTTTTTTTTTTTTTGTTTCTCTTACGCCGCCCCCCCCCCCCCCCCCAGTCAGTCCTGTGCATGACTTAGATGAGCCAATTGGATCCTCTGTATAAGCCGTGTTCATTTTTACATCAAATATCAATTTAGTTTTAGTCTTTTGACTAAAAGGCCTTTTTTTTTTTTTTTTTTTTTTTTTTTTTTTTTTTTTTTTTAGTTGACTAAAACCTCCAGTACATTTTTTATTCATCTAAAATCCAATGGGTTTAGTTACATTTTAATGTATTATTTTTTTTAGAATTGCCAAACATTATATACTTCTGGTGTAAAAATCTAATAAGATGTTATTTATGGTATTACGGTTTGAGCATACATTACATTACAGACACATATTTGGACACAATTTATTCTCTGGGGCCTCTGCTTTAAAAATATATACAGTATTTCACAAAAGTAAGTACACCCCTCACTCACATTTGTGTAAATCTTTTCTTGTCTCTTTTCAACAGTGACAACACTGAAGAAATGACACTTGTCTACAATGTAAAGTAGTGAGTGTACAGCTTGTATAACAGTGTAAATTTCCTGTCCCCTCAAAATAACTCAACACACAGCCATTAATTGTCTAAACCGCTGGTAACAAAAGTCAGTACACCCCTAAGTGAAAATGTCCAAATTGGGCCAAAAGTGTCAATATTTTGTGTGGCCGCCATTATTTTCCAGCACTGCCTCAACCCTCTTGGGCATGGAGGTCACTAGAGCTTCACAGGTTGTCACTGGAGTCCTCTTCCCCTCCCTCATGATGACATCACGGAGCTGGTGGATGTTGGAGATCTTCCCCTCCTCCACCTTCCGTTTGAGGATGTCCCACAGATGATCAATAGGGTTTAGGTCTGGAGACATGCTTGGCCAGTCCATCACCTTTACCTTCAGCATCTTTCACAAGGCAGTGGTGGTGTTGGAGGTGTGTTTGGGGTGGTTATGTTGGAATACTGCCCTGCGGCCCAGTCTCTGAAGGGAGGGTCACAGTACATGTTGGCATTCGTGGTCCCCTCAATGATCTGTAGCCCCCCAGTGCCGGCAGCACTCATGCAGCCCCAGACCATGACACTCCCACCACCATGCTTGACTGTAGACAACACACACTTGTCTTTGTCCTCCTCACCTGGTTGCCCCCACACACGCTTGTCACCATCTGACACCAAATACGTTTATCTTGGTCAAATCAGACCACAGGACATGGTTCCAGTAATCCATCTCCTTAGTCTGCTTGTCTTCAGCAAACTGTTTGCGGACTTTCTTAAATTTGATGCAGTGTGCAGCGTATGGTCTGAGAACTGACAGGCTGACCCCCCCCCCCCCCCCCCACCCCTACAACCTCTGCAGCAATGCTGGCAGCACTCATACGTCTATTTCCCAAAGACAACCTCTGGATATGACGCTGAGCACGTGACCTCAACTTCTTTGGTGGACCATGGCAAGGCCTGTTCTGAGTGGAACCCGTCCTGTTATACCGCTGTATGGTCTTGGCCACCGTGCTGCAGCTCAGTTTCAGTTTCTTGGCAATCTTCTTATAGCCTAGGCCATCTTTATGTAGAGCAACAATTTTTTTTTTTTTTTCTCAAATTGCCTTTCAGGACAACCCCGGAGAGAGTGTAGCTCCACCTTGTAATTAGGAAACACATGCCCACTTTAAAAACACCTCCTCCTCCTCCATGGCTTCAGTTATTGTGTTTCCTCCTTGGAGGAAGCATGTGCCTGAACCAGGGAGAGCTACACTCTCTGCAGGGGAGTAAGGCTTACCTTTCGTTGCAGGTTGTTTCTTTTTGACCCCCAGCAGCATCTCCACGGGGAGAGGACTCCTGGAGCTCCTGGTCCCGCCATCTCACGGGAGTAAGGACCCTCGGAGTGCCGGCGTCGGGTGCCCGGTGTCCGCTGGTTAGCGCAGGGAGGGCTCTGTTGCTGGCGGAGGCCGCTGCAGGTCAGCGGCATGGCTCCGTTTTCGGCGCCGGGTCCCGGACGGCGACGGCGTCGTTCACGGTGACGCGCGGGCGCTCTGAGGGGGCGTGGCGCCGTGGTTCAAGCGCTTGGAACGCAGGGATCATGGGGCGGGTCAGGTGACCGCGTGCTTCCGCTTCCGGCCGGCCCTGATGACGCGGCGGCCGGGAAAATTTAAAACGACAGAGCTGTTTGTGATAGCTGCCTCACTCAAACGATGGAAGAGTGTAAGCCAGCTATGGCGGAGACAGGCGCCCCTAGCACCGGTCCAGCCCAGGTACGTAAGGTGCACTGGCACCCTCTGCTTTACTGTTGGGCTATGTCTTTGTCTGTTCCCCCCTCTTGAGGGCCTGTCGCTGCAGGTCAGAGGTGGACTTCGCTCTGACCTTTTGCAGCCTAGTTCTGGGGTCTCACTAGTGGTCTGTTTGGTGGGTCTCTGCACTGGCTTGGTGTTAAGCAACTGGTTGTTGAGAGCTTTTAGTGAGTTAAACTTGTATGTCGTTTCAGGAAAAATCACTAGGAAAAGCTAGACCAGGTCAGAGAAAATGTCCTTCTTGCAAGACGCCCCTCAGAGATTCATGGCAGAAGGCAATGTGCAGAAATTGTATCAGAGAATTGGTGGAAGAGGAAACATCTCAACAATATAAGGATTTGTTTTCTTCGGTTAAAGAGCTGACAAACTCCTTGAGTTCTGTCAGGTCCATCCTGATACAAAACCCTCCCGCACAGACCGAGCCTCAGAACTTACCGCCCAGCCCCAGGGCGTCGTCATCCAGACAGGTGGAAACTGAAGAGTCTGGAGACGAAGGGGGTAGTACTCTCATCTCCTTCAGGGATTCTGAGGAGGAGGAAGAGGAAGAAGATAGCAGGGGCTCCAAATTCAAGCTATCACTAGAGGAAGTAGATGATATTCTAAAAGCAATCTACACTACTCTAGAAATTCAAGAAGAAAAAGTACAACTGTCAGTTCATGACAAAATGTACCAGGGGTTGGACGAAACAAAACGGAGAGTTTTTCCAGTCCACAGGGTCCTCTCAGGCTCAGTGAGAAAGGAGTGGAAGGACCCAGAAAAAGCCCCTTTCTTCTCTAAAGCTCTCAAGAGAAGGTTTCCCTTCGAAGATAAGGACTCAGAGGTTTGGAACAAAAAACCCAGAGTCGATGCAGCTTTCTCGCAGGTATCCAGACGAACGGATCTAGCCTTTGAGGATATGGGGATCCTTAAAGACCCAATGGACAAAAAAGCTGACTCCATCCTTAAAAAAGCTTGGGATGCTGCGTCAGTCAGTCTAAAACCAGCAATGGCAGCTACGGTGGTGGCCAGGAATCTGGAATGTTGGGTAGAGAAGCTGAAGAGCCATATTGAGGCGGGGACACCCCGCAAGGATCTCTTAGAGTCCTTTCCACTGATCCTGAATGCAGTCAAATACATGGCGGATGCATCAGCAGAATCGGTTAAACTGGCCGCTAGGTCTTCGGCTCTTGTAAATTCAGCCAGGAGAGCAGTTTGGCTGAAAACATGGTCTGGGGACACTGCTTCTAAGGTCAAGCTGTGTGGTCTTCCCTTTTCGGGTGACTTGCTCTTTGGTCCCGATTTAGAGTCTGTGCTGGATAGAACAGCCGATAAAAAGAAGGCTTTTCCAGTTAAGAAAAAGCAGATTGCCAAAAAGAATTTTCGTGCTTTTCAGCAGTCCCATAAAAAAGACCAGGAGCGCAAGAGCAGATGGGGTTCACAGAAGGGCAAAGGCAGGGGTGGAGTCCTCTTTAGATCTCCCCCAGAGCAGTCCCCTAAGAGCAAGTGACAATATCTCCCCAGTGGGGGGGAGACTGTCAGCTTTTCGCGAACAATGGAACAGGCTGTCTCCAAATCTGTTCGTGAAGAGCGTTGTCGATCAGGGGTACAGGTTGGAGTTTTCAGAACTACCCCCGAGCAGGTTTTACGTGACAACATTGCCAAGGGATCAGGAGAAGGCCTCTGCAATTAAGCTGTTGTTACAGGAGCTGATACAGCAAGAGGTTCTGATTCAAGTCCCAGTAAACCAGCAGGGCGGGGGTTTTTATTCACATATTTTTCTGGTGAAAAAACCCTCAGGGAAGTACCGTCTAATCCTGAATCTGAAATTCCTGAACAGGTTCATTCGGTACAAACATTTCAGGATGGATACAATTTTCTCCATCACAAAGCTGTTGACCCCAGAATGCTTCATGGCATCCCTGGATCTGAGGGATGCCTACCTTCATATACCAATTCATCAGGCATCGCAGCAGTTCCTGCGCCTGGCATTGAAGGTGGGGAGTTCGGTATGGCACCTCCAATTCAGGGCTCTGCCGTTCGGACTCTCGTCCTCTCCCAGGGTCTTTACGAAGATTATGGCAGAGGCTTTGGAGCCCCTGAAATTGAAGGGCATTCCAGTCGTCCCTTACCTGGACGACCTTTTGTTTTTTGCAGACTCCAGGGAGCAGGTCCTAGTCAATCTCCAGAGGGCCCAGTCTCACCTCGAGGGCCTGGGATGGCTTCTAAATCTAGAGAAGTCAATCCTGACCCCCTCACAGGAAATGAAATTTCTGGGGTATACATTAAATTCGATTCTCCAGAAAGTTTTCCTGCCGTTGGAAAAACAGGAAAAGTTGCAGCTAGCTGTACAGCGGATACAGAGCAACCAGACAGTCTCAGTCAGGACGGCTATGGCAGTTCTGGGCTTGCTTACGGCAGCAATCCCAGCTGTTCAGTGGGCCAGGTTCCATTCCAGACCCCTTCAGAGGGAGGTTCTGTCAAGCTGGTCCCATCAGGATCCTTTGGAAAAACCGCTAAAAATTTCGTCAAGGACGAAAAGGGCTCTTTGGTGGTGGAGAGACCAGGCAAACCTCTCAAGGGGCCTGGTGTGGACCTTTCCTGTGGACAAGCGCCTTACTACAGACGCAAGTGCCTGGGGCTGGGGAGCCCATCTGGATGGTCAGACATCTCAGGGGGTCTGGTCCAAACAGGAAGCTCAAAGATCATCCAACTGGAGGGAGTTGAAGGCGATCTTTCTGGGTTTAGTGGCCTTTCAGCAGAGTTTGAGAGGCCACCATGTCCAGGTGTTGTCAGACAACACAACAGCGGTTACCTACATTATGAAGCAAGGGGGAACCAGAAGCAGGAGCTTGATGGAGCTGGCCAATCTGTTGTTAGCCTGGGCAGAGCAGAACACAGCCTCACTATCGGCAGTGCATCTGAAGGGCTCTCAGAATTTGTTTGCGGACCTCCTAAGCAGGCGCAAATTGCTAGAGGCAGAATGGAGTCTGAATCAGGAAGTGTTCCTGATGATCTCCGAGGCCTGGGGGGTTCCACAGGTAGACCTTTTTGCCAGCCAGCAGAACTCAAAGGTGGACAGATTCTTTTCTCTTCACCGAGGAGATGCAGCAATAGGGTTGGATGCATTTGCTCACCCCTGGCATTACCAGCTGTGCTACGCCTTTCCCCCCCCTTTCCTCTAATTCCACTAGTACTGAGGAAATTCAGGGAAGAAAGGACAGACTTAATACTAGTCACTCCTTTTTGGCCAAAAAGGCCCTGGTTCGCGGGTCTTCGAAACCTAGCCTCGAAGCCCCCATGGAGGTTACCACTCAGAAAAGATCTGTTATCCCAGGGGACAGTAAGTCATCCAGAGGTGGAACTCCTACAGCTAACCGCCTGGTTTCTGAGGAGGACCTATTAAAAGCCAAAGGTCTCTCAGATAAAGTAGTAAAGACCCTGCTGTCTAGTAGGAAGGCAGTTACACAGGCAATTTACATGAAGGTCTGGAAAAAGTTCAACTCCTGGTGCAGTTCTAGAGAACTCAAGGTTAAGAGCACGGTGTCCGTCTTGGAGTTTCTCCATGAAGGAATGGAGAAGGGTCTCGCAGCCAGTACCCTGAAGACTCGGGTGGCTGCCTTATCAGTTTTCTTTGAAAAGACTTTATCTAAAGAAACTTTAATTTCTAGATTTTTTAGGGCTCTTGCTCGAAATAGACCAGTAGCCCTTAAAGACTTTCCCAGTTGGGATTTGTCTACAGTTTTACAGGGTCTCTCGGGAGCACCGTTTGAACCCTTACAGGAAGCTTCTTTGCAGAAGGTGGTTTTAAAAACAATCTTTTTGGTGGCCATCACCTCGGCCAGGAGAGTCGGCGAGCTCCAAGCTCTAGCTATTACAGAACCCTTCCTTAGAATTTATCAGGACAGGGTGGTACTGAGGACGGATCCAGCATTCCTACCGAAAGTATCCTCAGCTTTCCATCGATCGCAGGAAATAGTGTTACCTACATTCTCTGCAAGCCCAGCAAATGCAGGAGAGGACGTTTTTCACACATTGGATGTGAGAAGGTGTCTATTACAGTTTCTGAAAGTTACTAAAGATTTTAGAAAATCAAAAGCCCTCTTTGTGATATTTTCTGGATCACGCAAGGGGGAGAAAGCTTCTAAAAGTACGCTGGGTAGATGGCTTAAGTTGGCTATAACAGAAGCCTATAAAGCAAAAGGAGAAATACCTCCCTCAGGTATTGCTGCCCACTCTACTAGATCCACGGCAGTTTCCTGGGCTGAAAGGGCCGGTGCAACGCCTGAACAAATCTGCAAGGCTGCCACTTGGTCTAGTTATTCGACATTTCTCCGGCACTACCGGTTAGATCTACTGTCTGCAGCAGATCAGGCCTTCGGCAGGAAGGTACTGCAGGCAGTAGTCCCGCCCTAGGGTAAGTTTCTCGGTTATCCTCTCCGGGGTTGTCCTGAAAGGCGATTTGAGAAAGACTAAGTTAGACTTACCGGTGACGGTATTTCTAAGAGCCTTTCAGGACAACCGTTACTTCCCTCCCTAGGTTATGCTTAGTAAATGTATTAAGTTCTACCATGGTGTTGTGCTTTCTGTGCTTTGTTTTCCAGCGTCGGAAGGCCACAATAACTGAAGCCATGGAGGAAGAGGAGGTGTTTTTAAAGTGGGCATGGGTTTCCTAATTACAAGGTGGAGCTACACTCTCTCCGGGGTTGTCCTGAAAGGCTCTTAGAAATACCGTCACCGGTAAGTCTAACTTAGTCTTTTTCAGATTCTTTGCCATGAGGGTGACATGTTGAACTTCCAGTGACCAGTATGAGGGAGTGAGAGCGATAACACCAAATGTAACACACATGCTCCCCATTCACACCTGAGACCTTGTAACACTAACGAGTCGCATGACACTGGGGAGGGAAAATGGCAAACTAAGCCCAATTTGGAGATTTTCACTTGGGGGGTGTACTGACTTTTGTTGCCAGCGGTTAAGACATTAATGGCTGTGTGTTGAGTTATTTTGAGGGGACAGGAAATTTACACTGTTATACAAGCTGTACACTCACTACTTTACATTGTAGACAAGTGTCATTTCTTCAGTGTTGTCACATGAAAAGAGAGAAGAAAATTGACAAAAAAAAAAGTGAGGGGTGTACTTTTTTTGTGAGATACTGTATAACATCTTTATAAATTGAACCAAGTTTCATAAGCAAACAAAGAGAGAGAATTTTGACTCAAATGTAATATTAGTTTTAGTCATATTTTAGGCAACTAAAATAGTATTAGTTTTAGTCAAAGAAAATATTTGTCGATGCAATGAACACTGTGTATAATTTGTGTGTTTTGCTAATTTTGTTCTAGCAAATGTATTAATTTTTTTGATACACAGTATCTCTTGTTACAAAGTCATATGTATTTTCTATGCTGCTCAGCTCCATCTAGTGGCCATAATGCTGCATTTTACCACTGCCCATATTAAAGAGGCAGTAAACCCTGATGGGTTTTACTTCCTTCATTTTTGCCCCTGCAAAGAAAAAGCATAACGTGCTAGTATGCATCGCATACTAGCAAATTATTATGTGACCCTTACCTGCAAACAAAGCCAGCGCTGTGCCCGCTGCAGGCCGCATCCATGTTCGCCCCTCTTCCTTTCCGGGGGGGGGGCGCGGACTCCGGCTCTGTGACTGGACTGGAGTGACGTCACTGAACATTCCTTTTTGCCCAATTCACACAGAACTATGGTACATGCAGGCTCTCTGGATGAACGGCTATACAATCTCGTTATTTAATTATATATATATATATATATATATAGATAGATAGATTATATATATATAATCTCCAACCCCTTTTGTGAATTATGTTTGAGCTGCGTAGAGAATCTAATGTTTTTGTTATGAATGTTAGCTACTTCAGGTTAATTGTGACAGCTGGTTGTGTTTTTCACAAATGGAAGATAAGATTAAGGACTCTTGCACATGGGTCAGTTTAGCACATTCGGCGTAATTCCCTCTGTACAGGCAGCCCAGTACAGGCATATCGGGGGGGGGGGGGACCTTTTTTCATATGCCTGTATGCTGTACTTGTGTATAGGATGGCACCACTATATACAGTACATGAGTACAGCAATGCACAGCCATTCAACTCAGTGACAGGCTGAACTCTGGACTGCCCCAGAGGAGGAAATGTGCTGGGAATTACACTGAATGTGTTCAGCTGGCCCATATGCAAAAGCCCTAAGGCAGGGCCGGATCTGAGGGGGGTTGGGTCCCCAGATTTTAGTTGAGTGAACGTGCCCACCCCCACGGTGTTGGTGCATCCACTGATCCACGCTTCAGTCTGATGGGGGGCAATTGATGTAAGGATTTAAGGAGGCACTCTGGGACAATCCATTTAAGGGGGCACAGTGATGAGATGGGGATACCTACTGTAAATAGGTACTCTGACAATCTGTATAAGGTGGCACTATGATGGGGACACTCGATGAAAGGGGACACTCTGACGACGAGCCTGATGTAAGGGGGACCATGGTGTAAAGGGCACTCTGGACACACCTGATGTAAGGGAGCACTCTGGGGATTCTGATATAAGGTGGGACACTAATGGAGACCTTGGGATAAGGGGGCACTCTGGTGGGGACACCTGATGTGAGGGAGCACTCTGATGGGGACACTTGATGGGGATCTTAAGATAAGGTGGGATGTTAATGGAGCCCTTTTTGTAAGGGGGCACTCTGATGGGGGCACTCTGATGGGGGCACTCTGGGCACGCCTGATGTAACGGAGCACTTTGCTGGAGATCCTGATTCTGTTTAGATATCCGAGTAGCTAGAAACTCAGTTTTTTTTCTTTTGGACAGGAAGTTTTTGCCGGGAAGACTGTGTTCGAATATCAGCGCCTTGTGCAAGGACCCCATCGCACGAGCGCTGTGTGTGTGTGTGTGTGTGTGTTTTTTCTATTTCATTTATTGTACAATTTAGATGGCGACATTCCTGGAAAACCAATATCTTCCCCACACATGAATCCCCTGTTTTTTTTTTTTTCAGGTTGGAGTCTAATCCCCAACTCTCTCTCGGAGACGTCACCACAGTCAACATGACCAAAGTGAATGGAGGGGTCTCCTGCAATGTGATTCCCTCTGAAATGTCGGTGACCTTTGACCTTCGAATCCCTCCTACTGTGAACTTGCAGGTAAGGTGGTGACCCTCCCAATATTTTTCCTTTTTATATCGGCATTCAAATATATGGCCAATGCATTTGGGGAAGGACTGTGCATGTTCCTGTAGCCATAGTGCCCACATTTCAATCTGATCACATGGTCATTTCATTTCTTCTTCCCCTTTTTTTTTTTTTCAATTTATTTATTTTTTTGCTACGTTGTGGTGCCATCTATTTTTCAATTTTAGATATTTTATCATTTATGTATTGGGCAATATTTGGTTTGCCTGAAGTTCAGCTTTAAACTGTCCGTCTGTGTTCCACCCAATGACCAGACAGATTCTAGCTGTGCAGTTTGGATCAAACGCCAGATTTAATTTTGGTAAATCTTATGACGGCTTCCAATGAAATGATTCCGACATTCCCCCTGAATGTTACTTTTCTCTCTGCAGGAGTTTGAGTCAAAGATCGAGGGGTGGTGTCGTGCGGCTGGTGATCAGGTGACCTGGGAGTACCACCAGGTGAGTGCAGCCCTTAGGTGTCCTGGGAGTGGCACCAGCTGAGGGGGGATCTTCTAGCTGGGTAATCGGGCAACCTGGGAGTTTCACCAGGTGAGTGGGGCCCTCTAGTGGGGTGATCGGGTGACCTAGGAGTAACACCAGGTGGGTGTGGTTCTCTAGCACAGCCATCAGGTTGATTAGGTGACCTGGGAATACCACCAGGTGAGTGGGATCCTCCTAGCAGGGTTATCAGATGGCCTGGGAGTATCACCAGGTGGGTGTGGATCTTTAGCAGGGCAATTGGGTACCCTGGGAGTACCACCAGGTGAGGGGGGGCCCTTTAGCTGAATGATCAGGCAACCAGGGAGTACCACCAGGTGAGTGGGGTCCTCTAGTGTGGCGATCAGATGGTGGCTGACCAAGTATCTCCCATACCCCAGTGGTCATCAGCCCTGTCCTCAGGGCCCACTAACAGGTCAGGTTTGCAAGATAACTGAAATACATCACAGGTGATATCATTTGCTGCTCAGTGATTGCCGTATTCTAGTCTGCATCTCCCCCAAGGTAATATATAAAACCTGGCCTGTTAGTGGGCCCTGAGGACAGAAGTTGATGACCACTGCCATACACAACCCCGGGCTGTCGGAGCCTGCTGATCGCAGTAAACAGATGGGGCGATACCAGCTGGCAGGTAGAAAAGAGGAATCCGACTTCAGGGAGTGGGAGGAACATTTTAAAGGATAATTATAACAAATTTTGTCCCTTTAACTGATTTCTCGCCTGTCTTCTAGATACTTTTGTTGATAATTATCATCTTGATACATTGTAATATTTCAGGAGTTCTCTGGTCACAGCATACTTTCATTTTATAACATCACTATAATAACAACAATACAAACGGTTATTACTGACTATCCAATAGAAGCTTACTTGAAAAATCAGTTTTCATGTTGTGCATGTAGCCTGTCTACACACCGCCTCTTCCCACAACTTCCTGGATTCCCTGCATGCTTTGCAGCTGCTCTATATCTAAGGACTACATATCCCATGGTTCCTTGCTGCCTGCAAGCAGTGAGTCCTGACTCTGCCTCCTCAAGCTCCTCCTCTCAGAGGGCGGGCTCTGTGACATGTGTGACACAACAGTGCCTACTCACAGGGCTTGGGGACTTCACAGGATTCCAAAAAGTCAATGTGTGGGGGATCTTCACAGACCTGAAGATGGATCAGATTAATAGGAGTAGGCTGGAAATAATTGGAATACAATGTGGAAATGATATGAAGATAAGATTTTACATTTTGACCAAAGATGCACTTTAATTATTGAATAATAAAAATCTAAGAAAATAATATTTTTTTAATAAATGAATCAATATATTTAAGTAAATACATTTTTCTCAAGTCATCTTCCAGGACGGCACACCTGAGAGATGAGAGGCTCCTCCCTACAGGAAACACAATCAATCGACAGCTGTTTTAAGTCCCCACCCTTCCCCTTGATCCTCAGTTTTTGATTGTGTTTCTCCCTACACAGCGAAACTGTTTGTTTTTTTCCAAATGACCCGAAGCCTGGGGCTGGTGGTCTCCCCCTGGGAGCCGGACCACAAGCCTGGGAAGCCTCTGGGTCTGGTAGGATATTCTTGTCCTTCCTGGGGGGTTCCCCTATCTTTTCCTCAGGGCGGGCAGCAGAAATTGGAAGAGCCCCCCTGAGAGCTGAAGGACCCTGGGTACAGTGGTGTACCCAGAACTTCAGGGGCCATTATCCTGTCTCCCCCCTCCTTACCTGTACAGGTGGCTGTTCAGACGGGGGTGCTGGCCATCGGTTCTTTCCAGGGGGCTTGTCCCCGACTCCTGGGTCCCCGGTAGCTCGCGTGGGCTGCCGGAGAGGGCGTGGCAACAAGCACCCGCGTCATTTTCAAACTTCGGGAAAATGGCAGCGGCGTTCTTACCCAGGAGGGAAGGCTGAGAGTCAGTAGGAGCAGGCGCCCACATCCTCCTTTCTCTAGAGCGAGGAGGCACCAGTTTACTACGGTGGATGTCTGCCTTAACCACCTCAGATATGAAGATGGGAATGAGGAATGGAAGGCATTGCCCCCCCCCCCCATGTATATAGACTGACTTCCCTATGGGGACAGCAGTTGGGGGGGGGAGCACTTTGGCGGCTATCCTCCTTGCGTGTGGACCATAAGGATGGAAAAGCAAGCCCGCTGGCTGTGGCAAAAAGAGGAAGACGACAACGGTGAGTACTTTACTTTCCTTTTGCCGTGGGAATTTAGCTGCAAAATCCCCAATTCCAGCCAGAGGGTTCCTGGGCATTTGAGATCTCACCTGGGGTCTGGATTCAAATAGCCCTTAAGCTTCTGCTAAAAACACCAGCCGCAGCTCCCTCTTACATCAGAGAAGCTGTATGGTGGACAGGTGGTGCAGAGGAACGAGTGTGCCTAAACCACTTCAGATGAGAAAGAGGTAGGTAGGCCATTGCTCCCCCTTCCCCGTGTATATACTGACTGGTGCAGTGCAGAACCTGGGGTCGGGATACAAATAGCGCAGACGCCACTGCTAAAACCACCAGCCACAGCTCCCTCTTACAGCAGAGACACTGTGGTTATCGCAGCAGTAGGTTGCCAGCCTCTCCCTACATGCCCAGTTGTGGTACATTTAGTAGGGATGAATATAGCGTACAGAGGGGACCTGGTAGATACAAAGTTACTTACAGGCCAGGTATACCACTGAACAGGTTATTAATTGGGCAGTGGTTGGTGGATTCAGAAGCTCCCCTGGTCAGCAGGTGCACTAGGTTACCGGCCCTATTAGCCCAGCTGCTAGGAATCTGAAGTTGCTTCACAATGTTTAAAAGCTGACCTAACATTCAAGGATGGGCAGAGACCAAGCTACTGTGTGGCACAGTAGGGGTTCCCTTGTCACAGATCCTCCTTTTGGGGGTTGCCTGCTATAGTTAACTTTCATAAGCTCCAACCTCCCACTCCACCTTTACACTGTGTTTATATTATAGTGTAGGAGGTAAGAAGAAACTTATTTTTTATTGGTTTGGGCTACAATCCACGCAGTGGCAGATCTAAAGGCGATTCACCATAGATCGCTCCCTACATCCTTTTAATTGAGGATTTTCTGTGCAAACCTATGCAAGAGCTACATAATTAATTGTTTGAAGCCTGCAAATAGCTATTTACCTCCCAGGCTAAACTGGTAACCACCTCTTCTAGAGAGGTCTTAAATTGGTCTCTAGGGCTGGGCTCATTGAGACTTTAGTTGCTAATCAGCACCACCTGGATATGTGCTGGCTAGCGTTTGCTCAGTCTATGGAGGTAAGGTAGGACAACAACTACTACTAATAGTAGGGTGTCCAACCATTTTAGGATCTGTTCCTTCTCTGGTGGTGAAGGTTTAGTATCTACAGCCCAGGCTATGCCTATGAAATAAATTGCCTGTTGGTTATTTCATAAAGGGATAGACCATGACTCCTCATTGGCTGCACACCAGTAGACCTCAGTAGTGAAGGTTTGTGCTTGCTGGGATGTTTTTGTGGCACAGCAGAAATACACATTGAGATTTGTGACATCTCTGCTTATAAGGGCTATATTGCTGTACATCAGAAATGCACTGCACTGAAGCTTGTTTGCTGTCCTTTATATACTAAAGGTACTGCTTTGTTTGGCTACAGATCAGAAAAATACAACAGTGAAGGTGATCTGTACTTTCTGGTTTTGTGTTGCACAGCAGAAATGCACATCATTGTGTCTGGTGACATCTCTGCTCATAATGGTTATATTGCTGCACATCAGACATACACAAGATTGAGGTCTGTCTGTGGGGCTTTGTGTCCTGTTTTACTGCCTTGTTGGTTACTTATCAGAAAGGCAGCAGTGAAGTCTGATGGTCCTGATTTGCGTGGCGCTGTGCTGATTCAGACAGTGCTATTAACAGCAATGGCTGCCGAGTTTAAACATGCGATTTGACATGTTGAGTCGCATGACAAATCATTTCAATATGGATGTGCTATCTCTATTCATAGTGTTTTATTGTTGCACATCAGATTTGTACAGCATTAAGGTCTGTGAGGTTTTGTGTCCTGTATTACTGCCTTATCAGAAAGGCAGCAGTGAAAATTGATGGTTCGAATTTGTTGGGCTACATAGTAGAAATACAAATTGAACCCCTGCCAGGTGTAGTACATATACTGCCTTTGGTAATCCATGTAGCACCACAAAGTGGTGTTGTGCTGATTTTAGCCATGCGATTTGACATGTTGAGTCGCAAGGCCAAATCGCTTCAATATGCATGTGCTATCTCTATTCAGAATTGTTATATTGTTGCACATCAGACATATACAAGATTGAAGGTTGTCTGTCCTTTTATGTCTTGCATATTCTGCCTTATTGGCTGCATATCAGAAAGGACACAGCAGTGAAGGTTGCTTGTCTTTTTCTGATTTTGTTTTTGCTGCTCAGCTGAGAGACACATTGAGGATGGTGGCCTCTCTGCTCAGTATTGGTATATTACTACACATCAGACATACACAAAGATTGAATGTTTGTGTCCTGTATGTCCTATATTTACTGCCTTATCGTTTGTATATCAGGCTAAGCAGTGTTTCTCATGGATCTACCTTTCTGCATCTTAGGGATACACAGCAGGGGTTTGTTGGCTGCAATCCTCCAGGGAGTCACAGCATTGGGGACCCCTTACTGGTTCGACCTGAAAATTGCTATTTGTTTTTTTTTTTTTTTTCCCTGCGACCTGTGTAATCTTGAGGTCTGTGGATCCAGGAATCAGGGACTGCTGGTGTCGCACAGACACAAATGGTACCCATTGGAAGCCATAGTATATGACTTCTCATGCGTCTTGCAGTCCCAAGTCGCAGGTTGGGTCGCACGGGTGTGGGAACCCTAAACTTATCTGTCCCTTCTGATTGAGGTTTTGCTACACAGCAGGAATACTCATCATGACCTTATTGTTTTATTTTGCAGCAGACCAGAAAGATTGCAGCTGTAAAGGCTGTCTGTCTTTTTCCTCAGTGTCTGCTTTTATGTTGTTGCACAGCAGAAATACTCAAGATTGAAGCTTGCTGGTGCTTTCTGTTTCAGAAAAACACAATGCTGCAGGTTGCTCGTGTCCTTTCTCAGTGTTGGTTCTATCTGAACTACACTACAGAAGTGCATGACAGAAAGGATTGTCTTGTGTTCCATATTTTTCCCTGTGGCATAGCAGAAATGCACAACACGGGAGTTGGTGTTCATATTAATCTTATAACTGTGGTGGTTTGTCAGAAATACACAACATGGAAGTTTGGGTCTTTCTGTCTTTATAGCCTTGTTTTGCTGTACATAGGTAAAGCACAACAGTAAAAGGGGTTCCTGTCCTTTCCGTATTTATATATCAGTTATGACCTAGCTAGCTGCACTAAAGAAATACGCAGCATTTAGGGTTTGCTTGAGTCTTAATGTTTTTACGTCTTGGCAGCACATCAGAAAACCAGACTATGAGGACTGTTTGTCTACGTTGAGGTTCAGATTTGGGTCTCTTCCCATATTTGATATATTGGTTTAGCTAGTCACACTCAGGCACACAACATTGTTGTCTATGCTTGTGTCCTTTCTGTCTAAATCTATTGTGCCGTGCCCACAATCTATGATCATTTTATTTGTGATATTAATAATGCATGTATCACCTTTTGTATTTCAGCCTTCTTTTCCATGGAGGGGCCAGGAGTTCGGGCTGCAGCTGCCACATGTCAGAAAACCTTGACCACTTGCATTCAGGGATGCCAGAACCATTTCCTAGGGTTGAAGCCCTGTAGGGTTATGGGACACTGGAGGAAGGGGATAATGAATCGCCCTGTTTAGTAAGAACTTGGAGAGTTCTGTTCAGAGGAGTATTAGGGCCTGAGGATGAAGTATAAAGATGTATACCCGATCGAATAGGTTTCGGCTTGGTGCATGGCCTTCATTTTGCCCTTTTAGCAAAACTAGACATAGCAATATGGGTAGTCTACTCCTGCTAGGGACTTTAATCTCCTGAAGAAGGCTCTCAGGCGTAAGTAAGGACATAGATTGGGCGTGCCTTAAACCCAGGGTTCAAGCTTCTGTTAATCTATTTCCCTTAAGTAGGCTTCCCTTTAGTCTTTTGCTGACATAAAGATAAAAAGGAAGCAGTTTTATTTCCCTCAACAGGATAGTGTTAAGACAGGCCCTCTTATTGATTAATGTAGTGTCCTTGTCTTACACAGGTCTCTTATTTATCTTTTTAGTGGTTCTAAGTAGCACCTACAGGCATAATAGGCCATGGTTGTTAGATGTGTGAGATAGGCAACATTGCTAACCTACAAGTTTAACATGTTTTCTGATTCCATTTTTAAGAGCCCATTTCACCTAGATACTGCATCTGAAGCGGAAAAGGCAGGAACATCTGTGGAGCAGACCTGCAGATCAGCCGCATGATCCAGCTAACATGCCTTCATCAAGCATATGAGCGTATGGAGTGGAGGTAAAGCTCACTGCAGAGCCAAGGTTCGCCAAGAGGGTTTTGCAGTGGCCCCCACCCTAAGGTAGGCCTGAGGTACTTGTTTATCCTCTCAGGTGTGCCGTCCTGGAAGATGACTTGAGAAAAGTACCAGTTACTTACCGGTAACTGTCTTTCTGGGAAATCTTCCAGGACGGCAGGCCTACTTCCCGCCCGTTGGAGGAGGGAAAATTCTAGAACACTAGAAGGTGAGTACCTATGAGGAATGATTTCCCTTGTGAACCTGGTTCAGGAGTTACTTCTCTACAAACTGAGGATCAAGGGGAAGGGTGGGGACTTAAAACAGCTGTCGATTGATTGTGTTTCCTGTAGGGAGGAGCCTCTCATCTCTCAGGTGTGCCGTCCTGGAAGATTTCCCAGAAAGACAGTTACCGGTAAGTAACTGGTACTTTTTTATAAATTAAATATTAAATAAAATAAATAATTGGCATATAATGTGGAAATATTAGACGTGCACTCATTTATTATATATATATATATATATATATATATATATATATATATATATATATATATATATATATATATATATATATATATATATATATATATATATATATATATATATATATAATTTTATTTATTTTTTGTCCCGGTCATTCATTATGATCAAAATTCGTTATTTCGAATAAATTCGTATCTTTGGAAATTTTTTAATTATGTTCCATTTGTTTAGATGCTGTATTCGGAAATTTGAAAATCAGAAATAATAATTGACTATTAAATGTATAGTTATTGGAATTTCCTTTCAAATTTGGCTGTTGGTGAACGTAACCAATACGAATCTAACCGAAGTTATGGATTATCTGAATAAACGAATGCCACTGCTAAACGAATGGAGCGTAACAAATTCATAATTTATTAATACGTTTTTACTATTCTTATTATTAATTTGTTACGATCCATTCGTTTAGATGCGGCATTTGTTTGTTTTTTTCGGATACATTTTGTATTCGTTCCGTTCACTAACAGCCAAATTTGAAAGGAAATTTCAATGCCTATAATTTATTAGTTAGTAAAAGTTAGTATTAGTTATATTGGATTTTCATTCTTTTTCATTTTTTATATATTTTTTTTTATTTTTTATATAAATTCCGAATTTAAATTTTTTTTGTAAAAATTAAACGGGTTTTTGATAGAATATTTCCGAATTAACGAATTTTGTTGAATTTCGGCAAAAAACAAATTTGTAATGAAACTAATTGCACATGTCAAATATGATTTTAAATTTTGACTATTGATCCACTTGAAACATTGTAATATTAATGGAGTGATGTAAATAAATGTGTCTGTATTGCCCCCCAGAAATGTATGAATGAGAGGATCACCACCCCTAACGACACAAACCCTTGGTGGAAAGCGTTCAGTGACCCCTGCAAGGAGCTGTGAGTAGACAAGAGATCATCGTTGCTTTACAAACTACTTTTATTCAGTGAGACGTCTATTTTAACCCCTTGTCTACCGGCCCAGGATGACGGGTAGAGCAGGGGGGAGACCAGCGAAGGTCATTCACTGATCTCTCCTCTGGTGGATGAACCTGGAAGTGATGAGCATTTTGCTGCTTCCAGGATCGGGCTGTCGTTCCTTGGCTGAACGGATAACAAGTTGATCGTGTGCAATCTGTCCTTGGCCAGCTTCACTGAGGTCCAAAGGTGACATAAGCATTCTAATAGACCTCTGATATCTCCTTTAACCACCTCCTGCTCGCTGTATTGACAATTGACGGGCGCAAGGTGGCTTTCTTGTTCTGGGATGACGTCATCCTACTCTTGCCGTTCTTGCCCGCCTGCAGGGGGGGGCGGCACACAGCGCGGCGACCGGTGGTGCGCTTTGTCCCTGGGACGTGAAGTATCACCGATCTCGGTAAACAGCCGATGACGAGGCTCTTTGCCTATGTGAACAGCTGTGTCCAATTACAGCTGATCACATGTAAACAGCGTGTGAGGAGAGGAGAGTCGATGAGTGGCGTTTCCTTACAGAGGAGATTTGCACTAATGAGTGCTGCCAATCAGTGCCTAATTAATGCCACCCATCTGTGCTGCCTATCAGACCCGCCTATCGGTAACCATTTGGGTACAGTGTAGCATGACCGCGCAATTGTCATTCAAAGTGCAACAGCGCTGAAAACTGGCCTAGGCAGGTAGGGGGTGAAAGTGCCCGGTATTGAAGTAGCCAAAGAGGACCTGTCATGTCTACTATACCATCAGCCCCCTTGTGTTAGCAATACAATTAAGTGTAAAAAAAAAAAAATGCAAAACTAATTTTAAAGTTCCTTCCCCCTCATCCCCAGGTACATCTACTAATGTCAGATGTGTCTATGTACAAAATCGGCAATTGCAATACATATAGTTTCATAGTTAGTAAGGTTGAATAAAGACACCAGTCCATCCAGTTCAACCTGAGTGAGTGTCTACAATAGACCCCATCCCTGTACATTGCACACTCACATTGGTCCATGCCCTCAAGGCGCCCACAATCCAAGGTCCCCATTCATATACTAGGGCCAATTTTGGACAGAAGCCAATTAACCTACCTGCATGTCTTTGGATTGTGGGAGGAAACCGGAGTACCCGGAGGAAACCCACGCAGGCACAGGGAGAACATGCAAACTCCAGGCAGGTAGTGTCGTGGTTGGGATTTGAACCAGCGACCCTTCTTACTGCTAGGTGAGAGTGCTAACCACTACACCACTGTGCCGCCCTTAATATATAATAAGTATCGCCATGCGTGCCAGAGAGGGAGAGATCAGGAGAGAAATGGGGTAGTATATTGTGTTTATGTGCACTGAAATGATGGGTTTGGCAAACCGTTGCGTTAAGATCATGTGACAAAAAAATGGCAACTCTGCATTCAGAAAATATGTGATGTTTGATGATATAGATATAAGAAGATCCACAAGCTTGTTCTAACAATGCTTCATTTTCAGGGGTTTGAAGCTGAAGCCGGAGATTTTTCCTGCTGCCACAGACAGTCGCTACGTCAGAACGGTGAGTACAGATGAACTTTCTCCTTTTGTATCTTCTTGAATGACGGCATGCATGTTTGTCTCATCAATGGTGTATTGTAAAGCCGCCGTACACAAGGACTGGTACAGCAATGGCTTGCTCTGTCTTTTGTATTTTTGTTTTCATGTATCAAAAAACCTCCCTGCAGTTTGAGTTGAAAGTATTTTGTTGACTTTAGAAACTGCAGCTTGGCATTGCAAACTATTATTATTAAGCTTATGATCTACCAGAACACCCAGGTCCTTCTCCACCACTGATTCCCCCAGCTGTTCCCCTCCTAGTATGTATGATACATTTCTGATCTACCAGAACACCCAGGTCCTTCTCCACCACTGATTCCCCCAGCTGTTCCCCTCCTAGTATGTATGATCCATTTCTGATCTACCAGAACACCCAGGTCCTTCTCCACCACTGATTCCCCCAGCTGTTCCCCTCCTAGTATGTATGATACGTTTCTACTCTACCAGAACACCCAGGTCCTTCTCCACTACTGATTTCCCCAGCTGTTCCCCTCCTAGTATGTATGATACGTTTCTACTCTACCAGAACACCCAGGTCCTTCTCCACTACTGATTTCCCCAGCTGTTCCCCTCCTAGTATGTATGATAAGTTTCTACTCTACCAGAACACCCAGGTCCTTCTCCACCACTGATTTCCCCCAGCTGTTCCCCTCCTAGTATGTATGATATGTTTCTGATCTACCAGAACACCCAGGTCCTTCTCCACCACTGATTTCCCCAGCTGTTCCCCTCCTAGTATGTATGATATGTTTCTGATCTACCAGAACACCCAGGTCCTTCTCCACCACTGATTTCCCCCAGCTGTTCCCCTCCTAGTATGTATGATATGTTTCTGATCTACCAGAACACCCAGGTCCTTCTCCACCACTGATTCCCCCAGCTGTTCCCCTCCTAGTATGTATGATAAGTTTCTACTCTACCAGAACACCCAGGTCCTTCTCTACCATTTACTTCCACAGCTGTTCTACAACTAGAATGTAACATTTAAGAAGTTTTTTTATGATCTACCAGAACACTTCCTTCCCCAGCTGTTATCAATCACACATTCTAGGAGGAGAAGTCTTTGATCTACCAGAACAGCCAGATCCTTCTCCACCATTGACTCCTCAAGCTGTTCTCCTTAAAATGTATGATTAATAAGTCCACAATCTACCAGAACAGCCAGATCCTTCTCCACCATTGACTCCCCCAGTTTTACTTCTGGGGAAAAAGGAATGATACAGGTGTGTTTTCACCGCCAAGTGCAGAACTTTACATTTATGATCAGTAAACTTCATTTTGCCTACACCTATTTTGGTGTCCAAAAACACCCCGTCGTTGGCTGGGAACATGACAATCAACACTAAGGAACAGATGATCCCTAACCTAGCATAATAACAAAGCCATGATACAATTACAAAAATTATGATCCTGGAGCCTATGACACTGTTGCCTACAGTTTGCATCTTGCCCATCCACTTTTTTTAGGTGGTCTCACCAACCCACTTTATGGATTGTTCCTGTCCAGACCCCGCCTCTAAATATGTGAGGACTACCCACTTGTGGCCTCAATCCCGCTTACATGCAATAACTCAAAAAAAAAAGGTTGATGCTGTGATCCCAGGACATGGCACAGGCCACCACGTCAGAGGGCCAAGATGCGGGACTGTTTCAGAAAAATCCAGGACCATTGTCAACTGAGCTATGCAACAATTTTATTTTATTTTTATTTATTTTTTTAACAAAATTTATCTCAGCATGATGAAATTTGAGTATCATTTCAGGAACGGCTGTGTTTTGGCTGCTAAATCAGTTGACCCGCTTGTCAACTGATTTAGCAGCCGAAACACACGGGGCGGGGGGGGAAAAATGACAGTCGCTTATTAATGCCATTTGAAGACAATTCGCCATCCGGCTTTATGTACACCTCCAAGGGGACTTCTAGGTATCCAAAAATTGTATTTTATAAATTAGAACTTATTAAGATAATTATATAGAGATATATATATATATATATCTTTTCATCTATTTTTTTATCTTCTTCAAGATGGCCGCCTCCACAATGTAGGTAACAATAAAACTTTAACCTGCCCTCTTTTGCTCTCCCCAGGCCGGTTACGATGCCCTCGGCTTCTCCCCAATGAATAACACCCCCATCTTGCTGCACGATCACAACGAATACTTGAACGAGGGCGTCTTTCTGCGCGGGATCGAGATTTATAAACGCATCATCCCATCTCTGGCCAGCGTGCCCGCACTGGATGGAGAACACTAGCACAAGAGGCCAAAGAATCAACTATGAATATGCAGTGACTGGGGACGATGTCTTTGACAAAATGGCCACACTTAGGGACTCGGCGCCAACCCCCAAGGACAAAGGTGGCGACTATTTTTAGCGCAAACCAAATCTAAACTCAGGGCAATAAAATACCTCCTAGATGCTCTCTCAATCATTCTTTGGATGTCCCCACTCCCGCGTGTCCGCTTTTTGCCTCGAAGGACCATCCAAAATAAAATATATATTTGGGTTAATGTAAAAGCTGGATAATGAGATTCATGGATTAGAATGTAAAACGTTCAATGACAATTGAGAACTAATAAGTCTTAAAAATGATTTGCGTGATTCTGACAATGTTGGTACAAGTCTTGCAGCGCTGGGGTGCTGGAGATTGGCTTCCCAGAAAGAAGACGAACTGCATAATGGGTGGTGGACAGGAAGGCAAAAGTCCAGCCAATTCCTGTTTTTGAATGGAGCGGGGAAGGGTTAGAACCTCCACTGTGGTTCTATTTCTGTCGGTGTCCCCATTAGGGAGTTATCATGCTTCCTGTTGCCAGAGACACAACAGGAAATAAGTGGAAATCTCCCCAAAATGTATGCTTGTCAACATGACAGTTGTAAAATGTTGACTTCACCCAACAATCACCAGGACAAAGAGAAAAGCATAAATCTCCCCAGTAGGGACACAAGAAGCAATAAAAACTTGACAGAGGTGCTAAACACCCCCCCCCCCCCACTCCATTCAAAACTGCCATTTAACTTTTTTTTTTTTTCAGCTGAAACTATAGCTTAAAGTAAATTTTTATTAAAAAATATTATAATTCTCTTTAATTAAACCTCTTCTGTTTTCATAACATATCTTTATTATAGACCTGGTGATGTCATCACTGGGTCTCTGTACTTCTCTGTGCAATGCAGGAAGATCATGGATGGTGGGAGGGGCTGGCAAGGGGCTGTACATAGCTTTCTGAACACATCCCTCATAGCTGAGCCCCTCCCATCCCTCATAACGGAGTCTCTCCATAGCTGAGCTCCTCCCATCCCTCATAACAGAGTCCCTCCATAGCTGAGCTCCTCCCATCCCTCATAACGGAGTCTCTCCATAGCTGAGCTCCTCCCATCCCTCATAACAGAGTCCCTCCATAGCTGAGCTCCTCCCATCCCTCATAACAGAGTCCCTCCATAGCTGAGCTCCTCCCATCGCTCATAACGGAGTCCCTCCATAGCTGAGCTCCTCCCATCCCTCATAACGGAGTCCCTCCATAGCTGAGCTCCTCCCATCGCTCATAACGGAGTCCCTCCATAGCTGAGCTCCTCCCATCCCTCATAACGGAGTCCCTCCATAGCTGAGCTCCTCCCATCCCTCATAACGGAGTCCCTCCATAACTGAGCTCCTCCCATCCCTCATAACGGAGTCCCTCCATAGCTGAGCTTCTCCCATCCCTCATAACGGAGTCCCTCCATAGCTGAGCTCCTCCCATCCCTCATAACGGAGTTCCTCCATAGCTGAGCTCCTCCCATCTCTGCATAGCTGAGCTCCTCCCATCCCTCATAACGGAGTCCCTCCATAGCTGAGCTCCTCTCATCCCTCATAACGGAGTCCCTCCATAGCTGAGCTCCTCCCATCCCTCATAACGGAGTCCCTCCATAGCTGAGCTCCTCCCATCCCTCATAACTGAGTCCCTCCATAGCTGAGCTCCTCCCATCCCTCATAACTGAGTCCCTCCATAGCTGAGCTCCTCCCATCCCTCATAACTGAGTCCCTCCATAGCTGAGCTCCTCCCATCCCTCATAACTGAGTCCCTCCATAGCTGAGCTCCTCCCATCCCTCATAACTGAGTCCCTCCATAGCTGAGCTCCTCCCATCCCTCATAACGGAGTCCCTCCATAGCTGAGCTCCTCCCATCTCTGCATAACAGAGCTCCTCCATACAGGGATCTGTCCTCCAGTAGTGCGTCTCTATAATCACACTGCAGAGGGGCTGTCTGAGTAACATGCATCCCCTGCATCCCCCTAGATGTGCATGCTTTATACCAGCAGCGCCCACTACAGGTTATAACATTTTAATACAGCACCAAAAATGTACATGGCACGGAGAGTAGGGAATCCAGCCGCCGGGCGCCCTAGGCGGCCACCTAGTTTGCCTTAGTGATGGCACCACACATAAACAACATAGGCTGGGACCTAGTAGGGAGGTTCTTGGCCTAGGGGTGGCACGTGGCCCACTACATATCATGGTGTGGTCAGTAATGCATTAAAACCACCTCCTGCCCACGTTGTAGCCAAAGGATGGTCATGTGACGTCCTCCCGTGGTCGCACTGCGGCCGTCACCTGTGGGGAGCGGGCGGCTTGCTCTGTAATCGCTGAGTCCTTCAGACTCAACTGATCACAGATCGGGAAGAACCGCCAACCAGAGCGCTTCGCCACCTGATCAGCTGTGTCCAATGACAGCTTATCACGGATGTGAACAGAAGCCGGTTATCCTCATTCCTTTCCTCACCAGCTTCTGCTAAAGGAGCAACTACACTGATAATCTGGGGGAAGTGATTATCAGTGCAGTCCCAACAAGGTCCACCAGTGCTGCCAATGGGTGACACTGATGAGGAGGCACTGATCAGTGCTGCCAATCAGTACCACCTCATCAGTGGCAATTATCAGTGCAGCTTATCAAAAATAACCTGTTTGCAAAATTGTACAACAAACTATGGCCTTTTATTTTTTATTTTTTTCATTTGTTTAGAAAAAAATAACCCCCCCCAGTGGTGATTAACCACTTCAATACCGGGCACTTAAACGCCTTCCTGCCCAGACCAATTTTGAGCTTTCAGCGCTGTCGCACTTTGAATGACAATTGCGCGGTCGTGCCACACTGTACCCAAATGAAATTTTTTATCATTTTTTTTTTTTGGTGGTATTTGATCACCTCTACGGTTTTTATTTTTTGCGCTACAAATAAAAAAATACCGAAAATTTAGAAAATTTTTATTTTATTTTTTTGTTTCAGTTTCAAAACTTTGTAAATAAGTACGTTTTCTCCTTCACTGATGGGGCTACACTGATGGGCACTGATAAGGCGGCACTGATGGGCACCAATGATGTGGCACCAATGAAGTGGCACTGATGCGGTGGCATTGATGGACACTGATAGGCGGCACGGATGGGCGACACGGATGGACACTGATAGGTGGCACAAATTGGCACTGATAGCTGGCATGGATAGGCGGCACAGATGGGCATGGATAGGTGGCACAGATGGGCATGGATAGGCGGCACAGATGGGCATGGGTGGACACTGATAGGCGGCACAGGTGGGCACTGATAGGTGGCACAGGTGGGCACTCATAGGCGGCATTGGTGTTATACTGTACTAATGGATGCCAATCAGTGCCAAACAATAATGCATGCCAATCAGTGATGCCCATTGTGGGCACTGATTGGCATCCATTATGGGCACTGGCATCCATTGTGCTGACTGGCATCCCTGGTGGTCTAGGGAGGATTACCTTTTCCCTGGTGGTGTCCCTGGTGGTCCAGTGTGGGCATCCTCGGGGGGGCTGTGCTGATAATCGATCAGCACAGACCCCCCCCCCTGTCAGAGGAGCAGCCGATCGGCTCTCCTCTACTTGTGTCTGACAGACGCGAGTGAGGAAAAGCCGATCACCGGCTCTTCCCATTTACACTGTGATCAGCCGTGATTGGACACGGCTCATCACGTGGTAAAGAGTCTCCGTCGGAGACTCTTTACCGAGATCGTAGTTGCCGGGTGTCAGACTGACACCCCGCAACAACGATCGCCGCAATGCGCGCCCCCGGGGGCGCGCAGCGGCTCATAATCCTGATCACGTCATATGACGTCCAGTCAGGATTATGTAACCACTTTGCCGCCGTCAATTCCCTATAGGGCGGGCGGCAAGTGGTTAAATACCACCAAAAGAAATCTCTATTTGTGTACCCAGCAATCCCACCTATTAGTGCCGCCTATCAGTGCCCACGAGTGCCGCCTCATCAGCGCACATCAGTGAAGGAGAAAAATGACCTGTTTGCTAAATTTAAATAACAATTTTTTTTTTTTTCCATAATTTTCTGTCTCTTTTCGCTTGTTTATCAAAAAAATAAAACCCTAGTGGTGATTAAATACCACCCGAAGAAAGGTGTATATTTATGTGAAAAAAAATAAAAATAGAAATGTCCTCTGTGTACAGTGTTAGATGACCGCGCAATTGTCATTCAAAGTGTGTCAGGGCTGAAAGGTGAAAATCGGCCTGGGCAGGAAGGGGGTGGTAGTGCCCGGTAATGAAGGGGTGAAGGCATCATAGTGTTCCTTTTTGGTATGTGAAGGGTGGATGGGCGATGTGATGGATCAATGAGGAGAGTAGGCGACCCCCCCCCCCCCCCCCCGGACAACCCGCGAGAAGGGAATTTCGTGGGAATGTCACAATCGCACCACACACACTGCCGGCTGTAATTAGGATTAGGTCGGGTAATTGGCATTTTAGATCTAAGAGATGCAAACTATGAAGACGCCCCTGGAGGAAAGGCGGAGCCAGTAATAACATGAAATAAAAGACCAACCCTTCCGAGAAGCAGAAATACTAGAAAATCAGCAACCCACATCTAATCCTGAATTTCATCAACTGATAATTTTAATATGGATGCCAACATCCGGTACACACCAACCAAGAGGTACAGATAGGAGAACATTGCTGAGCTACTCATACAGTGAATATTCATTGTGGGAGGGGCAGAGACACAAACTACTGGAGAGAAATCTCCCCATTGTGGGAGGGGCAGAGACACAAACTACTGCGGGAAATCTCCCCATTGTGGGAGGGGCAGAGACACAAACTACTGTGGGGAAACCTTATTACTCTGGGAGGGGCAGAGACACAAACTACTGCAGGAAATCTCCCCATTGTGGGAGGGGCAGAGACACAAACTACTGCAGGAAATCTCACCATTGTGGGAGGGGCAGAGACACAAACTACTGCAGGAAATCTCCCCATTGTGGGAGGGGCAGAGACACAAACTACTGCAGGAAATCTCCTCATTGTGGGGGGGGGGCAGAGACACAAACTACTGCAGGAAATCTCCCCATTGTGGGAGGGGCAGAGACACAAACTACTGCAGGAAATCTCCTCATTGTGGGAGGGGCAGAGACACAAACTACTGCAGGAAATCTCACCATTGTGGGAGGGGCAGAGACACAAACTACTGCAGGAAATCTCATTGTGGGAGGGGCAGAGACACAAACTACTGCAGGAAATCTCACCATTGTGGGAGGGGCAGAGACACAAACTACTGCAGGAAATCTCACCATTGTGGGAGGGGCAGAGACACAAACTACTGCAGGAAATCTCATTGTGGGAGGGGCAGAGACACAAACTACTGCAGGAAATCTCCCCATTGTGGGAGGGGCAGAGACACAAACTACTGCAGGGAAATCTCCCCATTGTGGGAGGGGCAGAGACACAAACTACTGCAGGAAATTTCCCCATTGTAGGATGGGCAGAGACACAAACTACTGCAGGGAAATCTCCCCATTGTGGGAGGGGCAGAGACACAAACTACTGCAGGGAAATCTCCCCATTGTGGGAGGGGCAGAGACACAAACTACTGCAGGAAATTTCCCCATTGTGGGAGGGGCAGAGACACAAACTACTGCAGGAAATTTCCCCATTGTGGGAGGGGCAGAGACACAAACTACTGCAGGAAATTTCCCCATTGTGGGAGGGGCAGAGACACAAAGTACTATGCGAAAATTTCAACCACTGTGGGAGTTGGTGGGTAGAATTGCTACTGCAGCTTTTTATATTTCATGGTACCTACAAAAGCATTATGTCTCAATGTTGTAATTGGCTCCATCCTCCATCTGTTGTAAGTCGTCTCCCTCCTTACGCTGCGTTACATGCAGAGCACAACGTGTGCCTCATAATATGGCTGGTGGTAAAACTGGCAACACCGATGCAAAAATGTTGCTGGAAACCCCCGAAGAGACTAATGAGCGATGAAAGGAAAAAAACAAAACAAAACAGACTAGACATAAACCATCAATAATACTCTTCAGTTCGGCTTGGATAAGTTACTTGGAAATTACACAAAATGTTTTTCTTGTGATCTGCAAATAACTAAAACCAGTGCAAAAAAAAATAAAAAAATCAGTTTAAGGAGGATAAGGCAACTTGTTTCTTTATGTGATTTGGTTTGTCCCTTTTATCCTTCTTCTCTCCTGCGCTAGTTTGTTCAGTCCTAGATAGACGGCCCATGTGTATTCTAAGTAACCTCAATCAGTATCAGTCCTTGCAGTGAAAGGGCTTAGGAAAGTCATTGTCTTTTTACACTTCAAAAGACCTAGAACAAAAAAAATATATATATATCCTTTTTACTACACTTATTTGAAATAAATTTTGTGTTTTTTTTAACTTCTATGCCTTATTGAAGAGTTAAACTGCCTGTGGATGGGTTGGTGCCAAGTCGGCAGGTGACCATACTGTCCAGACAGACTGGGTCTAAGGAGAAATCGCAGATGGCTTGGAATGAATATGTTCACTGTCATTATAATTTATCATCGAATTGTTGGCACGTTCCATTGGCAGGCCAACCAGGCTAGGCTGAAAACCAAACTCTTCCATAAGCTCATCCAAACGGCCATATACAAAAGGGGGAAGGGTTTGGATAGAATGAGTAGAAGTGGCTTCCTTTATACAGGAGGCGGGACTTAAAAGGATCCTCCCTAGATTACCCAAAAATAAAATTAGGAAAGAAACAAGAGACAATGTCCACCTTTCCCACCCATCTCCTTTGGAACATATTGGGTTTTTCCAGCTCTAGCCACTCAAGGACCAGGACTCTTTATTAAGCCTCATACACACGGTCGGACTTTGTACAAACTTTTCCGTGGACTTTTATACAAAGGGCGTGGTCCACAAGTTTGTATTGCATACACACGGTCGGACTTTTTGACAACAAACACGAACGTAGTGACGTCACAACGTACTGACACCACTTCAAAAGAGGACGTTCAATGACTCCAGCGCCACCCTTTGGTCAACTTCTGTATTGTAGTCTGATCTTTTGCATCGGTTCTGAGCATGCGTGTTTGTACCTTGTACAAAAGTCCGATGCTTTTGCGTACACACGGTCGGACTTTGCGCCATCGGACTTTTGTTGCCAGAAAGTTTGTCCGTTCGCACAGCCAACAAAAGTCCGATGAAAACAGAAAAAGTTTGTCCAATGGAGCGTACACACGGGTCGGATGTTGCTCCAAAACAGCTAATTTGCATGTTTGTTGTCAAAAAGTCCGACCGTGTGTACGGGCCTTTAGATGTGTTGTTTTTTGCTAGAAAATGACTTGGAACCCCCAAACATTATACATTTATTGTTCTAACACCCTAGAGAATAAAATGGCCGAGTAAATTGCTACCCAACACGTCACGCTTCAAAATTGCGCCCGCTCGTGGAATGGCGAAAAACTTTTAGCCTTAAAAATCTCCATAGGCGAAGTTTAAAAAAATTCTACAGGTTGCATGTTTTGAGTTACAGAGGAAGTGCTAGAATTATCGCTCTCACTCTAAAGGCCCGTACACACGGTCAGACTTTTTGACAACAAACATGCAAATTAGCTGTTTTGGAGCAACATCCGACCCGTGTGTACGCTCCATCGGACAAACTTTTTCTGTTTTCATCGGACTATTGTTGGCTGTGCGAACGGACAAACTTTCTGGCAACAAAAGTCCGATGGAGCAAAGTCCGACCGTGTGTACGCAAAAGCATCGGACTTTTGTACAAGGTACAAACACGCATGCTCAGAACCAATGCAAAAGATCAGACTACAATACAGAAGTTGACCAAAGGGTGGCGCTGGAGTCATTGAACGTCCTCTTTTGAAGTGGCGTCAGTACGTTGTGACGTCACTACGTTCGTGTTTGTTGTCAAAAAGTCCGACCGTGTGTATGCAATACAAACTTGTGGACCACACCCTTTGTACAAAAGTCCACGGAAAAGTTTGTACAAAGTCCGACCGTGTGTATGAGGCTTTACGATCACAGCGATACCTCACATGTGTGGTTTGAACACCGTTTTTTCATATGCGGGCGCTGCTCACGTATGCGTTTTGCTTCTGCACAGGAGCTCGGCAGGACGGAGTGCGTTTTTTTAAATTTTTTATTTATTTATTTTTTCTTATTTATTTTACATTTTTTATTTTTACATAAAAAAAAAAAACTGTGTCACTTTTATTCCTATTACAAGGAATGTAAACATCCCTTGTAATATAGAAAAATAGCATGACAGGTCCTCTTAAATATGAGATCTGGGGGTCAAAAAGACCTCGCATCTCGTATTTTACACTAAAATGCAATAAAAAAAAAAAAAAAGTTGTAATTTTAAAAAAAATGCCCCTTTTAAGAGCTATGGGCGTAAGTGATGTTTTGACGTCGCTTCTGCCCTGCAGTGTCATGAAGATGGGTTCCCCCTCACCCGTCTCCATGCATAGCTACTGAAAGGACCAAATCGCCTCCGCCGCTGCCGACGGCTCCGGTAAGCAGCGGAGGGCACCGGAGCGTGGCGGGAAGGGGGGGGGGTGGCCCTCTCCCGCCACCGATAAAAGTGATCTTGCGACTAATCCGCCACAGAGATCACTTTTATCTCAGGGATACCGGGGTTACGGCAGCTAGCCATAACAACGATATCCGTCCTCAGAGGACGTATATTGGCGGTCAGCAAGTGGCTAGAGGAGGCTATTCAAGTAAATCTGAGCTAAGACCCAAGATATCAAGCTGGACTAACCTGTCCAAAGCGAACACAAAAAAAAAAGCCCATGCTTATCTTTAGTTGTCTTTCTTAGTACCCCAAGAACCTCTGAAGTTGGAACATACAATATTTATGGGCCAACTGTTAGCTCAGAATATTGTTTGCTCCAGCTCTGCATTTGCCCCTTCAAGTTCTAAGACCCAAGATGTCAAGCTTGGCTAACCTGTCCAAAGCAAACACAAAATAGTGTCTATCATTATCTTTCGCTGTCATTCCTAGCACCCCAAGAGACATTGAATTTGGAACAAACAATATACAGTTATATAAGGGCCAACTTTGAGCTCAGCACATTGTTTGCTCCAGCTGTACATGAGCCACGCCAAGCAAACCTGACTCCAGACATCAAGCTGGGCTAATCTGTCCAAATTGAACATTAAAGCAGTACCTACACTTCTCTTTAGCGGTCTTCCCTGGCACCCCACTAACCCCTGAATTTGGAGCATACAACATCTAACTTCAACTTTTAGCTCAGCAGATTGTTTGTTCCCGCTCTACAGGTGGCCCTTCAAGCAAACCTGACCTAAGATCCAAGATATCAAGCTGGGCTAAACTGTCTAAAGCAAACGAAAAAAAAAAAAAACAGTCCATGCTTATCTTTATTTGTCTTTCTTAGCACCCTAACAACCCCTGAATTTGGAGCAGACAATATACAAGGGTCAACATTTAGTGCAGAAAACTGTTTGGCTCCAGCTCTACAGGTGACTCTTCAAGTCCCAAGACCCAAGATGTCAAGCTTTGCTAACCTGCCCAAAGCAAACACAAAATAGCACTTATGCTTATCTTTAGCTGTCTTTCCTAGCACCCCAAGGGCCCTTGAATTTGGAACATACAATATATACCGTATAAGGGCCAACTGTGAGCTCAGCACATTTGATCTACAGGTGCCTCTTCAAGTAAGCCTGACCTAAGAGAAGACCCAAGATATCACGCTGAGCTAACCTGTTCAAAACTAACACAAAATAAGGCCTATGCTTTACCCTAGTAGTCTTCCTTGGCACCCCAACATACCCTGAATCTGGGGCATACAATATATATAAGGCCAACTTCCAGCTCAGACTGTTGCCCTGGAATGAAAATTCAAGTGTGATCTTCTCGGTTTATAGGCAGGTGCAGTCTGCTGTCTCCACTGCAGGTGGCACCCAACTACAGTGGCAATGCAGAGGGAGAGGAAGTCATGAGGAGCCTGGTTCTTCTATGGTTTCCAGAGATATTGGGGCAGTTATCCGATTGGATGCTGGCTGTCCTTGTGACTCTTGAGACCATCTTGGGTGTGGGAAAGTCTATTTAGGACCCTGGCCCCTGGGTTTGGCAAGCATTTTTGCAAAGTGGCTAGAGTAGGGAAAGAGCACCTGCCTGTCAGGGATAGAGGCAGGGAAAGGTTCCAGGTGAGGAGGGACAGTCTAGGGACTTGCAATACTGTACTGTAGCCTCCCCTTTTGGACTGGGCTGGCCAGGATGCATTCCACCTTCTGAAGACAGACACTGTTGATGAATCTTTACGCACTGCCTTTTACTGAACTCTGAGTGTTACCCTAGCGGCGCTCTCCTCCTGGGGTCATTGGTAGTTGGCATTCTCTTCAATACAAGTTCTGGGTTTTTCGGCAACCAGTCTCCACCCATATGTTGTTCAACACATTGCATTGAGGGTTGTCTGGAAGCATGGCAAATGACTTCAGGGCTGGAGGCTGCCATTTCCTGTTGGGGTAAAGGTAGGTAGAAAAGAGCTCACCATATCCAATGAAATGCAATTTGGAAGGGCAATTTGTAGTAATTTATTGGAAGAACAACAAGTTATCAAGCCTTGATAACTTGTTGCTTCTTCCATTTCTTGCTTACTTGCATTTCATTGGATATCAGGCGCTCCTTTTTACCTACCTTTTACTAGTACACCCGGAAACAACCTTGAGGCCACACCCAGAGGCAGCAGCCCAAGACCCCAAGAAAAGAGCTCGCTGCCACTTTCCTGTGAAATTGGGCAGAAAATCATTGGAAGGGAACTTTTCCAACCTGCCCCCGCCATCATCTACCCATTGACCTAACACTGATTGATTCAATACAGCATGATCCCCAACCCTAAATAGCTATTTCCTGTTGGAGCACCTTAAGTTTAGGGGCCCCTGGAATCTTAAAAAGCCCCTCACTGTTTCTCTGTTTGACTGCTTAGCTCAGCTGAGCATTGGTCAGCACATTGTGGGATGGCAGGGAGGCTTGGCCAGTCTTTCACCTTGGAGCTGGAGGCTGCCATTTAAGGTCACTTTAATAGACACTGTTGTAGTCCATATAGAAATGTTATATGGCAACACAATTTTTGCTGTAAAAGGCATCAAAATCAAATACCAAGAAAGTACAAAATTGGTCAGTCTGTCTTTGAACACCATATAAAGAGTACACCGCGCTATTCAAAAGATTAAAAAGTATAAATAAATTCCCTACAAGCAGCAACCCTAATTGTAATACTCCGATAATAGACTAAATAGGTGAAAAAAGTGAGCTGCGCTTAAAAAACTCCAATCAAAAAATGTTTTTCTAATCACAAAAATTCATCAATAATCATAAGGAAAAATAGTGACAAAAAGGGATACAAACAATTAGCTTGAAAAATTAGAGAAAATAAATTATATCAGTGAGTAATATCTTTTAAACATATAAGTGACAAAAAAAATTTAATTAGTGCCCATAATATAGTTAACATAAATTGCATACCCCTTATATATAAATCACATAGGTTGTCAGTATTAAAGAAAATAAACCGACATACCACCAATTAGTTGTAATAAATGAACAAAAAAACCCAACAAAAAAACCCAGAAAAAAAAAGAAAGAGTCCCAGAAATAATATCCAAAGGATATTATTTCTGGGACTCTTTCTTGTTTTTTTTTTTCTTTAACCAAATAATAATTTTTTGATTAATACTGACAATCTATGTGATTTATATATAAGGGGTATGCAATTTATGTTAACTATATTATGGGCACTAATTAAAATTTTTTTGTCACTTATATGTTTAAAAGATATTACTCACTGATATAATTTATTTTCTCTAATTTTTCAAGCTAATTGTTTGTATCCCTTTTTGTCACTATTTTTCCTTATGATTATTGATGAATTTTTGTGATTAGAAAATTTTTTTTTGATTAGAGTTTTTTAAGCGCAGCTCACTTTTTTCACCTATTTTGTCTCTGAACACCATCCGTTTCTTCAGTCATTGCCCTCCAGGTAAAAATGTTGGTCGGGACTTTTTCTTTGTCATTTCCTGTTGACTTGTGTTGGACTTAAAAATTTTGAAATTCCTTTATTAATATTTCCGAACTTGGTTAATCAAGTTGCCGGATGCTGCTGGAAATGTGGTGGTTTTGGCAAGGTTGGATTGTCTTAATGTGACCTTGGCGTTTCCCGTTGGCTTGTCTTGCCATAGCCAAAATCAGTTCATGGCTTGATATTCATATTTTGAATGCAGATGGAAAACGGGTGGCTTTTTTTATTTATTTTTTCACAAGGCTATCCAAAAGCCATCAGTAAGGTTGGATTGTTTTAATGTGTTATTGGCCTTGATGTCTTTCCGATGAAAAATGTATCCCGTCTGAGTCCACCATGAAGGCTCGTTGAAGGGAATCCTTGATGGAACAACATATGGTCTGGTTCCATTTTCTCCCAACAAGGAAGTATATATAAGGGTTGATGGTGCTGTTAAATACCAGCCAATATTGACTAATAAAAACCAGTTTGATGGGTGGTACTGTCTTCATCGCCCTATAGAACATTAAAAAACGAAAAATATTTAATGGCAACACTGAAAGGATAAAGACAATGACTGCTATGATGATAACGATGTACAGTCTAGAAGGGTAATCCTGACTGACAGTCCTTAATTTGTAGAGTAAGGTGACACTGGAAATAACCATGAGCGGTAGACAGATCCCGACCGCAGACACAAAAATCATCACTTCAACCGCCGCACATTCCGGATGATGTTTGATGTAAGCTTCTGGATCACACACAAAGACGTCAAGGAGGCCCTCCAAGATGCCAAGGAACCAGAGAACTGCACATGTCATAGTGGAGAACTTCTCGGGGCGACGAGTGCGATACCAAATGGGGGACAAGACGGAGATACACCTCTCCACGCTGATAGCTGTTAGGATGTTTTTCCCGGAATAGATCAGGGAGTAATAAAATACATCCACAAATTTATAGAAAGGACACGTCACTTTAAATCCAGGTTGTGAGCCAAAGAAATTGCTGATTTGGACCACCAACGTCAACATCACCACCGCTAGCAAGAGGGTGTCCGCCACACACAGGTTGGCAATGTAAACTGTATATTTGTTCCTCCGGATCCTGAAGCAAAGGTTCCAAAACACGGTAATGTTCCCCACCAAGCCGAAGACACAAATCCCGAGGAAAACCGCGTCTACAGCAGGGAGCCGCAGCTCGGGACCTTCTGTGCACACCCTGGGGTCCTGCAGTATAGTGTCGTTTATGTCCGTCTCGTTTCCTCTGGTAATATTCATGTCGTCTTTCTTTGATGGTGAGCTCTTTGATGTATTGCAGTGTTTTCTTCTTCTTCTACCACCTGTATGAAATATATGACATAGCTATCAATAAAGACATTTTTTTTTTTTTATTAGCAATACAGTTATAAGCTGAAAATACATTTTGTTTCTTTAGATTTAGTTTCTGTCCCACTTTTCACTTTTACTATGTGATTTTGTTTTTTCCCTTTGTCCTTCCCTCCTGTTTAACACTACTGAGCTCATTCCTAGTGTAGGGTTCAGCTTCAAGCGGAGAGGTATTATTCTATGTACCAAATAGGTTTAAGAGCTTCCCGCCTGTGTTTATTGGTCAGCATTTACAGCAAATGAGAAGATACCCCCCCCCCCCCACATGGGGTAAGCATCACAGTCCAGAACAATGGGTCTGCTTTAGACCTGCAGTCATGTTACCTCACAGCCTGCTTTGTATCCTTTTCCAGCCTCACCAATTAACACAGGGAAAGACAAATTATACCCCAGGTGGGGCAAAAGGTGTGGTCAATGGTTGACCCCCTGCATCCTGCCACTGCCATCCATTTACCTCGTGAACCACAAAATCCTGTCTGGCAGATGCTCCCCATCCCCAACTGACAGGGGCTGTTTAACACATCGCTGGACCCTAGACAAGTGCAATTCGTTTCAGTCCTAGTGTAAATTCTGACAATTTTTTTGTTTATAAATAAAGAAAATAATATATGTGTTGAAATTAGTTTAAATTTATTAGTTTTCTACCGAATTTAAAAATTTCGGAACAAATTGAATTTGGATCGGTCAAAACAAATTATCAATTCATATTCTATCTGAAGAATAGGTGGTTGATAAGGAGCGGGCCAGGAAGCCAGCAGCCGCGGGCTTCCCTGCTGAGAGCTGAAATGTAAACGAAAGAATGCTGGCAATAGAAAAGTCAGAAAAAAAAACAGAGTGGGGCAGTGGATAGTGCTGTCAGTAGGGCAGAGGATGGTGCCAGTAGAGCAGTGGATGGTGCCAGTAGGGCAGTGGATGGTGCCAGTAAAGCATTAGACTGTGTTAGTAGAGCAGTGGATGGTGTCAGTAGGGCAGAGGACGGTGTCAGTAGAGCAGTGGATGGTGTCAGTACAGTAGGGCAGTGGACGGTGTCAGAGCACTGGACAGTGCCAGTAGGGCAGTGGATGGTGTCAGTAGGGCAGTGGACGGTGTCAGTAAAGCATTAGACGGTGTTATTAGAGCAGCGAATGGTGTCAGTAGGGCAGAGGACGGTGTCAGTAGAGCAGTGGATGGTGTCAGTACAGTAGGGCAGTGGACGGTGTCAGAGCACTGGACAGTGCCAGTAGGGCAGTGGATGGTGTCAGTAGGGCAGTGGACGGTGTCAGTAAAGCATTAGACGGTGTTAGTAGAGCAGCGAATGGTGTCAGTAGGGCAGAGGACGGTGTCAGTAGAGCAGTGGATGGTGTCAGTACAGTAGGGCAGTGGACGGTGTCAGTAGGGCAGTGGACGGTGTCAGTAGAGCAGTGGACGGTGTCAGTAGAGCAGTGGATGGTGCCAGTAGGGCAGTGGATGGTGTCAGTAGGGCAGTGGACGGTGTCAGTAAAGCATTAGACGGTGTCAGTAGAGCAGTGGATGGTGTCAGTAGAGCAGTGGATGGTGTCAGTAGGGCAGAGGACAGTGTCAGTAGAGCAGTGGATGGTGTCAGTACAGTAGGGCAGTGGACGGTGTCAGAGCAGTGGACGGTGTCAGTAAAGCATTAGACGGTGTCAGTAAAGCATTAGACGGTGTCAGTAGGGCAGTGGATGGTGTCAGTAGGGCAGTGGATGGTGTCAGTAGAGCAGTGGATGGTGTCAGTAGAGCAGTGGATGGTGTCAGTAGACCAGTGGACGGTGTCAGTAGGGCAGTGGACGGTGTCAGAGCAGTGGACGGCGTCAGTAGGGCAGTGAACGGTGTCAGTAGAGCAGAGGATGGTGTTAGTAGGGCAGAGGATGGTGTCAGTAGGGCAGTGGATGGTGTCAGTAGAGCAGTGGATGGTGTGAGAGCAGTGGACGGTGTCGGTAGAGCAGTGGATAATGTCAGTAGGACAGTGGATGGTGTCAGTAGGGCAGTGGATAGTGTCAATGGGGCAGAGGTCGGTGTCAGTAGGGCAGTGGACGGTGTCAGCAGAGCAGTGGGCGGTGTCAGTAGGGCAGTGGGTGGTGTCAGTACAGTAGAGAAGTGTATGGTGTACTTATAACTTGCAGCAGATTTGCAGAACGTTTGGAAAGAAAGTTAAACTGGAGTCATGCAATGCGGTTTTGCTGTAATTGTGTGTAGCACCCTCTAGTTAGGTAGGTGCTAAATTGAGGATTTTTCTAGCAGAGTAGGGAAATGTAGGCAGGCCTAGCTGGTGCCTAGGCCTGTTTGTTTTCATTCTGGGCTGGGGTGGCTGGGGGGTGGCTCAGGGCAGGGCTGGGTGACTCACAGGTACCATCACTGTCACCTCCCTCTTCTTTCTAGAAGGTGCTAGAAAGGAAGGAGGAGAGGTGGAACTGCCTGCGGTATTCTAAGGAGCCTTGACCAATCCCCAACTTGGATTGGCAGGGGGCAAGCCTCCTTAAATGCCCGGGGTCAGCCCATTTAGGGAGAAGTTGTCGGGTGGAAGAGATGGAGTAATAGAGTGTGGAGGCTGTCGGGGGGCCCACAGTTAGCTCCCCAGTCTGGGGGGGGGTGACCTTGGCCTGGGGCTCGGGTGCATCCAGGAGGAGAGGCACATAAGAGAGCAAGGAAAGGACAGCGGGAGAGAACACTGCTAAGAGACTCCAGGGAGGACAACTGGTCCCAGCCTGGAGGGCTGGTGAGTGAATCACAGTCTGGAGGACTGGGGAGGCACGCCTGAGAGAACTGGGAGATGGGTTTGAGATGGGTGCAGGACCAGAGAAGAGGACTGTGGGAAGGGCGGTGGAGAGCGGTCATTGAAGCCAGGCTGGCTGGCAGGGCCTGAAGAGAGCTATCTGGGATTGGTAGCTGAATAGAGGACAGTTAGCACCTGAGCTATTTCTACACCACAGGGGCCAGAGATCCCTGCCCGCAAAAGGCCATTCATTGAGGCCTGGCTGAGTTGGTGTCAGGCCTAACCATGTGGTGCTAACTAGTTTGGAGGAGTAAAGGATAGGAGGTCTTAAGCAAGAGTTTGTGCTGGAGAGAAGACTGGGGTGTATATAGTGGAGCGTATATAGAAGTCCCAAGCAAGTTGCACTGAATGTTCCTGGGCATCCCATAATTTTCTAATTCCCACCCAGGTTCAAACCCCTAATAAAAACAAAAAAATAAAAACGACACTTATGGACTGTTCTATGTCTCTGAGTGTCTGAGAGATGGATGTCGGGCTGGGTAGGGTGACAGGTGAACCACTACATCCAGCAACCCCTACGGGGACATGGCTACATGTGTAACAAACTTGTGAAGCCTGGTAAGTCTAGCAATAGCGTAACAAGTCATTTTCACACTCGGAGCACAATTGCTTGGGATCTGACATTGGGTGGTGGGGGAACTAGGAACTCTGATGTGAAGATTTTGTTGATGGAAACCCCAAAGAGACTTAAGCGAGTGATTGAAGAAGAAGAAAAAAACAGATCAGCCATGAACCATAGTCAATTGTATAAAAAAAAGATTTTACTAAAAATATATCATTATATAAAAAATATAGAACATTATTATGATATAATTTACACTACAGATACATAGTATCAATATCCATTTCCAATGATACTCGGTAGTTTTGTTTAGACAAGTTATTTAGGACCAACCTAATAGTCACGGCAGCCAAGTTTTCCAAATTGAAAGGATATGAGCACTTTAAAATGTATCTCCAGAACAGTTATATTTCCTCCTCCTGTCCCGTTTCAGTTGTGTTGGCATAATCAAGAGGCTTCCCGTCCCAGTGTCCTTCTGTCTATGGTTAAGGGATACCTCCCTGCAGAGATGTAGCTATGACATTCAGGGCCCGAGAGTAGGAATCCATGAGGGGCCCCCCGGCCGGGGCCCTTCCCACTGATCCCAGGGTCCTTTACTCCCATCGTGGGACCCTTTATTACAGCCCTCTTCCTACCATTTTGAGGTTCCCCCCACAGTGGTGGAACCCCAGGGCCCGATTGTAAGTGCGACCCTGGTAGTTTTGCCACTGGTGTCAGTAGTTTTTTCATTTTTGTTATTTTATTTATTTATTTTACAATTTTATTTTATTTACCTATTTATTTTTAAGCATTTTATTTTTTATTATTTAAAAAAAAAAATTATTTTTTTAGGACCCCTGTGGGTGGAATATCAGGGGTCTAAACAGACCAGAAACACAGTTTAGCTCACTCATTAAGACAAGGAAGGTGCCCATAAATGATACATTTACTGGCTCCTTCCCCTCTCTCCCGCCTAAAAGATCCCCCGCAGCAGCAAGCGGGAGGGGGAGGGGGGAACCTGGCAGTGATGTGGAGGGGAGGTTTGAAGAGAGCACACAAGGGCCCCGGAAACAGACCAGGAGAGGGGAAAGTGGTGGAATTTAGAGGAACCGATTCATTCATTTATCACCTGCCGCAGCTGAATGCCTACATAAGTGAGAGGATGAGAAGCGGGCATCCAGCGGCTGCATGGAGCAGGGCCATCTTTAATATTGATTGGACCCGGGGCAAAAAAATGTTTGGGGCCCCCATGCAATTTCGCTCTCCACCTTCTCCGAGACATACAATAAATAGCAGCTAGACTTAAAATCAGTTTCTGTATCAGATCAGGCAGCAATTGCGATTGGTTGCCAGAGGTTACAGCATATCATTACTGCTTACTGACTGGGCTCACTGATTAGTTGCTAGAGGTTATAGTACATGATTTCTGCTTGCTGATTGGTTGCTAGAGATTACTATACAGTAATACTGCTCACTGGTTGCTATAGGTTACAGCACATCCTCTCCTCACTGCAGGGGGGCATGATATATATGAATGCCACCTTTATTTACATATCAATGCTACCGACCTCAGCTATTTACATATGAATGTTGCCACTATTTACATATTAATGCCGGTTATTTACATGTAAACACAGGGTCTGCAGGTGAGTCATCTGTACACAACAATAAGGCAAAGCTGGGCAGCATTAGTACCAGCACTTCACACTAAGATATCAGGACACAGCACGGGACTAAAACTTCAAGGGACAAGGGAATGTAAACTGGAATGGTTGGCAAGTATGAGGCAGCTGCTTTGGGCCCCACAACAATGACAGGGCCCAGGGCAGCTGCCCTTTTTGCCCTGCCTTAAAGATGACCCTGGCATGGAGAGATCGGTTCCTCCACATGCCACCACCCCTCCTATGCAGGTGCACAGGAGGCCGTACAGGCCCCCTGGAGCATGTGGCCAGGTCACAATCGTGACCTCTGTTTTTTGTTAACCCCATACTTCTTTTTTAAACTTCATCAGCCTGTGTCTCTGTGTTTGTGATAGCATTGGCTTTCCTGGCTTTCCTGGCTCCCTGTTTATTTACTGTACCTGACTGACCACTGCTATTATCTTGGATTCCCTTGTTGTAGACCAGTGATTCTCAACCAGGGTTCCTCCAGAGGATGTAGGGGTTCCTTCAGCATTGGCCAATTTCTGGCTCTCAGATAAGTTCCCACTCACACCATTGATCTTTTTAGCTCTCTGTAAGGAGGTAATTCTTCCCAATGACCACAAGTGTAAGGACCTTCTTCCCACTGACCATCACACTAATGTATCATGAGTTGTAAATTTCAAATTTTTAGCAGGGGGTTCCTTCGAGACCGGAGAACTATTTCAAGGCTTCCTCTGTGTTGAAAAGGATGAGAAAGGCTGTTGTAGACCTTTGCCTTGTACCCCTTTTACTCTTTTGATTGTCATCTGATATTGATCTCGGATTGTTAAGTGGACTACTCTTGCGTACTACCAGCTCAGACCTCGCAACTGTTTTTAAGACTTGTTTGCTTGTTCCCTGCCCTGACCTTGAACTTTTCAAGGATTCCGCTACCAGCTGCTGTCCGCTGCTTGACCAGCCCCGGGACTACAGGTCCCCTTCCTTGTTTCAGCCACTCAGTCCTAGTGCCACGTTGGCCAGGAACTATAGCTTGGTGTTCTGGGACCTGATGGCAACCAAGTACAAGTAGCCCTGTTTTCCTTAAATGCAGATGCAGAAGAAACACCCGCCAGCTATCATCTCTGACCTGGGTGCTGGGCAAGGCCGTCTTTAATATTGATTGGACCCTGGGCAAAAATTTTCTTAGGGCCCCCCATGCAATTTCGCTCTCCACCTTCTCTGAGACATACAATAAATAGCAGCTAGACTTAAAATTACTTTAGTGTATCAGATCAGGCAGCGATTGCGATTGGTTGCCAGAGGTTACAGCATATCATTACTGCTTACTGACTGGTTGCTAGAGGTTACAGCACTCCTCAAGGCTCACTGATTAGTTGCTAGAGGTTACAGCACATTTCTGCTTGTTAATTGGCTGCTAGAGATTGCTGTACAGTAATACTGCTCACTGGTTGCTATAGGTTACAGCACATCTTCTCACTGCAGAGGGGCATGATATACCTATGCATGCTGCCTTTATTTACATATCAATGCAGTTGGCCTCAGCTATTTACATATGCATGTCACTGCTATTTACATGTAAATACTGGCATTCATATGTAAACACAGGTCTGCAGGTGAGTCATCTGTACACAACAATAGGGCAGAGCTGGGCAGCATTAGTAGCAGCACAGGACTAAAACTTCAAAGGACAAGGGAATGTAAACTGGGATAGTTGGCAAGTATGAGGCAGCTGCTTTGGGCCCCACAACAATGACAGGGCCCAGGGCAGCTGCCCCTTTTGCCCTGCCTTAAAGACAGCCCTGGTGCTGGGCAGTGCATTATACTTTGGAGGTGGAAGCTGATGATTCCTGTTGGAACACCTTGAGTTCAGGGGCTCTTGGGGGAACCTCAGGAAGCCCCTAACAGTGTCTGCTTTTGACTACTTAGCACAGTTGAATATTGGTCAGCGCCAGGGGCGGACTGACCATTGGGCCACTCTGGCACTGCCCGAGGGCCCCATGCCACTAGGGGGCCCCATCAGGGTTGCCAGCCTCAGTAAAACCAGGGACAGTATGTAAAAATCTGTGTTTTTTTTTATATCTGTCATCTGAAATGTCCCTTACCGACATCCTTTTGGTCTAAAAATCCTGAGATTATAGCCGCCCCACCTCTCCTCTCCAGTACCTTCTCAGCTAATAGAAACATGTGTATACTGTGTGATTGTATACTGTGTGTGTGTGTTTGTGTCTACTGTGTGGCCCCATAATCTCCTATTGCCCGGGGGCCTCATAATCTCCTATTGCCTGGGGGGCCCTATGAGTTGTCAGTACGCCCCTGGTCAGTGCATTGCATTGCGGTATTCCAAAGAAGCCTGGCCATTTTCTTGACCATATCCTGAAGTTCAGGCTCACTTAAAGAGATACTATGTCACTCCAAGCTCATTTAGAAGCATCGAAAAAGCCAAACACAACTTTCCGAGTTAAAGCTAACAAAACCAAGGAAGTACAAGAAATCTATCTTTTTGCACACCGTAAGTCTCTCTTTAGTCCTTGTCCTCCATAAAATTTTTGTTCGTGATCTTTTCTTTGCCGTTTCCTGTTGGCTTGCCTTGCATTAGCCAAAAATCAGTTCATGGCTTTAAATTCAGATTTTTGAAGGCAGCTGGAAAACTGGTGGCTTTTCCTTTCATAATGTGATCCGGGAGGCATTGGTAAGATTGGCTTATCTTCGTGTGTTATTAGGCTTGTTGTCCTTCTGAAGAAAAGGGACTTGTGTCTGTTTCCACCACGAAGGCTCGTTGAAGGGAATCCTTGATGGAACAACATGTGGTCCGATTACATATTTTCCCGACAATGAAGTAGATATAAGGGTTGATGAAGCAATTAGTGACCAGCCAATACTGACTAATAAAAACCAGCTTGACTGTTTTCAGCACATTATAGAACACTAAAAAACGAATAATATTTAACGGCAAAACCGATAAGATAAAGACAACGACTGCTATGATGATAATGATATACAGCTTGGGAGAGTACTGCTGACCGACGGTCCTCCTTATTTTGTGGAGCAAGGCGGCACTAGAAATAACCATGAGAGGCAGACAGATCCCGATCGCGGACACAAAAATCATCACTTCAGTCATTACACATTGCAGCTGGTGACTGGTGTAAGCTTCTGGATCACACACAAAGACGTCAAGGAGGCCCTCCAAGATGCCAAGGAACCAGAGAACTGCACATGTCATAGTGGTGAACTTCTTGGGGCGACGAGTGCGATACCAAATGGGGAACAGGACGGAGATACACCTCTCCACGCTGATGGCTGTCAGGATGTTTTTCCCAGAATAGACCAGGGGGTAATATAATGTATCCACAAATACATAGAAGGGACACGTCACTTTAGATCCAGGATGTAAACCAAAGAAATTGCTGATCTGGACCACCAACGTGAACATCACCACGGTTAGCAAGAGGGTGTCCGCCACACACAGGTTGGCGATGTAAACCGTATACTTGTTCCTCCGGATCCGGAAGCAAAGGTTCCAAAACACGATGATGTTTCCCAACAAGCCTAAGATGCAAATCCCGAGGAAAACGACATCTACAGCAGGGAGCAAGAGCTCGGGAACCCCTACGCACGTCCAGGGGTTCTTTTTGTCCGTCGTATTTCCACCGGTGACATTCATGTTGTCCTGTTTTAGTGGAGAGAATCTTCTTCTTCTTCCACCTGTATTAAATATATGACAGCTATCAATGAAGCAGAATGACTTCCTTTCATTAACGATACATCTATAGGCTACAAAGTTACTTTCATTTCTTCTGGCTTCTTTTTTAATTTTGTTACAATGTATATAAGGCTTAAAATTGTACAGTGCTGTGAAAAAGTATTTGCCCCCTGATTTTTTTTTTTTCAAATTTTCTATATATTTTTTTGCATATTTTTCACACTTATGCTTCATGCACACGAGACGCAGATGCAAACTCTGCTGGACACATGTTTTTAAAAGCTGAAACCGGCGTTTAGAAACGCGTGTTTTGCTGCGATTTTTACCGTGATTTAGCAGCGTTTTACCACGTTTGCGTCTAGAAGCTTTTAGTTAAGCTAACATCATAGACCCTCCCCAGCTCAAAAAAACTGTATTATTAACTATTTCAGCAATTTTGTGAGACCAGAGCGATTAGCAGCAGCTGTGAGAGCGGCAGTGTACTTGTATGTGTCACTTGCCACAGCACCTGCCACAAGTTGTGGATTGTCCACTTGCCATGTGATTTGGCACATCACCTGCCACAAGTTGTGGATTGTACACTTGCCACGTCACTTGACACCTGCCATGTCACTTGCCACAAGTTGTGGATTGTCCACTTGCCACGTCACCTACCAAGTCACCTGCCACAAGTTGTGGATTGTCCACTTGCCACATGACTTGGCACATCACCTGCCACGTCACCTGCCACAAGTTGTGGATTGTCCACTTGCCACGTCACTTACCACCTGCCATGTCACTTGCCACAAGTTGTGGATTGTGCACTTGCCACGTCACCTACCAAGTCACCTACCACAAGTTGTGGATTGTCCACTTGCCACATCACTTGCCACAAGTTGTGGATTGTCCACTTGCCATGTCACCTGCCAGGTCACTTGCCACGTCACCTGCCACAAGTTATGGATTGTCCACTTGCCATGTCACTTGCCACTTCACCTGCCACAGCACTTGCCACCTGCTATGTCATTTGCCACAAGTTGTGGATTTTCCACTTGCCACGTCACTTGCCACCTGCCATGTCACTTGCCACAAGTTGTGGATTGTCCACTTGCAATTGCAATTGTTTAAAATATTTTTTTAATGGTTTTTCATCATTTGCAATCATTTTTGAGATTTTTAATGTAAAAAAAAAATAGGTCACCTTTAAAAACGCTTATAAACGAAAACACGGCAAAACGCGGTAGCCGCGTTTTGTCGCATTTTACCGCGTTTTGCATCTGAAACATGGAAACTTTTGCGTCTCAACCCATTTTTTTGCTTCTGGAAAAACGAGGTTAAAAGCAACTGCATAAAAACGGCAAAAAACGAGACTGTGTACATGGACACATAGGATAACATTGAATGAGTTCAGGGGCAGTTGAAAAAAGTGTCCAACTGCCTCTGAACACGCATTTAACAGCGTCTCATGTGCATGGGGCCTTAAATGATTGAAATCATCTAACAAATTTTAGTATTAAACAAAGATTACCTGAGTAAATAAAAAAAATGCAGTTTTTAAATGAAGATTTCATTTATTAAGGGAACAAAGCTGTCCAAACCTGCCTGGCCCTATGTGAAAAAAAAGTAATTGCCCCCTTTGCTAAATCATGAATGAGCTGTGATTAACCAAATTCTTTGGATAGCTGAGTTAACTTTGCACTTGCCACACCCAGGCCTGATTACTGCCAAACCTGTTGAAGCAAGAAATCACTTAAAAAGAAGTTGCGTGACAAAGTGAAGCGCGCTAAAAAGATCTCAAAAAGCAAAACATCGTGCTGCGATCTAAAGACATTCAAGAACACATGAGAAACAAAGTCATTGACAATAATCAGTCTGGAAAGGGTTCCAAAGTCATTTCTAAGGCTTTGGGACTCCAGAGAACCACAGTGAGAGCCATTATCCACAAATGGAGAAAACTTGGAACAGCGGTGAACCTTCCCAGGAGTGACCGGCCTACCAAAACTACTCTGTGTGCACAACGGCAACTCATCCAGTAGGTCATAAAGGAACCCAGAACTACATTTACAGAACTGCAGGCCTCACTTGCTTCAGGTAAGGTCAGCAGTCATCATTCAACAATAAGAAAGAGACTGAGCAAAAATGGCGTCCATGGGAGAGTTCCAAGTGGCTTTCCGTGGGGGCACCCGATGAAGATGAGGTGCCTGGAGCGTCGGAAGGGGACCCCAGAAGAAGAGGACCAGGGCTGCTCTGTGCAAAACCATTATACAGAGTGAGTAAAAATAGACATGTTTGTTTGTTTTTTTAACTTTAAAAAAAACAAGGCTTTAGTAACACATTACTCGGTTCACACAGGGGCAACACGATTTTCGGAGGCAACTTGGACGTGACTTGGACGCGACTTGGACGCGACTTGGACGCGACTTGGACAGACTTGGACACGACTTTACACTACCACTGTTGTCGCCCCAGGCCAGGCAACTTGCTGTGGCCAATCAGAGAATGAGCTCTCAGGGAGGAACTCCTTTTGAGAGCTGATAATTCTATGAGAGTCGCCTCCGTATAGACGGAGATCCGACTTGGAGGCGACCACCATTGAAATCAATGGGTACCAGTCGCCTACAAGTCGGATTGAAGTAGTACAGGAACCTTTTCTGAAGTCGGAGCGACTTCAGTAGTGTGCATCTCATTCACTACATTGATTTCTACATGTGCGACCTGAGGTGACTTGGGGCGACTTGAAGTCGGATCTGAGTCGCCCCTGTGTGAACTGGCTCTCTGCTGGTCAGGTTTTCCCAGGCTTTTGGGGGAAGCACCACGCTCTACTGGGGCACACATAAAAAGGGAAGGAACCACCTCTCGGGGGTGCCATAGTCAGGGCCATCTTTTTTTTTTGGGCCAGTGAAGTCCAAGGATTGTATTAAGGCACAGATCGGGGGAAGGGTACAGAAAAATGTCTGCAGCATTGAAGGTCCCAATGAGCACAGTGGCCTCCATCATCTGTAAATAGAAGAAGTTTGGAACCACCAGGACTCTTCCTAGACTGAGCCATCAGTGAAGAAGGGCCTTAGTCAGGGAGTTGACCAAGAACCTGATGATCACGCTGATAAAGCTTCAGCATTTTTCCCTGTAGAGAGAGGAGAATCTTTCAGAAGAATAACCATCTCTGCAGCACTCCACTAATCAGGATTGTATGGTAGAGGGGCCAGACGGAAGCCCCGCCACAGACAAAGGCACATGACAGCCCACCTGGAGTTTGCCAAAAGACACCTGAAGGACTCTCAGACCATGAGAAACAATTGGATTGATAAAACAAAGATTGAACTCTTTGGCCTGAATAGCAAGCGTCATGTCTAGAGGAAACCAGGCACCGCTCATCACCTGGCCAATACCATCCCTACAGTGAAGCATGGTGGTGGCAGCATCCTGCTGTGGGGATGTTTTTCAGTGGCAGGAACTGGGAGACTAGTCAGGATCAAGGCAAAGATGAATTCAGCCATGTACAGAGACATTCTTGATGAAAACCTTCTCCAGAGCGCTCTGGACCTCAGACTTGGGAGAAGGTTCATCTTCCAACAGGACAACGTCCCTAAGCACACAGCCAAGATAACAAAGTCAGGGGCTACGGGACAACTCTGTGAATGTCCTTGAGTGGTCCAACCAGAACCCAGACTTGAACCCGATTGAACATCTCTGGAGAGATCTGAAAATGGCTGTGCACCAACGATAGAACGTGAGAGGTCCTGCAAATAAGAATGGGAGAAACTGCCCAAAAATAGGAGTGCCAAGATTGTAGCATCATACTCAAAAAGACTTGAGGCTGTAATTGGTGCCAAAGGAGCTTCACCAAAGTATTGAGCAAAGGCCGTGATACTTATGTACATGGGATTTTTTTCATTTTTAATAATTGCAAAGATTTCAAACAAACACCTTTCACGTTGTCATTATGGGGGGATGGTTTGTAGAATTTTGAGGAAAATAATGAATTTAACCCATTTTGGAATAAGGCTGTAACATAACAAAATGTGGAAAAAGTGAAGCGATGTGAACACTTTCCGGGTGCGCTGTTCCCGCAATGTGGCTGGAATTTTGTTGGTTATATCCCGTCGTCCTTCCGTGGATTGCTTGGGCTCTCCTGTCCCACCGAGAGACCCGAGCGACTAGCAGGCACGTTCACCGGCCGGTCGGGAAGCTTAACAAAGCCAAGATCGACATTGGTCGGCTCTCCACTATAGTAACCCAGAAGCAATGACCTGACATCACTTCCAGGTTTACCCGGATGTCAACGGCACCATTTAAACAAAATTTAAAACATTCAGAAACACAGATCTCGGTGATCTGGATGCTTTTTACGGGCAGAGGAGAAACTCTTCCTTTATGGTGTGCTATTCTCATATTCTCACTCAGATAGCTTACACTTCCTCAAAGAATAAGAAAAATAACTGAACATCATATTCTCAGAAGAGGAGAGGGTGATGTGCTTCTGTCTTACCCCTAAACAATGTATGGCCATATTGGTCCAGAAGAGGAACTTTAAATGTCGGACCGGCTGGTACAAGTAAACCTTTCTGTGACAAATTGCTCAGATCCATAGTTGAGTCGCCTCCTCCACGACTTGTCATCCTCTCTGTATTTCCATGCCCTATCTCAGTGGCTAACCCACATTTTTCATCTCCAGCCAGAGCCCTTATCTCCAAGCGCTGGAAGTCCACCACAACCCTGACCATCCTAGAGTGAATTGCCGAAGTCTGCCAGATGATGAGAATGAAGAAATGAAAGCTCGTCAACATGATGCACATGACTCCTACAAAAACAAATGGACCCATTGGATAATTTTCATTGACGGATGAGTTCAGGGCACTCGCATGCGCCTTCTAATATCATTTTCCATTTCTTTTTCATCTGCAAATACACTATATATGAGGGAGTGCCCTTTCCTACCTCTGGCCACCCTGGTAGCCATTGGTGTAAGTCACTTAGTCCTTGTCCATTCCCCTAAATGATATCTACCCATCCACTTCAACTCTGAGGTTTTTCGACGGACTAGGTCCGACAGTCTTCCCGACGGACTTTCGGGCGGAACGAAACGGACTTGGCCACACACGACCGGACTAAGTCCCTTTGAAAATCCATTCGTTTTGAACGTGGATGACGTAAACAAAACAAGGAAGTTCAATAGCCAGTAGCCAATAGCTGCCCTTGCGTCGTATTTGGACCGTTGGACCAGCACACAGACGATACGGTTTTCCCAAATTTTAGTCCGTCGGACTTGAGTCCGTCGGATAGATTTGAAACATGTTTTATTTCTAGGTCCGCCGGACTTTTGGGGGAAAAAAAGAGTTCGCTGGAGCCCACACCCGATCGAATTGTCCGACGGATTCCTGTCCACCGGACCAAGTCTGCCAGAAAGTCCGATCATGTGTACGCGGCATTACCACAATGGTATACCAGAAGTCTGCCAGAAAGTCTGATCATGTGTACACGGCATTACCGTAATGGTATACCAGAAGTCTGGCAAAAAGTCCAATCATGTGTATGCGGCATTGCCGCAATGGTATACCAGAAGTCTGCAAGAAAGTCCGATCATGTGTACGCAGAATTACCGTAATGGTATACCAGAAGTCTGGCAAAAAGTCCGATCATGTGTACGTGGCATTACCCGTAATGGTATACCAGAAGTCTGCCAGAAAGTCCGATCATGTGTACGCGGAATTACCGTAATGGTATACCAGAAGTCTGGCAAAAAGTCCGATCATGTGTACGTGGCATTACCGTAATGGTATACCAGAAGTCTGCCAGAAAGTCTGATCATGTGTACATGGCATTACCGTAATGGTATACCAGAAGTCTGGCAAAAAGTCAGATCATGTGTACGTGGCCAGAAGCCAGCAAGTTGCTTGTTGGGTAAACCTATTGGATCCTCCGTGTTGATGTACTTTGTTATGGACATGTATCCGATGGCTCCCAAGACCCTGGGGTTTGTCACCCCCCTGTGGACTGGAGGACCTCAATTACGAAGAGCGGCTGCCAACATAAAACGTATTCTCGCTGGAGATGCAACTCTTGGGGGGGGGGACATGATAACAATCTACAAATACCTCAATGGGGATCCCAGCATAGGAAAAAAAACAATTTCGTCCCAGGAATTGTATGAAGACACGGAGGCCACACCTTGAGACTGGAGGAGAAGCGCTTTAACCTTAAACTGCTCAGTGGGGTCTTCACTGTCAGGGCAATAAGGATGTGGAACTCTCTCCCACAATTGGTGGTGGCTGCGGAAAGTATGGATATTTTTAAAGACTCTTGAATTATCTGAAAGCCTGTGTGTGGATATCCCGGCGCTGCCTAAACATTTTCTGCTCCATGTCCCCCCCCCCATGTCCCTGTCTCGTTACAAACGAAGTGCTCTCCCCCACCTCCTCAATGCAGCAAAACGCCTTATACCCATCCATTGGAAAAGCTTGCAGATTCCGAGCGAACAGGACTGGCTGGGGAAAGTGGGGGAGATCATGGAGGCGGAAAGCTGGCTCGCGGATTGCAAAAGATTTGACCTTACTTGGGCAGCTTGGAAAGCCCACGTACACGACACAGCCACGATTTCTTCAAGTTTGGATATCGCATTGCTTACCTTAGCAGACCCCGCCGTCAGGAGACTCGTCCAGGCGCACCGTCAGTCAATCGCCACAGGCTCCACCAGACGGTGGAGTCATCTCATTAAAAAACCTGGTGGGAGCTGGTCCGCATACCTTCATAACCTTCACTATCACCTCTTTTCTTCCTTATCTTCTTTGCTTCCCTCCTAACCTATTCTTTCTCTCTCTTTCTCTCTCTCTCCCCTTTTCTTCCTTGTTCGTGGAGAACTTGTTTTAGTTTTGTTTATAAAATTATTGCACCCATGTGACACCTCGGATTTGTTTCAGATGCATATCAGAAAGGAAGTCATACCTGCATCTCCTATGCAGGGCCGTCTTTTAGGCAGGGCAAAAGGGGCAGCTGCCCTGGGCCCCTTCATTGTTGTGGGGCCCAAAGCAGCTGCTTCATATTTGCCAACTATCCCAGTGTAAATTCCCTTGTCCCTTGAAGTTTTAGTCCTGTGCTGTGTCCCGATATCTCAGTGTGAAGTGTTGCTACTAATGCTGCCCAGCTCTGCCCTATTGTTGTGTACAGACCCCATGTTTACATGTAAATAACCGGCATTCATATGTAAATAGTGGCAGCATTACTAAGTAAATGGATGCGGAAGGCAGCATTGATATGTAAATAAAGGTGGCATTCATATGTGTATCATGCTCGCCTGCAGTGAGAAGATGATGTGCTGTAACCTCTAGCAACCAATCAGTGAGCAGTATTACTTAACAGTCATCTCTAGCAACCAATTAACAAGCAGAAATCATTTGCTGTAACTTCTAGCAACTAATCAGTGAGCCGCAATGTGTGCTGTAACCTCCAGCAACCAGTCATTAGGCAGTAATGATATGCTGTAACCACTGGCAACCTATCTCAATTGCTGCCTGATCTGATACAGTAAACAGATTTTAAGTCTAGCTGCTATTTATTGTATGTCTTAGAGCAAGTGGAGAGCGAAATTGCATGGGGGGGGGGGGGGCAATACATTTTTTGCCCAGGGTCCAATCAATATTAAAGACGACCTTGCTCCTATGGAGCTGGAGCATGAGGCCACCCCTCTCCCCATTACATGGGATCGAATATCCAGGGCGCCCTTCTGTTCGCACAAAACCTAAAGACGCTACTCCCTGTTGCTATGGTTACCCATGATCGGACCATGTTACACAACCCCCTTGGTGTCCCTCACCCCCCCCCCCCCCTATTCCCCCTCTCCCCCTTTTTTTTTCTTTGCCCCCCCCCCCCCCCTCCTCTCTCCCAGTGCCCCCCGCCCTTTTTTTTTTTTTTTTTGCTGTTTTGGCTATGTTGTAATTTTAAGCTGGTAACATAACTTCAAAATGAAAATAAAAATTATAAAAAAAAGAAATAAAAAAAAAAGACTGTTGGATGTATATTTAAAAAAACACAACATACAGGGATAAGGGAAATGATTACAGACACTGACACACACACACACACCTACACACACACACACACACACACACACCTACACACACCTACACACACACACACACACACACACACACACACACACACACACCTACACAGGGTGAAATGGGTGGACTATTGTCTTTTTTCAGCTTTACCTACCATGTAACTTTGTATTTTGTATATTCATAAAAATGAAATAAGATAGTAGATCTCACCTGTAATGGGCTGCTTGTTGACTCCAGGTAATGATCTCAGTTCATCCTGTCACTCTCAAGCATACAATGCTTTCTCTCTGGCAATGAGATGGAATACAGGACTTAAATATATATATATATATATATATATATATATCTGCATGGGGTGGAGTGGCATGACACACGGGCAGGGCTGACTCAGGACTTCAGTGGAAATAAGAATCACATTCCTTTGAATACGTGACCGAGTTCTGGTAGATATACTGGCACTCTATCACATAGCTAGAGGATACCAATGTACAGAATATGATTCCCAATAAGATACCATAATGACAAGTAAAGCAAAATTATCTTGGAAATCTCACATATAAAGCTAAGAAAAGGCCGAGGTCAAGTCATGAAGTCATCATTAGAAGACGGGCAGAGAAGCACAAAGCATGTGAAATGTGGACTCATATCATGTTCTGCAAGTACAGAGCAATACCCAGGGCCGTCTTTAAGGCAGGGCAAAAGGGGCAGCTGCCCTGGGCCCTGTCAGCGTTGTGGGGCCCAAAGCAGCTGCCTCATACCTGCCAACTATCCCAGTTTAGATTTCCTTGTCCCTTGAAGTTTTAGCCCTGTTGTTGTGTACAGATGACTCACCTGCAGACCCTGTGTTTACATGTAAATAACTGGCATTCATATGAAAATAGCAGCGGCATTACTAAGCAAAGAGCTGTGGCCATCTGCATTGATATGTAAATAAAGGCGGCATTCATATGTATATCATGCTTCCCTGCAGTGAGAAGATGATGTGCTGTAAGCAATCAGTGAGCGGTATTACTGTACAGTAATCTCTAGCAACTAATTAACAAGCAGAAATCATTTGCTGTAAGCTCTAGCAACTAATCAGTGAGCCGTAATGTGTGCTGTAACCTCTAGCAACCAGTCAGTAAGTAGTAATGATATGCTGTAACCTCTGGCAACCAATCACAATCGCTGCCTGATCTGATACAGTAAACTGATTTTAAGTCCAGCTTCTATTTATTGTATGTCTCAGAGCAGGTGGAGAGTGAAATTGCATGGGAGGGGGCCCCCAAATTTTTTTTTGCCCGGGGTCCAATCAATATTAAAGATGGCCCTGACAATACCTGTTGATCCTGCCAGAAATCCAGTGTCCTCGTCACTTGCTGTGCTGATACCTCAAACAATGCTATGAGCTTCCTCATTTTCCCCATCTTCTGTGAGTTGAGGAAGGCCCCCTCCATGTTATGAAGATGAGGACAGGGGGAGATGCTCTCTAGCCATAAAACACCTTCCCGTTCTAGGGTGACAACTTGGGCGTTTTCACCCTTGGACAGGAAGGGCATAACTGGATCACCGGGAGAAAATAAATGGGGGGGAAGAAAAAAAAAAGAAGAAAAGCAGCCACCACATCTAGGAACTGCTAAGCTTGCAATTTAGTTTTTTGGGTTTAGATACACTTTCATTTTGGGCTTCTTTTCTAATGCCGCGTACACACGACCGGACTTTTTCGACATCAAAGGTCCGACGGAACGATTCCGGCGGACCATTTGATCGTGCGTGGGGCTGCAGCGGACTTTTGATTTGCAAAAATCCGTCAGACTTTAGAAATGGAACATGTTTCAAATTTTTTCCGCCGGAATTCCCCTGGACCCAGTTCCTACCGAGAAATCCGCTCGTGTGTGTGCTATTCCGACAGACAAAAAAACGACGCTAGGGCAGCTATTGGCTACTGGCTATGAACTTCCTTATTCTAGTCCGGTCGTACGTCATCACGTTCGAATCCGTCGGACTTTGGTGTGATTGTGTGTGGCCAAGTCCGTTCATTCGGAAAGTCCGTCAGAACTCCGCCGAAAGTCCGTCTGGCCTAGTCCCTCGAAAAGTCCGGTCGTGTGTACGCGGCATAACAGTTTGTGTAAAGTGCATCAAACAATAAAAAAAATGATGCTATGGTATCCATTTGATGTTTTCCGTTTCATGTGTGAATTGTATCTAAACCCTTCTTTTCTTTTGTGATCATAAAACCACTTTTAACCAAAAAAATAATGAACATGGTAGAATGGATGGTCTCCCTGTAGGCCAAATGATATCACCCTACTAGTGAGCCCTGCAGCAAGCTATCATTATACCGGGCCAATCATCTGCAGTAGCATTCCTTGGCCACTTAGGATTGGCCCAGTACAGTGGTAGCTTCTTGGTGGGCTCACTCAGGTGGGTTTGCACCAGCATCCGAACATGCTTGAACTCATCCCTACATCCTACCATCAGGGCCGTCTTTAATATTGATTGGGCCTTGGGCAAAAATTTGCTTAGGGCCCCCCTCCCCCCATGCAATTTAGCTCTCCACCTTCTCTGAGACATACAATAAATAGCAGCTAGACTTAAAATCAGTTTACTGTATCAGATCAGGCAGCGATTGAGATTGGTTGCCAGAGGTTACAGCATATCATTACTGCTTACTGACTGGTTGCTAGAGGTTACAGCACTCCTTAAGGCTCACTGCTTAGTTGCTAGAGGTTACAGCACATGATTCCGGCTTGTTAATTTGCTGCTAGAGATTACTGTACAGTAATAATGCTCACTGGTTGCTATAGGTTACAGTACATCAGCTCCTCACTATAGGGGGCATGATATACATATGAATGCTGCCTTATTTACATATCAATGCGGTTGGCCTCAGCTATTTACATATGCATGTCACTGCTATTTACATATGAATGCCGGTTATTTACATGTAAACACAGGGTTTGCTGGTGAGTCGCCTGTACACAACAACAGGACTAAAACCTGAAGGGACAAGGGAATGTAAACTGGGATAGTTGGCAAGTATGAGGCAGCTGTTTTGGGCCCCACAACAATGACAGGGCCCAGGGCAGCTGCCCCTTTTGCCCTGCCTTAAAGACGGCCCTGCCTACCATGCGCACTCCCATCTAGGGCTACACGCTTTCTTGGCCACGTTGGAACTGCCAGAATGCGGTCTCATAGATAGACAACACAGGCCAAGGTCAAGCTATGAAGTCATTAAAAGAAGCGGAGTAGAGCATTGCACAAGGAGTGAGATGTATGAGAACAGTTGAGAAAAATTGGGAGTGCTTATATAGTCAATGACAAGGAAGGACTGAGTTGGAGGGAGGGGCATTTTCTCTCTGGACAAGTACTAATAAGATATGTTGCCCTAAGTGGAGATATGTTACCATTCAGATACAAATCAGAGCAGGACCCACAGTCAGTGACACGTGATTGACATTACATAATACTTATCTACCTGTCCCCCCCATTCAAACCTGTGAACCCAGCTCCTGGCGGAAGGAAGTCTTCCTGCACCAACTTCCAGCCCTGAGATGTTATGAAGTTGAGTGCCAAGAGCTGCCAATAAAACTGATGGTGGGGGATTTGAAAAGGTGCGTCATTATAAACCATGTCCTTTTTGAAAACCCTTCTTTCCCCATGCCCAATGACTGAAGCATAATGACACACTTTAGGTGGTACACTTACTTTCGCCCACAGATATTTGGCCATCCCATGAAAAGGCTAGCTGTTTTTTTTTTTTTGGTCCCAGTCCTCCGATAGTGATTAAAGAAATCATTACAAAGATATCTTCTGAGACACCACCGGGAGCTTCCAGAATGCACAGCTAGCCAATAGCCCCAGGTCACATCCTGCAATATCTAGTGCAGTGATGGAGAACCTTGGCACCCCAGATGTTTTGGAACTACATTTCCCATGATGCTCTGGCACTCTGCAGTGTAGTGCAGCATCATGGGAAATGTAGTTCCAAAACATCTGGAGTGCCAAGGTTCGCCATCACTGATCTAGTGGGTTCCCTGAGCATGGTGTTTGAGAATGAACCTCCTTCTCTGCAGACCCATCGGCCTCACAACTCTTCACTTTAAGCCTACCTGCTCCTATTCCGGGAGTCCTGCCCTATCTCAGTGTAGCCACATCTGTATGGCAATTTCACACCTGGCTTCACCTGGCTTCACACATGCCATCAAGCATGAAGGTGGGGGGGTGCAGCTTAGCGAGGTGACAATAATTCACACGGGCAGGTGCAATGGAATTGTATTGAAGGAATGCAACAACAGTTCACAACAAGCCCATTGGGACGATCACCCAGCTAGACACAGTCACAGTTCAGTGGCGTGACAGTGGTAAACCCCATCCGGAATGACAACGTCTTTTGAGTGGGGACTGAATGCGGCCTGGCCCCAAATGGAAGTCGGTCCAGAAGAGATGAGGCCTTACACTTACCCCCCTCATCAGGAACCTTTCCCTAGCATTGGTGCTGTCCCTCACAGTTGGGGGGGGTACCTGTACCTACTCTGTCCACTTGCCAAGGCATGCCAAAACCTAGGGGCCAAGGCCTTAAATAGGCTCCGCATGACCCAAGATGGCTGCTTGTCACATGGGGCAGCAACATTCAATAGGATAGCTTCCCCAGTGACCCAGAAAACTATAGAGCAGGGATATGCAATTAGCGGACCTCCAGATGTTGCAAAACTACAAGTCCCATCATGCCTCTGCCTCTGGGTGTCATGCTTGTGGCTGTCAGAGACTTGCTATGCCTCGTGGGAGGTCCGTTAATTGCATATCCTTGCTATAGAGGAACCTTGTTGGTGCTGACCTCCTCTCCAGCAACAGTGCTGAGCCCTACCTGCTGTGGAGAAAAGTAGACTGCAATGTCCATGACACGGAAATGCTACAATATTTTCCAAAAGCGACTCTTGTGTTGCATATCCCTGGTGACCAAACCAAGAGAAGGTGTGCTTACAAGTGTCTCTTCCTATTTGATCATCCCCCTCAGTTTATTGCGAAGGTCATCCCCTTAGATACGTGTAAACCCCGTGCTACATCTCGCTAATCTCTTCTTGAATGTCCACCACTCAAGGTACAAGTTATCTCCAATCCCTTTACGGATCTGGTAGATACAAAATTTGGCAACAGTGCCGGTGTTCTGTCAAATACTGTCCCCCCCATTGGATAGTGCCCGGCCCGTACTGCGCACTGAACTTATGTTTAGGGGGGTAAGCATGCAGATTATTGCTTGATTGTTTTTTTTTTTTTTTTTTTGGGGGGGGGGGGGGGGGCAAAGTTTGATAGGTTTGCCCTGGGCTCTAGATGGCCTTATCCCGGTGTTGGGTCGAATACTGTCCCCCATCAGATAGTGTCCGCCTTGTATTGCGCTTGCGCAGTACGGAGGACAAGGAGACGCTGAAAGTCTCCGAAGATGAACGGCGCCTGCGCACTGAGTCCAGGTTCAAGCCCCACCATCCAAGTGGACATACGGTAACACTTAGTAAGAGCGCCCCTCGCGGGCTTGCCTTGCTCGCCGCGCCTCGGGCACGGCCTCGCCTTCGCTCTGCAATTTTTTTATTCTAACTCTATGTCCACTTGGATGGTGGGGCTTAAACCTGGACTCAGGCGCCGTTCATCTTCGGAGACTTTCGGCGTCTCCTTGTCCTCCGTGCAGTACGGGGCAGACACTATCTGACAGGGGACAGTATTCGACCCAACACCGGGATAAGGCCATCTAGAAACAAAAAACAATCAAGCAATAATCTGCATGCTTACCCCCCTAAACATAAATCCCCCCTCCTCCCAGAACAAATCTGTCCCCCCTGCCAGCACAATTTTTTTTTTATTAGCACATGATTAGATGATGGAAGTCAGCAGAGCTTCTGCTCATTTACTAAGCACTGGAGCAACTGCACTTTGCAAAGTGCACAGTCTATTTGCCTTTAGTAAACCAACCCCCATAAACTCAGAGAGACATCTTCATCCTTTCTCCTTTGGTAAATAAGCCCCGAATCTAGCTGAATACAACAGAATGAAAAGAGCAGGGATCGATAGTCTTGTGAAACAAACAAGGTAAGATGTTCATGGCCAATTCTCTTTCTTATCACTCGTGTAATCGATCGATCCTGACGTCAGATGACGAAACGTGTTCTTGCGATCTTGAAGACCCCCCTATAGAAGGCGGCAACTGGAGATGAAATGTTATAGTGAGATATCGGGCCAACCCTTCAGGCAAGCCGACGAACTAAAAAACACCGGAGCCGCCCAACTCTGATTTAATTAGCTGATAATAAAATGTAACTTAACCACTTGCTTACTGGGCACTTAAACACCCTTCCTGCCCAGACCAATTTTCAGCTTTCGGTGCTCTCACACTTTGAATGACAATTACTCAGTCATGCAACACTGTACCCAAATGAATTTTGTTTCCTTTTTTTCCCACAAATAGAGCTTTCTTTTGGTGGTATTTGATCACCTCTGGGGTTTTTATTTTGTGCGCTATAAATGAAAAAAGCCTGAAAATTTGGAAAAAAAACGCATATTTCTTTGTTTCTGTGATAAAATTTTGCAAATTATTAATTTTTCTTCATAAATTTTGGCCACAATTTATACTGCTACATATCTTTGGTAAAAATAACCCAAATTAGTGGATATTATTTGGTCTTTGTGAAAGTTAGAGAGTCTACAAGCTGTGGTGCGAATCGCACAAAATTGATCACACCTGATGTACTGGTGGCCGATCTCATTTCTTGTGACCCGAACAAGTCAGGAAAGTACAAATACCCCCCAAATGACCCCTTTTTTGAAAGTAGTCATTCCAAGGTATTTACTAAGAGGCATGGTGAGGTTTTTGATGTTGTCATCTTTTTCCCACAATTCTTTGCAAAATGAAGATTTTTTTTTTTTGTTTGTTTTCTCACAAAATGTTCAATGTAATAGGTTATTTCTCTCACATGGCATGTGTATACCACAAATGACACCCCTAAAATACGTTCTGCTACTCCTTCTGAGTATTACGATACCAAATGTGTGAGACTTTTACACAGCCTGGCCACATAGAGAGGCCCAATATTGAAATAGCACCATCAGGCGTTCTAGGAGCATAAATTACACATCTTATTTCGCAACCACCTCTTACATTTTTGAAGGCCCTGGAACACTAGGACAATGGAAATGCCCACAAAGTGACCCCATTTTGGAAAGCTAACACCCCAACGTATAATCTATGAGGCACTGGCACGTGGCACTGGCGGCACTGGCACTGGCGGCACTGGGGCTGACGGCACTGGGGCTGACGGCACTGGGGCTGACGGATGGCACTGGCGCTGGCAGGTGGCACTGGTGCTGGCAGGTGGCACTGGCGCTGGCAGGTGGCACTGGCGCTGGCAGGTGGCACTGGCACTGGCGGCACTGGCGGCACTGGGGCTGACGGCACTGGGGCTGACGGATGGCACTGGCGCTGGCAGGTGGCACTGGCACTGGCAGGTGGCACTGGCGGCACTGGCACTACTGGCACATGGCACTACTGGCAGATGGCACTACACTGACAGATGCACTGGGCTGACAGATGGCACTGGCACTGGGGCTGACAGATGGCACTGGGGCTGACAGATGGCACTGGGGCTGACAGATTTTAGTCACAGTATGCAATATACAATATGTCACTCACAGATTCTCTCTCTCCTCACACACTGACTCTGTGTGAGGAGGGAGAGACACGGCAATGGGAGATGATCTCATATGTTTACATTTGAGATCATCTCCCATTGGCAGCTGCGATCACGCTGTGAACGGCCGCTTTGATTGGCCGTTCACGGCGATCTATGTTTGCCTGTCTCCGGGAGACACGGCGAGTACAAAACTTCCGCGATGCTCGCCCCCGGCGGCGCGCATTGCGGAAGTAAACACAAGGACGTCCAGGGACGACCGCTCAAAGGAACCCGCCTGCTCTACAGCCGTCATTCAGCTATAGGGCGGGCGGGAGGTGGTTAAAGAACAAGTATATTAATAAATAAATAAATGAGTACATATACAAGCAGGCATGGCTTGGTTGGAGTCAGATATGTAGTGAATCCAGCCAATTCTCTGACCACCCGTGTTCATGGATGATAAGTGTTCCACGGTGTGGTGCCATTCTTTTTTTTTTTTGGTGTCCAATTGGTGGACCTCCCTATAATCCCTACACCCTCTCTGCCTGGAGACACAGTTTGCTCATCTACTGCAGCAGCCAATCGTCAGGGGTTTAGTTTTTGATCATGCATAGAGTCTCAGCACATTAGAAACATTTGGGCTTTGGCTGTCAAGTTCAACCAAAAATAAATAAATAAAAAGAAGCCACCTTTGCATGAATTCTAATCCCTAAACCCGAATACCCTCGTGCACACACGTTTGGCAGGGCTGTCTTTAAGGCAGGGCAAAAGGGGCAGCTGCCCTGGGCCCTGTCATTGTTGTGGGGCCCAAAGCAGCAGCCTCATACTTGCCAACTATCCCAGTTTGTGTGCCCCGATATCTCAGTGTCAAGTGCTGGTACTAATGCTGCCCAGCTCTGCCCCATTGTTGTGTACAGGTGACTCACCTGCAGACCCTGTGTTTACATGTAAATAACCGGAATTCATATTTAAATAGCGGCAGCATTACTAAGTAAATAGCTGCAGCCGGTGACATTGATATGTAATAAAGGCAGCATTCGTATGTATATCATGGTCCCCTGCACTTAGGAGATGATGTGCTGTAACCTCTAGCAACTAACCAGTGAGCCGTAGTGCGTGCTGTAACCTCTAGCAACCAGTCAGTAAGCAGTAATAATATGCTGTAACTGCTGGCAACCAATCGCAATTTCTGCCTGATCTGATACAGTAAACTGATATTAAGTCTAGCTGCTATTTATGGTATGTCTCAGAGCAGGTGGAGAGGGAAATTGCATGGGGGGGGGGGGGGGGGCAAAAATGTTTTTGCCCAGGGTGCAATCAATATTAAAGATGGCCCTGAAGATCGGACATTTTCCAACAACAAAACCGTGGATGTTTGTCCGAAGGTTGTTGGCTCCAACTTGTCTTGCATGCACACGGTCGCACAAATGTTGGCCAACAAGTATGAACGTAGTGACGTACAAGACGTACGATATCTCCATCACAAACACTAGTTTTGACAAGACCGATCGCTCACGGCTCGTCCTTGATTCCGAGCATGCGTGTCTGTACTTGGGACTGGCGTGCGCACACGATCAGAAATTTCCGACAGCAAAAATTTGTTGGGGTGGCGGAAAATTTGAGAACCTGCGAGCCAACATTTGTTAGCAGAAAGTCCGAAAAACAAATGTTTGAGGGAGCGTACGCACGGTTGGACTTTCCTCCAACGAGCTCACATCCAACGTTTGTTGTCGGAATGTCCGATCGTGTGTGTACGGGGAATTACTCTAAAGCCCTGGCAGGATTAGACCCCTTTCACATTGGGGGCGTTTTTCATGCGCTTTAGCGTTAAAAAAAGCGCCTGAAAGAAGAAGCCGCAATTGCAATCCCAATGTAAAAGCCCCGAGTGCTTTCACACCGAGATCCCTTTCACACTGGGGCGTTTTTCAGGCGCTTTAGCGTTAAACAAAGGGCCTGAAAGAAGCTGTAACTGCAATCCCAATGTAAAAGCCAGAGTGCTTTCACACTGAGGCGCTGCGCTGGCAGGGCGTCAAAAAAAGTCCTGCAAGCAGCTTCTTTGCAGCGCTTTTGGACCGGTGAATACAACACTCCTAAAGCGCCCCTTCCCATTGAAATCAATGGGAAGCGCCTGTAAAACGTCTGAAAAACGCTATTGGCAGCAGCGTTTTTTTGGGGGCGCTTTTAACCCTTTATTTGGCCACTAGCAGGGGTTAAAAGCGCCCCAATAACGCTCGAAAAATGCTGATAAAGCGCTGCTAGTTTAAGCGTCGCTTTACGAGTGTTTTTCGGGCGCTGACATTGTGAAAGGGCTCTTAAAGAACTCGGGGCTTTCACATTGGGACTGCAGATGAGGCTTCTTTCAAGTGCTTTATGACCCCTTTCACACTGGGGCGTTTTTCAGGCGTTTTTCAAGCGCTTTAGCGTTAAAAAAAAGCGCCCCGTAAAATACATTTACGTTTTTGGTTGTAACATGAAGTTCTCTAGAATTTCCTGATAGAGACTCCATAATTGTGCTGTTGCAGAACTACAAGTCCCATGAGGCATAGCAAGACTCTGACAGCCACAAGCATCAAACCCAGAGGCAGAGGAATGATGGGACTTGTAGTTTTGCAACAGCTGGAGGTCCGCTAATTGCATATCCCTGATATATATATATATATAGTGGGAGAAAAGCTCATGGGGATCACCTTTTCTGGAGATTAAGGTCCGCATGCCGGCAGTTTCTTTAAAATCTGGCGGGCTGGCAGCTTTATTTAAAGTAAATCCTTGCCGTCTGGCGCTAAACTAAACAGTAGACTCCTCTCTATACATTACCCCCACTGTAGTGTCCTCTGCCCCCCATAAAAGTGTCCTGTGCCCTTCTTCACATTACCCTCCCCCTAGTGTCCTGTGCCCCCCATTACATCCTCCCCCATGTAGTGTCCTCTGCCTGCCCCTCTCTCTATAACAGTGTCCTCTGTCCCCTTTCACATCACCTTATCACCCCCCCCCCAACTGTAGTGTCTTTTTCCATTGTGACCCCTTTACATCACCCCCCCCCCCATAGTAATGTACTGTGCCCTCTGCCCCCCCCCCCTTCACATGACTCCTCTCTGTAGAGTCCTCTGCCTCTATACCCCTTCATCAGTGCCAGTTCTCCCCCTCACATACCCCTCCACAACTGTAGTTTCCTCTGTGCCTCCCCCCCCCACACACACACACACACACACACACACACACAGTATAGGGGGCAGTCTCTTACCTTACACTGGTGTACACTGTGCAGTAGAGCGGAGAGTGAGAGGTGTCAAAGTACTGGATGGAGGGCGGGAGCAGGAGTTAGCTTTTCACATGAACAAGCTGGTGATTGGCAGGCATGTACTGGCCATTGGGACTACAGGGAGTTTCCCGGTGGGCCGATGGCTCAGTGGGCCGGTTTCAGTAAATGGCTGCGCGGCTCGCCCTCAACTTCACGCAGTGATGTGGGAAAGATGAGAAAAATACAGAGGAGAATAAGTGAAATAATAAAAGAGGTTAGTGAGGACTCCTTATGTTATGCTACTTATGCTTTTTTTTTTTTTGCACAATTGCATATAGTTTTATATACTGTTTTTGTGCTTGTTTGCAAAATTAAAGTGGGCCGGTCTGGATGAAGTCCAGGGCCAAATGTTTGTGCCAGTCCAGCCCTGGTGATTGGTTGCTAGGACTGCCCAGTTTCCTAGCAACCAATCACCTGCTGGTGAATGTGAACAGTTAAAGCGGAAGTAAACCCATCGATCTAGCAGTTTGAAAAAACAGTTACATTCCCGGCATGCCGGAAATGTTAACTGTCACATTGGCTGTGCTCTCAACCAAACTGTCACACCATCCAATGGCTGGTGTCATAACTGATCACATGTGCAGCTTCATGGCAGTTAAAGATTAAGGGGAGGCCAAGATGGTGTAGTGTCACATTTTGCTGCCTATCACAGGATGCTGCGGAAGTGACGTTGCCGCCAGATATTGCGTACTGCGCATGCGCGATGCGTTCCAAACACTCGCGCCGTGCGTTCCAACATAGTTTCGGCAATACCGTTCAGCGAAACCATCACATAATGTTACGGAAGGGATGTTACACACAACACAAACACTGGGCCGTTCGTTACAACACTAATACTTCCCTTGTTACCTAGTAGGTTTTGCATTGCTGGGACTTGTAGTGCCTATCCTGAGCTACATGCTTCAATGTTCATTGAAACTCGCGGATAGGGATGAGGACACTGAACATTGAAGCATGTAGCTCAGGATAGGCACTACAAGTCCCAGCAATGCAAAACCTACTAGGTAACAAGGGAAGTATTAGTGTTGTGATGAACGGCCCAGTGTTTGTGTTGTGTGTAACGTCACTTCCGTAACATTATGTGATGGTTTCGCTGAACGGTATTGCCGAAACTATGTTGGAACGCACGGCGCGAGTGTTTGGAACGCATAGCGCATGCGCAGTACGCAATTTCTGGCGGCAACATCACTTCCGCAGCATCCTGTGATAGGCAGCAAAATGTGACACTACAATGGCAGCTTCCTTGCTTGAAAACGATAGGAGGGTTTACTTCCACTTTAACTCTGGCAGCTCCCGCTCTCCATCCAGCACTGTGATATGACCCTCTCTCTGCTCTGCAGTGAAGGGGGGTGGCAGAGGGGGTAAATCAGTGTGATCGACAGCTTGCGCCCCCCTCCCCCCCCCCCCCCCCCCAAGAAATAAGATATGTCCTATCTATATGTTGGGTACATGAATTGAGTTGAGCTTAGTCTGTAGGGGAAACGTCTTTTCAGTAAGTTGGACCCCATTATAGAGATAAGAAGAGCAGAAATATATAGATGAATGAACATATACTGATACTTACATTGCATAAGCAGATCCCTCTCTAGCCTCCTATAGACCCGATCGGATCCTAATCACAGGTGACACACATACCGATATCAGGCAGTAAGTAGAACTCACTACCCTGAGATGAAGGACCAACCCTTCCAGAGAAACAGCAACCGCCCAACCCTGACTGCCTTCATTAATAACAGAGTGTAGAGGCGTAAAACGTCACTAGAAGAAAAGAAAACATTCTTAAAGGATATATATATATATCTGTGTGCTCAAATAAATAAATATAAGTTGGTCTTCACACCTGGCTGAGCCACAGCCTCCAATGCCAAGATCCAGATTGTTGATGGGCCGGACTGCGGCTAGTGGAAAATGGGACTAAAATAATTCCCCAGTGTCAGCAGGACCACAAAATGCCAGGGTGTCAGTGATCAGTGGGAGGAATAGTGCCCCATCATTGGTGTCAGTGGGAGGAATAGTGCCCCATCATTGGTGTCAGTGGGAGGAATAGTGCCCCATCATTGGTGTCAGTGGGAGGAATAGTGCCCCATCATTGGTGTCAGTGGGAGGAATAGTGACCCATCATTAGTGTCAGTGGGAGGAATAGTGCCCCATCATTGGTGTCAGTGGGAGGAATAGTGCCCCATCATTGGTGTCAGTGGGAGGAATAGTGCTCCATCATTGGTGTCAGTGGGAGGAATAGTGCCCCATCATTGGTGTCAGTGGGAGGAATAGTGCCCCATCATTGGTGTCAGTGGGAGAAATAGTGCCCCTTCATTGGTGTCAGTGGGAGGAATAGTGTCCCATCATTGGTGTCAGTGGGAGGAATAGTGCCCCTTCATTGGTGTCAGTGGGAGGAATAGTGTCCCATCATTGGTGTCAGTGGGAGGAATAGTGTCCCATCATTGGTGTCAGTGGGAGGAATAGTGCCCCTTCATTGGTGTCAGTGGGAGGAATAGTGCCCCATCATTGGTGTCAGTGGGAGAAATAGTGCCCCTTCATTGGTGTCAGTGGGAGGAATAGTGCCCCTTCATTGGTGTCAGTGGGAGGAATAGTGCCCCTTCATTGGTGTCAGTGGGAGGAATAGTGCCCCTTCATTGGTGTCAGTGGGAGGAATAGTGCCCTGTCCAGGGGCGGATCCAGTGTCTAGTCTCGGGAGGGGCACTGCTAGAAAATATGTTTTTTTGGGGGCAATTTATATGGGAAATGGCTGGTATTGGCACTTCAATCATTACGGCACCATGGCTGTTATGGTGTCAGGATGATTGAAGCGCATTATTTCTATTAATACATTGTAATATAAAATTAATTGGTTCAACTCACCATAATGCAGAATCAGTGGGAGCCCTGAGGGTGTCATTTGCCATGTCGCCTGCCACCAAATGCGGATTACCACTTGCCACGTCACTTGCCACCAAATGCGGATTGCCACTTGCCACGTCACTTGTCACCAAATGCGGATTGTTACTTGCCACGTCACTTGTCACCAAATGCGGATTGCCACTTGCCACGTCACTTGTCACCAAATGCAGATTGCCACTTGCCACGTCACTTGTCACCAAATGCGGATTGCAACTTGCCACGTCACTTGTCACCAAATGCGGATTGCCACTTGCCACGTCACTTGTCACCAAATGCGGATTGCCACTTGCCACGTCACTTGCCACCAAATGCGGATTGCCACTTGCCACGTCACTTGTCACCAAATGCAGATTGTTACTTGCCACGTCACCTGCCACACATTGCGGATTGCCACTTGCCACGTAGCCTGAGCCATTTCCACTTGCGGATTGTGGCTGTACCGGGCGAAGCAGGCAGACTCCCACCTGCCTAAGCTTTGAATGACATGGTCTGGGACCCCGTGACGGGATGCTGCTGAGGCTGCCCCAATGCGGAAGGAGTGACGGAAGTACCGGATAGGGTTCAGGTGAAAGTTGCGTAGAAGTACCCTCGTGTGTTTCATAAACTGACCAGTACTCAAGGGCTTGACGAGAAAGGAAGAAGGGGACTGGAGTCCGACTGTTGGGGGAGTAGTGTCGACAGTTGGTTGAGTGTGGCAACTGGACACCCGCTATTATCGATTCTGTAAAGTGGGTGTCTACCCTGGAGCCTACTTGCTGCTCTTTAGAAACCACTAGGTGAAGTACGAATTGACCTTTGTAGCAGACTAAGTAGCGTCTACGTAGCTCTCGGCCTGCTGGATTGCTGCAGGTGAACTTTTCCAGGTCGCAGGGACCCGTAGTAGGCCAACACCTGGGTGCTTGTAGGACCATGCTAGGGGGGAGACCAAACGAAGAGGTAGTCAGGATGGTCGGTATACCCTTAAGGATGTCACCTGTTTGGGTAAGCATTTGGCACCGACCACCGGTTGGAGTTCCTGGACTTCACGTAGCATGGCTCATATAGCGTGGGACATGAATAAAGAAGGTGTGTGGGGTCCCGCAAGTAGTGATGGACGAACTTCCGACGGGACGTTTCGCGAACGCGAAACGCGAACGGGCACAAACGTTCGCGAAAACGACCGTTCGCCGCGGGCTCCATTGACTTCAATGGGAGGCGAATTTCGCAAACCTTTAGGTCGAATTTGCGGCCACGGGGTAATTATTAGGGGGTAGCACGTAGTCCCACCACCTGGACAATAGCATAATACATGTATGAGGTGAATTTGGGATCGATAACTACAAGCATTTTTTTTTTATTTGGGAAATTGTTCTGACAATTCAGGACTATGGAGCTAATGAAGGCAATGGAGGAGAGGGAAGGTCAGGGACCAGGGTAGGCAAACAAGAGGGTGCAGGAGATACAGAGCACTGACAGCAGCACCGTAATACAGAGCACTGACATCAGCACCGTGACATACAGCGCTGACAGCAGCTCCGTGACATACAGCGCTGACAGCAGCTCCGTGACATACAGCGCTGACAGCAGCTCCGTGACATACAGCGCTGACAGCAGCTCCGTGACATACAGCGCTGACAGCAGCTCCGTGACATACAGCGCTGACAGCAGCACCGTGACATACAGCGCTGACAGCAGCTCCGTGACATACAGCGCTGACAGCAGCTCCGTGACATACAGCGCTGACAGCAGCTCCGTGACATACAGCACTGACAGCAGCTCCGTGACATACAGCGCTGACAGCAGCTCCGTGACATACAGCGCTGACAGCAGCACCGTGACATACAGCGCTGACAGCAGCTCCGTGACATACAGCGCTGACAGCAGCTCCGTGACATACAGCGCTGACAGCAGCTCCGTGACATACAGCACTGACAGCAGCTCCGTGACATACAGCGCTGACAGCAGCTCCGTGACATACAGCGCTGACAGCAGCACCGTGACATACAGCGCTGACAGCAGCTCCGTGACATACAGCGCTGACAGCAGCTCCGTGACATACAGCGCTGACAGCAGCTCCGTGACATACAGCGCTGACAGCAGCTCCGTGACATACAGCGCTGACAGCAGCTCCGTGACATACAGCGCTGACAGCAGCTCCGTGACATACAGCGCTGACAGCAGCTCCGTGACATACAGCGCTGACAGCAGCACCGTAAGCAGCCCCAGGAGGAAGTCAGCACAGCACAGGGATGGTGTGATCCCCTCATAATAAGAACCCCCAGGAGGAAGTCAGCACAGCACAGGGATGGTGGGAGCCCCTCATAATAAGAACACCCAGGAGGAAGTCAGCACAGCACAGGGATGGTGGGAACCCCTCATAATAAGCAGCCCCAGTAGAAATATGACACCGCTCAACCTCTTCAAAGAGGAGGGTAGGGGCATATAGTACGGTGTGCTTTTTTGGGTCAGGGAAGTGAGCCAAATGAATTAAGAAGGTCTGTGTGCTTGATTCCAAAAATTGTTTATAGACATATACATGGTCTACTGATCACATGTGTTGAATTCCTCCGAGATCCATGCCTCATTCATTTTTAGAAATGTGAGGTAGTTAACACTGTGGTGAGCTAGGCGAGTACGCTTATCGGTCACAATCCCCCCTGCTGCGCTGAACGTCCTTTCGGACAGGACACTGGATGAGGGGCAAGCCAACAGTTCGATTGCAAATTGGGCAAGCTCTGGCCAGAGGTCAAGCCTGCCCACCCAGTAGTCTAGGGGTTCATCACTCCTCAGAGCGTCCACATCGGCCGTTAACCCAATGTAGTCGGACACCTGACGGTCTAGGCGTTCCCTGATGCTGGATCCGGATGACACCTGTCGATGGGTCGGCTGAAAGAATGACCTCATATCCGAAGTCACCAACACATCTTCAAACCGGCCTCTTCTTGCAGGCGCTGTTGGATTGGTACCCGCAAATCCTTCTCTGGGAGTGGGAATTGCTCCTCTGCCAGCGCACGCAAAAGCAGAATGCAGCATTTCTCGAAGCAAGGCCTGGAAGTGCTGCATTCTGACAGCCCTCTGCGACGGCGGTAACATTTCCGCCATTTTGTGTTTGTACCGGGGGTCTAAGTACGTTGCCACCCAGTACTGGTCCTTGACCCTCATGCTTTTTATACGGGGGTCCCTATTAAAACACTGGAGCATGAAGGCCCCCATTTGCACTAAAGTGGAAGCGGTGTGGTGGCCTGGCTCCTGCTCATCATCCAGGATAATGTCGTCCTCTTCATTCTCCTCTCCCCATCCTCGCACAACAGGGATCCCAGAAAGGTTTAAAGCATGCTCTTCTTGCTCCTGCTCATCCGCCCCGGCACCATCCTCCTCTGACTCCTCATCAGACTCCTGTTGTTGACTTGTCTCAGATAGAGTAGCCCCCCCTGGGAATTCATCCAGCATTGCGACTTCCTCATCTTCCCGCTCCTGCTCCTCCACAGCCTGATCAATGACACGACGCAATGCACGCTCCAGAAAGAAGGCATAAGGTACCATGTCACTGATGGCGCCATGGCTGCGACTGACCAGTTTGGTGATCTCCTCAAATGGCCGCAGAAGTCTGCATGTGTCGCGCATGAGCAGCCACTGGCGCGGTGAAAAAAAACCCAGCTCCCCAGAACCGTTTCTTTCGCAGAGTTCATACAGGTAGACGTTAACTGCACGTTTCTGCTGGAGCAGCCTATCAAGCATATAGAAGGTTGAGTTCCATCGCGTCGGGCAATCGCAAATAAGACGTCTGACCGGCAGATGGTGTCGCCGCTGAATGTCAGCAAGGCGAGCCATGGCCGTGTAAGATCTTCTGAAATGGGCCGAGATTTTCCTTGCCTGCCGCAAGATGTCCTGGACCCCAGGGTATTTGACAAGGAATCGCTGCACGACCAAGTTTAAGACGTGTGCCATGCACGGCACGTGCGTGATTTTGCCCTGTTTCAATGCGCTAAGCAGATTGGCACCGTTGTCACACACCACTTTACCAACTGTCAAATTGAGCGGTGTTAGCCACTCATCTGCCTGTGAACGCAAAGCTGAAAGGAGTGCCGGGCCAGTGTGGCTCTTTGCTTCCAGGCACAACAGACGCAGCACGGCATGGCAACGTCTCACCTGGCATGTGGAATAGGTTCTGGGGAGCTTGGGCGGTGCAGTGGAAGAGACGCTAGCAGCGGAAAAGGAGGAGGCAGCTGAGGAGGAGAGGGAGGAGGATGGAGTAGGAGGAGGAGAAGAAGAGTCAGGCCTGCATGCAATCCGTGGCGGTAAAACCAAATCTACACGGGTGCCACGGGTTACATGCTTGACGGCCGTCAGAAGGTTCACCCAGTGGGCAGTAAAACTGATATACCTTCCCTGCCCGTGTTTGCTAGACCACGTGTCTGTGGTCAGATGTATCTTGGCACCGACACTGTGTGCCAGAGATACATTCACTTGCCGCTGAACATGGCCATATAGCTCTGGGATGCCCTTCTCTGAGAAATACTTCCTTCCTGGGACCTTCCATTGTGGTGTTCCAATGGCCACAAATTTGCGAAAGGCCTCCGAGTCCACCAGTTTATATGGCAGTAGTTGGCGGGCTATGAGTTCTGACAAGCCAGCCGCCAACCGTTGGGCAAGAGGGTTATCCGGCGTCATCATTTTTTTACGCTCAAACATTAGGCCCACGGAAGCCTGCCTTTTTGCAGAAAAATGTGAGCTTGGCGTGATGGAAGGTGGAGTGGAGGACAATTGTGAGGAGAGAGGAGAAGGAGAAGTAGAAGACGAGGCTGGACGGTGAGAGCCTGCAGTGTGGCTTTGTGTGTTCCGTTGCTCCCACTGGGCTCGGTGATGGCTGCTCATGTGCCTTCTTAAGGCGGTCGTCCCTAGGTGAGTATTGGGCTTACCGCGACTAACGCGTTGACTGCAAAGATTGCAGATGGCAACGCTATTGTCAGCAGCGGACACGTTAAAAAAAGCCCACACTGCGGAGCCATGTGCCGGTGTCCTGGGAGCGCCAGATGTGACCGTACATGGTCGATGACTCGCTCCTGATACATTTGCAGTCTGCTTTGTCCCTGCTGTGCAATGTAAGTCATTGCTGCTTCTCCTCCCTATCTGCTGGTCCATATCTCCCTCTGAACTCCCCTCCTCTTCCTCTCTTGTGGGCACCCACGTGACATCACTAGACACGTCATCATCAACGTCACCTTCCCCACCGCTATAAGTAGAGTAGGCAGCAACACCGGGGACCAACCTCCTCCTTGGGCTGATCTGGGTACTGGCGTCAGACTGCTGAGTAGCGCTTGTTGCTACCTCCTCTTCCTGATCCAATACCAAGAGTGGCTGCGCATCAGAAATGTCCTCTTGATATGGATCGGAAAATAATTCCAGTGACTCAAGCGGAAGGTATGTGGTGGTGGTGGTGGTGGTCGTGTTGTTGGTGGTAGTGTCTTTGGGGGTGCACATAGCAGAGAGTGAAGAAGAGGGTGCAGATCGAGAGGATGAGGAGGGTGCAGAAGAGTAAGGCTGAGCGAGCCACTCAACCAAGTCTGGTGCATCCTTTAAAGTAATTGAACGCACCTTCTGCAACTTCCCACTTTGGCTCAAGCCTGTTGCTCCTGCCCTACCCCTACCACCCCTGCGGAAGGGCCTGCCTCTTCCTCTGCCTGTCATTTTTTAAATGACCCTGTGACAAAACTCTTAGTCCCTATACCGCTGAAGGACTGCTGCAGTATAGGTGAGCGGTCAGCAGTGGTGCACGTCAACCCTATCTATTGTGGACCTATAGCGGTCCTTACAGAACAGCAGACTGTACCGCACTCAAGCCTATGTACCGTAGCACCCTATACCAAGTTACCAGTCCTTATAAGAACTTTTGTGGACCAAGCAGGTTGTGTATTAGTGTTTAGCAGACTGTACGTCAGTCCCTATACCGCTGAAGGACTGCTGCAGTATAGGGCAGCGGTCAGCAGTGGTGCACGTCAACCCTATCTATTGTGGACCGATAGCGGTCCTTACAGAACAGCAGACTGTACCGCACTCAAGCCTATGTACCGTAGCACCCTATACCAAGTTACCAGTCCTTATAAGAACTTTTGTGGAACAAGCAGGTTGTGTGTTAGTGATTAGCAGACTGTACGTCAGTCCCTATACCAATGAAGGACTGCTGCAGTATAGGGCAGCGGTCAGCAGTAGTGCACGGCAACCCTATGTATTGTGGACCGATAGCGGTCCTTACAGAACAGCAGACTGTAACGCACTCAGGCCTATGTACCGTAGCACCCTATACCAAGTTACCAGTCCTTATAAGAACTTTTGTGGACCAAGCAGGTTGTGTGTTAGTGATTAGCAGACTGTACGTCAGTCCCTATACCAATGAAGGACTGCTGCAGTATAGGGCAGCGGTCAGCAGTAGTGCACGGCAACCCTATGTATTGTGGACCGATAGCGGTCCTTACAGAACAGCAGACTGTAACGCACTCAGGCCTATGTACCGTAGCACCCTATACCAAGTTACCAGTCCTTATAAGAACTTTTGTGGACCAAGCAGGTTGTGTGTTAGTGATTAGCAGACTGTACGTCAGTCCCTATACCAATGAAGGACTGCTGCAGTATAGGGCAGCGGTCAGCAGTAGTGCACGGCAACCCTATGTATTGTGGACCGATAGCGGTCCTTACAGAACAGCAGACTGTAACGCACTCAGGCCTATGTACCGTAGCACCCTATACCAAGTTACCAGTCCTTATAAGAACTTTTGTGGACCAAGCAGGTTGTGTGTTAGTGATTAGCAGACTGTACGTCAGTCCCTATACCAATGAAGGACTGCTGCAGTATAGGGCAGCGGTCAGCAGTAGTGCACGGCAACCCTATGTATTGTGGACCGATAGCGGTCCTTACAGAACAGCAGACTGTACTGCACTCAGGCCTATGTACCGTAGCACCCTATACCAAGTTACCAGTCCTTATAAAAACTTTTGTGGACCAAGCAGGTTGTGTGTTAGTGTTTAGCAGACTGTGCGTCAGTCCCTATACCGCTGAAGGACTGCTGCAGTATAGGGCAGCGGTCAGCAGTAGTGCACGGCAACCCTATGTATTGTGGACCGATAGCGGTCCTTACAGAACAGCAGACTGTAACGCACTCAGGCCTATGTACCGTAGCACCCTATACCAAGTTACCAGTCCTTATAAGAACTTTTGTGGACCAAGCAGGTTGTGTGTTAGTGATTAGCAGACTGTGCGTCAGTCCCTATACCGCTGAAGGACTGCTGCAGTATAGGGCAGCGGTCAGCAGTAGTGCACGTCAACCCTATGTATTGTGGACCGATAGCGGTCCTTACAGAACAGCAGACTGTACTGCACTCAGGCCTATGTACCGTAGCACCCTATACCAAGTTACCAGTCCTTATAAAAACTTTTGTGGACCAAGCAGGTTGTGTGTTAGTGATTAGCAGACTGTACGTCAGTCCCTATACCAATGAAGGACTGCTGCAGTATAGGGCAGCGGTCAGCAGTAGTGCACGGCAACCCTATGTATTGTGGACCGATAGCGGTCCTTACAGAACAGCAGACTGTACTGCACTCAGGCCTATGTACCGTAGCACCCTATACCAAGTTACCAGTCCTTATAAGAACTTTTGTGGACCAAGCAGGTTGTGTGTTAGTGATTAGCAGACTGTACGTCAGTCCCTATACCAATGAAGGACTGCTGCAGTATAGGGCAGCGGTCAGCAGTAGTGCACGTCAACCCTATGTATTGTGGACCGATAGCGGTCCTTACAGAACAGCAGACTGTACTGCACTCAGGCCTATGTACCGTAGCACCCTATACCAAGTTACCAGTCCTTATAAAAACTTTTGTGGACCAAGCAGGTTGTGTGTTAGTGATTAGCAGACTGTACGTCAGTCCCTATACCAATGAAGGACTGCTGCAGTATAGGGCAGCGGTCAGCAGTAGTGCACGGCAACCCTATGTATTGTGGACCGATAGCGGTCCTTACAGAACAGCAGACTGTAACGCACTCAGGCCTATGTACCGTAGCACCCTATACCAAGTTACCAGTCCTTATAAGAACTTTTGTGGACCAAGCAGGTTGTGTGTTAGTGATTAGCAGACTGTACGTCAGTCCCTATACCAATGAAGGACTGCTGCAGTATAGGGCAGCGGTCAGCAGTAGTGCACGGCAACCCTATGTATTGTGGACCGATAGCGGTCCTTACAGAACAGCAGACTGTACTGCACTCAGGCCTATGTACCGTAGCACCCTATACCAAGTTACCAGTCCTTATAAGAACTTTTGTGGACCAAGCAGGTTGTGTGTTAGTGTTTAGCAGACTGTGCGTCAGTCCCTATACCGCTGAAGGACTGCTGCAGTATAGGGCAGCGGTCAGCAGTAGTGCACGGCAACCCTATGTATTGTGGACCGATAGCGGTCCTTACAGAACAGCAGACTGTAACGCACTCAGGCCTATGTACCGTAGCACCCTATACCAAGTTACCAGTCCTTATAAGAACTTTTGTGGACCAAGCAGGTTGTGTGTTAGTGATTAGCAGACTGTACGTCAGTCCCTATACCAATGAAGGACTGCTGCAGTATAGGGCAGCGGTCAGCAGTAGTGCACGGCAACCCTATGTATTGTGGACCGATAGCGGTCCTTACAGAACAGCAGACTGTAACGCACTCAGGCCTATGTACCGTAGCACCCTATACCAAGTTACCAGTCCTTATAAGAACTTTTGTGGACCAAGCAGGTTGTGTGTTAGTGATTAGCAGACTGTACGTCAGTCCCTATACCAATGAAGGACTGCTGCAGTATAGGGCAGCGGTCAGCAGTAGTGCACGGCAACCCTATGTATTGTGGACCGATAGCGGTCCTTACAGAACAGCAGACTGTAACGCACTCAGGCCTATGTACCGTAGCACCCTATACCAAGTTACCAGTCCTTATAAGAACTTTTGTGGACCAAGCAGGTTGTGTATTAGTGTTTAGCAGACTGTGCGTCAGTCCCTATACCGCTGAAGGACTGCTGCAGTATAGGGCAGCGGTCAGCAGTAGTGCACGGCAACCCTATCTATTGTGGACCGATAGCGGTCCTTACAGAACAGCAGACTGTACCGCACCCAAGCCTATGTACCGTAGCACCCTAGACAGACCAAGTTACCAGTCCTTATAAGAACTTTTGTGGAACAAGTGAGTTGTGAATGATTAGCAGACTGCAGCAGAAGGGCAGCAGTCAAGTATAATATTCTTTCTATATTTGGAAGAAAGAATATTATACGTGTACAAGCCTATTACCGTACCACTGATACCAGTCCTGAAAAGAACCTTTGTGGAACTAATAGTAACAGCAAGTCTTTAAAATTATCCTCACTGCCTGACACACTGCTTCCTGCCTGTCCCTATACAAATTGGCAAAAAAGAGTAGGCTGGAACGATTAGCTGGAACAGCTCTTTTGTGGACCTGATAGTAACAGCTAATGATGATGATGATGATGATGATGAAGAAAGACTAATCTGGCTGAGCTGTCCCTAAAATAGCAGCATACAGCGCTCTGTCCCTTTATCTAAACTGACAAAAGAAACTCAGGCTGCTGACCTAACACCTATACCAGTCCTGAAAAGAACTTTTGTGTACCAAATAGCTAGCGTTTTCTCTGTCCCTACTCCACACAGGATCCTTTCCCTACAGTGACAGAAGAAAGAATGTAAAATGGCCACCGGATCGGGTGTATTTATAGGTTAGGGGGAATGTCCAAGTGTCCATGAGCTGTCATGTCTCAATTGGTTGTCCTGTAACACATGATAAACGTGTCACGAAAGGTTAAAGTTCTTGTATACATTAAACACGTAAGTCCGCCGGGGCGAACGACGGAAAAAGGCGTTCGAACCCGCGGACGGCGAAAGTCGGAAATTCGCCGCGAAACGACCGCCGGGCGAACCGTTCGGCCATCACTACCCGCAAGGACAAGAAATGTTGCACGCTGGCTAGGTATAGCCGAATAGTGTTGTGGGATAGGGCTAGCTGGGTATGACAGTATGAGATAAAGGCCGGTATCTGCCTGATGTTAGAAGTTTCACAAGAGTGCTGTGTCAGGAATTTTTGAAGGCCCTCCAGGCCGTCTGGTAGGTTGAGGGTGTTGCGAGAAAGTGAGACGTTGACGAGCTTGGTCGCTGTTTGCAGATGTTGTGCTAAACAGGGGTTTAGCTGAGGCCGACCAAGGATAACGGCTGATACTGGATCGGCTCCTGGCACCTGTGCAAAGAAGGTGTAGTTAAACACGAAAGCGCATCTGCTGCGAGATTGCTCTAGCCCGGGAACAATGTATAGTCAACTTTAACCACTTGCTTACTGGGCACTTAAACCCCCCTCAGTCCCAGACCAAATTTCAGCTTTCAGCGCTGATGCACTTTGAATGACAATTGCGCGGGCATACAACACTGTACCCAAATGAAATTATTATCATTTTTTTCCCACAAATAGAGCTTTCTTTTGGTGGTATTTAATTACAGCTCGGAGTTTTATTTTTTTCTAAACAAACAAAAAAAGATGCAAAAAAAATAAAAAATCATGTTTAATAGTTTGTTATAAAATTTTGCAAACGGGTCATTTTTCTCCTTCATTGAAGTGCGCTGATTAGGCGGCACTGATAGGCTGCACTGGTGGGCACTGATGGGCTGCATTGGTGGGCACTGATAGGCTGCACTGGTGGGCACTGATAGGCTGCACTGGTGGGCACTGATAGGCATAGTTAAGGCGGCACTAATAGGCACAGATAAGGCGGCACCGATGGGCACAGATAAGGCAGCACTGATGGGCAAAGATGGGCACAGATGGGTGGCACGGATGGGTGGCACGGATGGGTGGCACGGATGGGCACTGATAGGTACCACTGATAGATGGGACTGATGGGCACTGATAGGTGGCACTGATAGGTGGCTCTGATAGGTGGCACTGCTGGGCACTGATGGGCAGCACTGCTGGGCACTGGTAGATGACACTGATGGGCACGGATAAGTGGCACTGGGGTGCAGCACCTTTGAGGCAGATTGTGGGCACTGCTGGGTGGCACTGTGGGTGGCACTGTGGGCACTGCTGGGTGGCACTGTGGGCACTGCTGGGTGGCACTGACGGGGGGCACTTACTTTTAAAACATTTGGCACTGCAGGGGGCAGGTGGGCACTGGCAGGGGGCAGGTGGGCACTGGCAGGGGGCAGGTGGGCACTAGCAGGGCTGGCCGTGATCGGGACTGATGTCCCGATCACGGCCGCCGGTGATCTGCTTTTTTTTTTTCTCCTCGCACTGTCAGCACGAGGAGGAATAATAGCCGATTACCGGCTCCGTTATATCACATGATCAGCTGTCATTGGCTGACAGCTGATCACGTGATAAGGGGTCGGGATCGACCCCTTGCACGGATCGGTGATCAGGCGAGTCTCATGGACTCACCGATCACAGAGCGCGCCGCGCGCGCCCCTCAGGGGGCGCGCAGGCCGCTCGTGCGCGGGACGACGTCAATAGACGTAGTCCCGGCAAAGGAGATCCGCGCTGTAGCCGTCATTTGGCTATAGCGCGGTTCTCAAGTGGTTAAACTGAATTTATAATGACAGCTGTACCGGCCTACACAGGAAGGACATGACTGCTAGGGATTTAGACCTATCTTTGCAATAATCTCTGCTGGTTGTCGGTGGTGAAGGCCATAGTTTGCACTGTCGAGCAATGACCCCAGAGCTGTGCGGCTGTTACTATGGGACAGAGCTGCCATGATGGGGTGTAGCTAAAGAGGGAGGAAATCCGGGTAAACCCGGGGTTTAAGAATATTTCTGGAGGCCATGGTCCTGTATACCAATGGTGGCCAAAAATTGCAGCGAAGCCTGTGATGGTCGCTACATCTGTCACTACCTGGGGTGATAGGGGCGAGATAGATGGTATGAACATTGATATACCGATCTACGTAGTACGGAACCTCTGACATTGAAAGGTCCGCGGTGTCCAGATTAAGGATCTGACAGGGGTCTTGAATCTGGGAGGGGAAGACCGGAAGCATGACATAAAGATCAACCCCGGGGAATGACCATATTGCAGAACTGAGCATTCTCGAAACAGACTGAAGCTGCTTCTAGGTATACCCCTGTGCAGGCATGTACTGGCCATCGGGACTACCGGGAGTTTCCCGGTGGGCCGATGGCTCAGTGGGCCACTCTGATCTAAGGGGGCTGCTGATGGGACACTCTGATGTAAGGGGGTGGTGATGGGACACTCTGATGTAAGGGGCTGCTGATAGGACACTCTGATGTAAGGGGGCTGCTGATGGGACACTCTGATGTAAGGGGGTACTGATGGGACACTCTGATGTAAGGGGGTGGTGATGGGACACTCTGATGTAAGGGGCTGCTGATAGGACACTCTGATGTAAGGGGGCTGCTGACGGGACACTCTGATGTAAGGGGGCTGGTGATGGGACACTCTGATGTAAGGGGGCTGGTGATGGGACACTCTGATGTAAGGGGGTGCTGACGGGACACTCTGATGTAAGGGGGCTGGTGATGGGACACTCTGTTGTAAGGGGACTGGTGATGGGACACTCTGTTGTAAGGGGGCTGGTAATGGGACACTCTGTTGTAAGGGGACTGGTGATGGGACACTCTGATGTAAGGGGGCTGGTGATGGGACACTCTGTTGTAAGGGGACTGGTGATGGGACACTCTGTTGTAAGGGGACTGGTGATGGGACACTCTGTTGTAAGGGGGCTGGTAATGGGACACTCTGTTGTAAGGGGACTGGTGATGGGACACTCTGTTGTAAGGGGACTGGTGATGGGACACTCTGTTGTAAGGGGACTGGTGATGGGACACTCTGTTGTAAGGGGACTGGTGATGGGACACTCTGTTGTAAGGGGACTGGTGATGGGACACTCTGTTGTAAGGGGGCTGGTGATGGGACACTCTGTTGTAAGGGGGCTGGTGATGGGACATTCTGATGTAAGGGGGCTGGTGATGGGACACTCAAAATGTAAGTGGGCCGGTCTGGATGAAGTCCAGGGCCAAATTTCTGTCCCAGTCCAGCCCTGCCCCTGTGTGTGGGTGAAGTGTTGAAAAAGTGACCTGATAGGGTCAGCTTGTCAAGGGGGAAGCTGGCGTGCGAGGATATTCTACATATCCCTACAGATGGCAGTTTGTGATGGGCAAGCGTCTAGCGTTAGCTACGGGCTGATGCTTCTGGATACCAGGTAGGGGGGATCTTACTGTATGGGCCGTAAACAGAGACGGCTCACCGGGGTCCTGTAAGGATAGAAATGCTGGACGCTGGCTAGATATAGCCTGATAATGTTATGAGAAGAAGCCAGCTGCGTGTGGTAACTTGACATCTGGTGTAGAACGGAAGTTGAACTCAACTGTCCAAAGGGAGAAATGACCGTCAGGAACGGCGAGTGGCTCGTATGAAAATGCCACTGGGGCCAAGTGGCCAAATGAGTACCGCTGAAAATGATGTGTGGCTGAGTGCCACCGAAAGTGCTTGCAACGATTACAAGTTATGCTAAGTTGCGCGCCTAGCCGTGATAGCAAGTGTTGCGCTTAAAAGAGAGGCCCGGAATTAAGCCAGAGGCTGGGTGGAGGGCCGGACATGACAGATGCTGAGGGAAGAGCGTAGGGGGTTAATGGAATGAGGAGAAGTAAAGGGGTGGTGTCAGAGGATCAACAGACTTCAACGTCGGTGATTCCCTGTGCGCCTGCGTGGTAGACCAGCGCAGAGGCGCACGCGGGTGCACGATACGGCGGGTTTGCACATCACCTGATCACTCTGGCAGGCCTATAAAAGGCAACCATTTGCTATGTGTCTGTGCTGGTTTGTCTCCTCAGCTCACCTGTGTTCCTGTTCCTGTTGACCATTTCCTGTTGTGACCCGGATTGCTTGAAGACTACTCTGATTCTCTCCTGATCTGACCCCTGGCTTGTTAAACGGACTTTCTGCACTTAGCCTTGCTGGCTCACGGACTGATACCTGTGCTTGACCCTCGGCCTGCCTCTGGAATATCCTTTGTCTCACGGACTGATACCTGTGTTTGACCCTCGGCCTGTCTCTGGAATATCCTCTGCCTCACGGACTGTTACCTGTGTTTGACCCTCGGCCTTCTCTCCAGGTGTTAGAACGCCTGGCAGGCGTTTACTTCTACCAGTTCCAAGATCTTCTGCACAGATATCTCTTCCTTCAGAAGACCTGCTGCATACTAGTCACCTGCTGGCAACCCGTGCCTCTCCGTGCCCTGTACCCACTGTTCCACCCTCAGGGGTACTGTGCACCCAGCTGCAAGGGAAGACACTCTCAGCACTTCGGCTTTGGTGAGTACCTGACAGGTGGAGTGTAGAGAGAAGAAAGGAAGAAGGGGCGGAGCATAATAAAAGGAAGGGGAGGAGCGTAGAGGGCAGCGTGGTTCAGGGGCGGATCCAGAGTCTAGTCTCGGGAGGGGCACTGCTATAAAATATGTTTTTTTGGGGGCAATTTATATGGGAAATGGCTGGTGATTGCGCTTCAATCATTACGGCACCATGGTTGTTATGGTGTCAGGATGATTGAAGCGCATTATTTCTATTAATACATTGTAATATAAAATTAAATGGTTCATCTCACCATAATGCAGAATCAGTGGGAGCCCTGAGGATGTCACTTGCCATGTCGCCTGCCACCAAATGTGGATTGTCACTTGCCACGTAGCCTGCCACACATTGTGGATTGTCACTTGCCACGTCACCTGCCACACATTGCGGATTGTCACTTGCCACGTCGCCTGCCACCAGATGCGGATTGCCACGTAGCCTGCCACACATTGCGGATTGCCACTTGCCACGTCACCTGCCACACATTGCGGATTGCCACTTGCCACGTCACCTGCCACACATTGCGGATTGTCACTTGCCACGTTGCCTGACACACATTGTGGATTGCCACTTGCCACGTCACCTGCCACACATTGGGGATTGTCACTTGCCACGTCACCTGCCACACATTGTGGATTGTCACTTGCCACACATTGCGGATTGCCACTTGCCACGTCACCTGCCACACATTGCGGATTGTCACTTGCCACGTTGCCTGCCACACATTGCGGATTGCCACTTGCCACGTAGCCTGCCACACATTGCGGATTGTCACTTGCCACGTCACCTGCCACACATTGCGGATTGCCACTTGCCACGTAGCCTGCCACACATTGCGGATTGTCACTTGCCACGTCACCTGCCACATATTGTGGATTGTCACTTGCCACGTAGCCTGCCACACATTGTGGATTGTCACTTGCCACGTCACCTGCCACACATTGCGGATTGTCACTTGCCACGTCGCCTGCCACCAGATGCGGATTGCCACGTAGCCTGCCACACATTGCGGATTGCCACTTGCCACGTCACCTGCCACACATTGCGGATTGCCACTTGCCACGTCACCTGCCACACATTGCGGATTGTCACTTGCCACGTTGCCTGACACACATTGTGGATTGCCACTTGCCACGTCACCTGCCACACATTGGGGATTGTCACTTGCCACGTCACCTGCCACACATTGTGGATTGTCACTTGCCACACATTGCGGATTGCCACTTGCCACGTCACCTGCCACACATTGCGGATTGTCACTTGCCACGTTGCCTGCCACACATTGCGGATTGCCACTTGCCACGTAGCCTGCCACACATTGCGGATTGTCACTTGCCACGTCACCTGCCACACATTGCGGATTGCCACTTGCCACGTAGCCTGCCACACATTGCGGATTGTCACTTGCCACGTCACCTGCCACATATTGTGGATTGTCACTTGCCACGTCACCTGCCACACATTGCGGATTGTCACTTGCCACGTAGCCTGCCACACATTGCGGATTGTCACTTGCCACGTCACCTGCCACACATTGCGGATTGCCACTTGCCACGTCACCTGCCACACATTGCGGATTGTCGCTTGCCACGTCACCTGCCACACATTGCGGATTGTCACTTGCCACGTCACCTGCCACACATTGCGGATTGTCACTTGCCACGTAGCCTGCCACACATTGCGGATTGTCACTTGCCACGTAGCCTGCCACACATTGCGGATTGTCACTTGCCACGTCACCTGCCACACATTGCGGATTGTCACTTGCCACGTTGCCTGCCACACATTGCGGATTGCCACTTGCCACGTAGCCTGCCACACATTGCGGATTGTCACTTGCCACGTCACCTGCCACACATTGCGGATTGCCACTTGCCACGTCACCTGCCACACATTGCGGATTGTCGCTTGCCACGTCACCTGCCACACATTGCGGATTGTCACTTGCCACGTCACCTGCCACATATTGTGGATTGTCACTTGCCACGTCACCTGCCACACATTGCGGATTGTCACTTGCCACGTAGCCTGCCACACATTGCGGATTGTCACTTGCCACGTCACCTGCCACACATTGCGAATTGCCACTTGCCACGTAGTCTGCCACACATTGTGGATTGCCACTTGCCACTTAGTCTGCCACACATTGCGGATTGCCACTTGCCACGTAGTCTGCCACACATTGTGGATTGCCACTTGTCACGTAGTCTGCCACACATTGCGGATTGTCACCTATGGTGTCACTTTTCTGCTAAGGTGGTCTTTTGTTGGGTCCCAGAGTGAAGATAGGCAGCAGAGAGATGATGCAATCTCTCTGCTGCACACAGCTTCCTACACAGTGAGGGCAGGACTGGAGGGATGCAGGGCAGTGAGAGATGATGTCATCTCCCTGCTCCCCTGCCTGCTGGCTTCCTGATTGGCCAGCAGCCCTCCTAAGCTGCCCAGCTGCCCCCCCCCCCTCACCCATCCACTCAGCGCGGGTACCCGCGGAACCGGCCGCGATTGGACCCGCGGAACCGGCCCGCTGGTACCCGCGGAACCGCCCGCGATTGGACTCGCGGAACCGGCCCGCGGGTACCCGCGGAACCGCGGAACCGGCTTTGCCGGTATTCTCGGAGGGGGCAATTGACCCGTTGCCCCCCCCCCTGGATCCGCCCCTGGCGTGGTTCAGTTTGAAAGAGAGTTGCCCACCCACCCACCCTGTAATTTAAAAAAAAAAATACATAAATAAAGAAATACATAAATAAATATGTGAATAAATTAATAATCAAAAAAAAAAAAAAAGAAGTGATTATTTGGTGTTTGTGGTCGTTCTTGTTGTCTGTGTTTTTGTTTTTCTTGCAGGTTCGGTGATGAGGGTCGTCATAGCAGCTGTAGCGGCGGTGTCTTTTGGTCTTTGATGGGGCAAAAGGAAACAGATGATGGAAATGTGGGGGGGGGGGAAGCTCATAGGGATATGGGCCCTCCCTTTTGGTGTATCCCAGCGGAAGGGTAGGCTGGAATACGGGATTTGGTGGCATTGCGGGAAGGTGGTTGTCTCCAGGCTTATAAACGGCCGGAGGCCTGGTATGGTAAAGGTGGCCCCGCAGTGTAATGGTGGGAAAGGTTATGTTTAAAAAGGTGGAACGTGGTACCGTCAAAGACCAACTGGCTGGGAGTTCTTTTAAAATTGCCGTTACCAAACAGTTGTTATATATTATATATATATATTTAATAAAGTTATTTAAGTTATTGGTTTGAAGAGTGTTAATAAAAGGCTGCTATGGCCATTTATACTCCAAACTCCTGTGTGGCCTGATTATTGGGTTGGAGGGTAAAATTTAGAGAGTAACGGTAATAAGAATTATATATAGGTGAAAGAAGGGGTAATTACAAGGGGTAAAAAGTATGGAGAGGTATGTCCCTAATGCATTGGTCATGTGTGCTTACAACGATAGCAAGGGAGTTAACGTCACTGGAGATGTGTTTGTAGTGGCTGTGAGCAGTATGACTGCATGTGCTTGCGAAGACTGAAGAAGTTATGCCAGGATGCGTGCTTGCTACGATTGCAAGAAGTTATGCTAGGATGCATAGTTAGCTAATTTGAAAAAGACAAAAGTCCACCCAGCCCACGACAAAAATCAACAATTAAAAAAACAACATTGCACAACCCGACACACCCAATGCTACACCACAACTGATCCAGAGGAAGGCAAAAAAAAAAACCACGCAGAGCATGCTCCAATTAGCTACAGCAGGGGAAAAAATTCCTTCCTGATCCCCCGAGAGGCACCCCGTTATATTACGTACGTTAGGAAAGTATCCAAGCCTTACCCAGAGCAATGCACTGAGCCAGATAGAACTGCTTGCCAGCAAGGATAGCAATAAGTTTGTGCCTGGGGCTTGCTTAGCGACAACTGCAAAGTTTTATGCTAGGATGTGTGCTAGCAACCATTGCAAGAAGTCTATGCTTGGATGCGTGCTTGCAACGGTTGCAAGAAGTTTATGCTTGGATTAGGCTTGTGCAATTCGTTTCGTAACGAATCGAAATTCGGCCGAATTTTGCATCTTTCGGACTTCGGATGCATCCGAATGTCCGAATAAAAAAATAACAAATTACAACGAATACCAAAGAAATATAACGAATGAATTCGAATGAATTCGACATGATTCGAAATTATTTCAACCGCATTCGAAAATATTTTGTGACCCGAATTTAGGGCCATGTATCTCGGGGTCACTTGGATATGTTGTCGTGCTAGTATTATTGTGTTTGCATACCAAATTTGGGGTTTCTATCTATAAGTGACCCCGAGATATGTGGCCCCAAAATCGGGTCGCAAAATGTTATTAGTTATTAGAGCAGAGAATGACATTTTGTGACCCGAGTTTGGGGCCACATATCTCGGGGTCACTTATAGATAGAAACCCCAAATTTGGTATGAAAACACAATAGTACTAGCACTACAACATATCCAAATTTGGAGTTTCTAGCACCAAGTGACCCCGAGATACATGGCCCTAAAGTCGGGTCACAAAATATTTTCGAATGCGGTTGAAATCATTTCGAATCCGGTAGAAATATTTTCGAATTTGGTTGAAATATTTTCGAATGTGGCCGATTTTTCGAATTCGTTAGAAAACTAAACGAAATCCGAAAACGAATTTAAGGAAGTTAACGAATATAACTAAACGAAATTAATGAATTAACTAATTAAAACGAAACGAAACTAAACGAATTTTTTCCTTTTGCACATGTCTAGCTTGGATGTGAGTGTGCCACGATTGCAGGGAGTTATGCCTGGGTGTGTGCTTGCGGTGATTGCAGGACATTTGTGATTGGATGCGTGCTAGCAACAATTGCACGAAGTTGTACTTGGATGTGTCCGAAATGAATCCGATAGGAATCGGATGTAGGTGTGAAATGAATCCTATGAATTTAATCGTAAGCAGGGCAGGACTTACCATTGGGCTTGACTGGGCTCAAGCCCATGGGCCCCACCCAATGGGGGGGCCCCGCCGAGATACATAGCCGAGTGTACTCAGCTCCACTATGCTCACAGTCATGGCCAGCCCCGCCCTATGATGGACATAACACAGGGACTGGGCGTGACAGTGAGCCAAGCTGAATACACTCGGCTACTCTCGGCTCCGCTCGGGACAAGGCTGCAGATGGATGGACAAGGCTGCAGATGGATGGACAAGGCTGCAGATGGATGGGCAAGGCTGCAGATGGATGGACAAGGCTGCAGATGGACACTGATCAGGCTGCATTGATGGGCATTTAAATGTAAGTTTTTTTCCTTAAACTTCCCTCCTAAAAGTTTTTTTCCTTAAAATTCCCTCCCAAACTTGGGGCGCGTGTTATACGCCGATAAATACAATAATGTATAGAAAGTAGGGCCGGAAAGTGACTAAAGCCCAGGGGCCCCCACCACCCTAAGTCCTGCCCTGGTCGAAAGCGATAAATCTGACACAAGCGATCGCGGAGTATATGAAATGAATCCGATGTGAATTGTTGAGTTATACCCGTAAGGCTGAAATGACGGGTGCGGATCGATGCGTTGCTGGTTTGAGTGGATTCGAGTCGATAAAGCGATGAGTAAGAGAGGACCGGATGGAGAATGCATCCAAGAGGAATGTAGAGGAGGGCCGGACATGACGGTGTGTGTCGAGTGACACACTAGGGGGTGGTGTTTAAAGAAAAATGTAGGCGGAACGGAGGAGGGGGAGCGGCCATTTAAAAAGGGGGCGGAGCCACGAGCGGGCAGTCGGGAAGAGACAACGCACGAGGGAGGCAGTTTTTCCCACCCACCCTCCCTAGTTGGTTATGGTTTAGTTTTGATTGTTTTAATGGTTTTCTTGTCATTTCAGGTTGGAATATGGTGGGTCGTCACGACAGCTGGTGGGTTGGCGGTATTTATTGTTCATTGTTGTCGGAAAATTGCATACACACGATCGGAATTACCGGAATTACAGATAGAAAGTTTTTCCGTCTGGAAAATTGAGAACATGCTATCAATTTTTGGCTGGAGGAAATTCAGACAGCTAAATTCCGATGGAGCGTACACACGGTCGCATTTGAAAAGCTCTCATCTGTCTTTTTGACGTCCTTTTTCTTCCCGCAAATAGAGCATTTTTTTGTTTGGTGGTATTTGATCACCATTGTGGTTTTGATTGTTTTTTTTTCTTTTTTCTTGCTACTTCAGTGAACCCTTTAGAGAGACCCGAATCAACTCTATTGTTCATCATTTTTATTTTTTATTTTTTTTGCGCTAGAGACAAAAAAAAAAACCCGACAATTTTGAAAAAAAATTCTGCTATAAAACATTTCCCAAAAAAAATAAATAAAAAAAAATGTAGTCATCAGTTTAGGCCAATATGTATTTTGCTAAATATTTATGGTTAAAAAAAAATAAAAAATAAAAAACTCAATCGCATCTAAAAAATAGGAGATAGATTTATGCCATTTTTATTTATTTCTTTTTACTAGTAATGGCAGCGATCAGCGATTTTTAGTGGGACTGCGGCATTGCGGCGGACAGATCGGACACCTAATTGACACTTTTGACACTTTGTGGGGAAACAGTGACATTATTACAGTGATAAGTGGTAAAAATATGCACTGTTATAAATATCCCTTGTAATAGAAAAAAAAGCATGACAGGTCCTCTTTAATGTGAGATTTGGGGGTCAAAAAGAACCCCAGATCTCACATTTACACTTAAATGCAATTTAAAAAAATAAAATTAAAATTTTTTTTTTTCAATCATTTTTTTTTTCCTTTTTAAGTGACGTTTGACGTCACGTTCGTCATAGTTACATAGTTATATAGTAGGTGAGGTTGAATAAAAGACACAAGTCCATCAAGTCCAACCCATGTGTGTGATTATATGTCAGTATTACATTGTATATCCCTGTATGTTGCGGTCGTTCAGGTGATTATCTAATAGTTTTTTTAAACTAATCTACGCCCCTTTCCGCAGAGAGCTATCCAGGAAGTGGGTGCAGATACCTTTACTGTACAGGTATCTGCACCCCCCTCCCCCCTGAAAGGTGCCAATTGTGGCGCCGGAGGGGGGGAGGATTCCAATGAGCGGAAGGTCCACTTTAGGGTGGAGCTCCGCTTTAAATAGGATTGGTTCCAGTACAGAACCCTGGGGGACCCCACTACCCCCCCCCCCCCCCCCGACCAATACGAGTACTCCCCATTTATCATCACCCTCTGAACTCGCCCTTGTAGGCAGTTTTCAATCCATGTACTCACCCTATGGTCCATGTCAACCCACCTTATTTTGTACAGTAAACGTTTATGGGGAACTGTGTCAAATGTTTTTGAAAAATCCAGATACACGTCTACGGGCCTTCCTTTATCTAGATACACCATGTCTACGGGCCTTCCTTTATCTAGATACACCACGTCTACGGGCCTTCCTTTATCCAGATACACCACGTCTACGGGCCTTCCTTTATCTAGATACACCACGTCTACGGGCCTTCCTTTATCTAGATACACCATGTCTACGGGCCTTCCTTTATCTAGATACACCACGTCTACGGGCCTTCCTTTATCCAGATACACCACGTCTACGGGCCTTCCTTTATCTAGATACACCACGTCTACGGGCCTTCCTTTATCTAGATACACCACGTCTACGGGCCTTCCTTTATCTAGATACACCACGTCTACGGGCCTTCCTTTATCTAGATACACCACGTCTACGGGCCTTCCTTTATCTAGATACACCACGTCTACGGGCCTTCCTTTATCTAGATACACCACGTCTACGGGCCTTCCTTTATCTAGATACACCACGTCTACGGGCCTTCCTTTATCTAGATACACCACGTCTACGGGCCTTCCTTTATCTAGATACACCACGTCTACGGGCCTTCCTTTATCTAGATACACCACGTCTACGGGCCTTCCTTTATCTAGATACACCACGTCTACGGGCCTTCCTTTATCTAGATACACCACGTCTACAGGCCTTCCTTTATCTAGATACACCACGTCTACGGGCCTTCCTTTATCCAGATACACCACGTCTACGGGCCTTCCTTTATCTAGATACACCACGTCTACGGGCCTTCCTTTATCTAGATACTCTACGGGCATTCCTTTATCTAGATACACCACGTCTACAGGCCTCTCTTTATCTAGATACTCTACGGGCATTCCTTTATCTAGATACACCACGTCTACGGGCCTTTCTTTTATCTAGATACACCACGTCTACGGGCCTTCCTTTATCTAGATACACCATGTCTACGGGCCTTCTTTTATCTAGATACACCACGTCTACGGGCTTTCCTTTATCTAGATACACCACGTCTACGGGCCTTCCTTTATCTAGATACACCACATCTACGGGCCTCCCTTTATCTAGATACTCTATGGGCCTTCCTTTATCTAGATACACCATGTCTACGGGCCTTCTTTTATCTAGATACACCACGTCTACGGGCCTTCCTTTATCTAGATACACCACGTCTACGGGCCTTCCTTTATCTAGATACACCACATCTACGGGCCTCCCTTTATCTAGATACTCTATGGGCCTTCCTTTATGTAGATACACCATGTCTACGGGCCTTCTTTTATCTAGATACACCACGTCTACGGGCCTTTCTTTTATCTAGATACACCACATCTACGGGCCTTCCTTTATCTAGATACACCGCGTCTACGGGCCTCCCTTTATCTAGATACACCACGTCTACGGGCTTTCCTTTATCCAGATACACCATGTCTACGGGCCTTTCTTTTATCTAGATACACCACGTCTACGGGCCTTCCTTCATCTAGATACTCTATGGGCCTTCCTTTATGTAGATACACCATGTCTACGGGCCTTTCTTTTATCTAGATACACCACGTCTACGGGCCTCCCTTTATCTAGATACACCACGTCTACGGGTCTCCCTTTATCTAGATACTCTATGGGCCTTCCTTTATGTAGATACACCACATCTACGGGCCTTCCTTTATCTAGATACACCGCGTCTACGGGCCTCCCTTTATCTAGATACACCACGTCTACGGGCCTCCCTTTATCTAGATACACCACGTCTACGGGCCTCCCTTTATCTAGATACACCACGTCTACGGGCCTTTCTTTTATCTAGATACACCACGTCTACGGGCCTTCCTTTATCTAGATACACCACATCTATGGGCCTCCCTTTATCTAGATACTCTACGGGCCTTCCTTTATGTAGATACACCGTGTCTACGGGCCTCCCTTTATCTAGATACACCACGTCTACGGGCCTCCCTTTATCTAGATACACCACGTCTACGGGCCTCCCTTTATCTAGATACACCACGTCTACGGGCCTCCCTTTATCTAGATACACCACGTCTACGGGCCTTTCTTTTATCTAGATACACCACGTCTACGGGCCTTCCTTTATCTAGATACACCACATCTATGGGCCTCCCTTTATCTAGATACTCTACGGGCCTTCCTTTATGTAGATACACCGTGTCTACGGGCCTCCCTTTATCTAGATACACCATGTCTACGGGCCTTCCTTTATCTAGATACACCACGTCTACGGGCCTTCCTTTATCTAGATACACCATGTCTACGGGCCTTCCTTTATCTAGATACACGACGTCTACGGACCTTCCTTTATCTAGATACACCACGTCTACGGACCTTCCTTTATCTAGATGGCAGCTCACCTCCTCATAGAAGGTAAATAGATTGATTTGGCAAGAACAATTCTTCATGAATCCATGCTGATTACTGCTAATGATACCGTTCTCATTACTAAAATCTTGTATATAGTCCCTTATCATCCCCTCCAAGTGCTTACATACTACTGATGTTAGGCTGACTGGTCTGTAATTCCCAGGGATGTATTTTGGGCCCTTTTTAAATATTGGTGCTACATTGGCTTTTCTCCAATCAGCTGGTACCATTCCAGTCAGTAGACCGTCAGTAAAAATTAGGAACAATGGTCTGGCAATTACATCCAAATGGTATGAAGTCGAGTGGGTGGCCATCATTCCCTCACTCGACTTCCAGCTTCTCAGGACAAAGGATCGGATCGTCTCTGCCGCTACCAACGGCTCCGGTGAGCAGCAGAGATGACCAGAACATGGCTGTAGAGGGGGGAGGGGGGGGCACCTCTCCCGCCACCGATAAAAGTGACCATGCGGCAAATCCGCCGCAGAGACCACTTTTATCTGGAAGCGGACCACCCACTGTTTTTAAAAAATACCGGTGGTTACGGCAGCTATCTGCTGCCGTAACCACTGGTATTCAACGCCAAAGTACCGATGTATAACGACGGTGGGCAGTCCGGTGGTTAAAGTCCCAAAACTTTTTTTCCCTATCTATACAGTGGTGTGAAAAAGTGTTTGCCCCCTTCCTCATTTCCTGTTCCTTTGCATGTTTGTCACACTTAAGTGTTTCGGAACATCAAACCAATTTAAACGATAGTCAAGGACAACACAAGTAAACACAAAATGCAATTTGTAAATGAAGGTGTTTATTATTAAAGGTGAAAAAAAATCCAAACCATCATGGCCCTGTGTGAAAAAGTGATTGCCCCCTAAACCTAATAACTGGTTGGGCCACCCTTAGCAGCAACAACTGCAACCAAGCGTTTGCGATAACGTGCAATGAGGCTTTTACAGCGTCCTGGAGGAATTTTGGCCCACTCATCTTTGCAGAATTGTCCTAATTCAGTTACATTAGAGGGTTTTCGAGCATGAACAGCCTTTTTAAGGTCATACCACAACATCTCAATAGGATTCAGGTCAGGACTTTGGCTAGGCCACTCCAAAGTCTTCATTTTGTTTTTCTTCAGCCATTCGGTGGTGGACTTGCTGGTGTGTTTAGGATCATTGTCCTGCTGCAGAACCCAAGTTGGTTTCAGCTTGAGTACACGGACAGATGGTCGGACATTCTCCTTCAGGATCTCTTGGTAGACAGCAGAATTCATAGTTCCTTTTATCACGGCAAGTCTTCCAGGTCCTGAAGCAGCAAAACAGCCCCAGACCATCACACTACCACCACCATATTTTACTGTTGGTATAATGTTCTTTTTATGAAATGCAGTGTTCCTTCTACGCCAGATATACTTGGACACACACCTTCCAAAGAGTTCCACTTTTGTCTCATCGGTCCACAGAATGTTGTCCCAAAAGTCTTGGGGATCATCAAGATGTGTTGTGGAGAAATTGAGACGAGCTTTGATGTTCTTTTTGCTCAGCAGTGGTTTTTTCCTTGGAACTCTGCCATGCAGGCCATTTTTGCCCAGTCTTTTCCTGATGGTGGAGGCATGAACGCTGACCTTAACTGAGGCAAGTGAGGCCTGCAGTTCCTTGGACGTTGTTGTGGGGTCTTTTGTGACCTCTTGGATGAGTCGTCGCTGCGCTCTTGGGGTAATTTTGGGCGGCCGGCCACTCCTGGGAAGGTTCACCACTGTTCCATGTCTTCGCCATTTGTGGATAATGGCTCTCACTGTGGTTCGCTGGATTCCCAAAGCTTTGGAAATGGCTTTATAACCCTTTCCAGACTGATAGATCTCAATTACTTTCTTTCTCAATTGTTCCTGAATTTCTTTGGGTCTCGGCATGATGTGTAGCTTTTAAGGATCTTCTGGTGGACCTTACTGTGTCAAGCAGCTCCTATTTAAGTGATGCCTTGATTGTGAACAGGTGTGGCAATAATCAGGCCTGGGTGTGGCTAGAGAAATTGAACTCAGGTGTGGACAACCACAGTTATAGTATGTTTTAACAAAGGGGGGAAATAACTTTTTCACACAGGGCCATGATGGTTTGGATTTTTTTTCACCTTTAATAATAAACACCTTCATTTACAAATTGCATTTTGTGTTTACTTGTGTTGTCCTTGACTATTGTTTAAATTGGTTTGATGTTCCGAAACACTTAAGTGTGACAAACATGCAAAGGAACAGGAAATGAGGAAGGGGGCAAACACTTTTTCACACCACTGTATATTATCTTATATTTCACACCTTACTTTATCGGTTGCAATATGTTTCCGGTTTGAATTCGGACTCACTTTCGAACTCGGATGATTCGTTTTATTATTATTCATTTCAGATTCCTTGAAATTTGTTACTATTGTGATTCAGAAATGTGAACGAATCGGACGTGTCTCTTTCCTACCACATGCCGCACAACAAATAATCATTATATGACTCTTGGCGTCGGAGGCTCTGACTCAGCCAGGCGTGAAGACCAACTTGTATTTATTTATTGGAGAACAAAGATATATATATATATATATATCCTTTAAGAATGTTTTTTATTTTATTTTTATTTTTTGTTTATAGTAACCTATTGTGCGTCTACGCTCTGTTATTAATGAAGGCAGTCGGGTTTGGGCGGTTCCTGTTTCTTCAGAAGGTTTGGTCCTTCGTTTCTGGGTAGCGCGGTTTACTTCCGGGCGACGTCACTACGCATATCGGCTCTCATTAGGATCGGGGCCATGCGAGGCCAGAGAGGGAACCGGTTATGTACAAACATACAGAATGTTCATAAAAGAATTGGGAAAACAGAAGAGTGTGTATTCAGGAAGGGAAGCGGCAGAGAGGACATCGGCACCAGCCGAGAAGAGTCAACAAGTCGGGTAGTCAGAGGTGGTCGGTGGCGGCACCCAATGACCAACCTCCTGACCAACCTCCTGACCAACCTCCTGCTGTGGTCAGGCTGGGTGAAGGTCAAATTCTTGTTCAACCCAAACCTAAAGCTCATAATCCCCCATCACTAGATGTCCCACTGACACCAACAATGGGACACTATTCCTCCCACTGACACCAATGATGGGGCACTATTCCTCCCACTGATATCAATGATGGGGCACTATTCCTCCCACTGACACCAACAATGGGACACTATTCCTCCCACTGATATCAATGATGGGGCACTATTCCTCCCACTGATACCAATGATGGGACACTATTCCTCCTACTGATACCAATAATGGGGCACTATTCCTCCTACTGATACCAATGATGGGGCACTATTCCTCCCACTGACACCAATGATGGGGCACTATTCCTCCCACTGATATCAATGATGGGGCACTATTCCTCCCACTGACACCAACAATGGGACACTATTCCTCCCACTGATATCAATGATGGGGCACTATTCCTCCCACTGATACCAATGATGGGACACTATTCCTCCTACTGATACCAATAATGGGGCACTATTCCTCCTACTGATACCAATGATGGGGCACTATTCCTCCCACTGACACCAATGATGGGGCACTGTTCCTCCCACTGATACAAATGATGGGGCACTATTCCTCCCACTGACACCAATGATGGGGCACTATTCCTCCCACTGACACCAATGATGGGGCACTATTCCTCCCACTGACACCGATGATGGGGCACTATTCCTCCCACTGACACCAATGATGGGGCACTATTCCTCCCACTGACACCGATGATGGGGCACTATTCCTCCTACTGACACTAAAGGTGGTACACTATTCCTCCCAATGATACCAATGATGGGGCACTATTTACTCCAGGAGACTTTCTTCTCCCATTGGCCACAGTTCAGCCCCCCTAAAGTTTGAAGGACATTAAAAATGCCTCATAGAAAGTTTGGAGACCCCCGCTTTAAGGCTTCATGCACACAAATGCATTATAGGTGATAAAATTCTATCTTTTTTTTTGTGCCTGGCAAGCCTGGGTGATATGTATTGTATATCCATCAAAAAAGTATTTAGTCGGCCACCAATTGTGCGAGTTCTCCCACGTAGAATGACGAGAGAGGCCGGTAATTGTCATCATAGGTATCACCTCAACTACGAGAGACAAAATGTGGGAACAAATCCAATCACATCGTCTGATTTTTGAAAGAATTTATTTGCAAATTATGGTGGAAAATCAGTATTTGGTCCCCTACAAACAAGGAAGATTTCTGCCTCCCACAGACCTGTATCTTCTTCTATAAGAGGCTCCTCTCCCCTCCACTCATTACCTGTATTAATGGTACCTGTCTGAACTTGTTATCAGTATAAAAGACACCCTGTCCACAACCTCAAACACTCACAAACTCCAAACTCCACTATGGTGAAGATCAAAGAGCTGTCGAAGGACAATGATCAAACGGGAGATAGAGAGATACAAAGTAACATTGTTTATAAACATTGATCCAACGGGAGATAGAGAGATACAAAGTAACATTGTTTATAAACATTGATCCAACGGGAGATAGAGAGATACAAAGTAACATTGTGTATAAACATTGATCAAACGGGAGATAGAGAGATACAAAGTAACATTGTTTATAAACATTGTTCCTCTGTCTCCTCTCGTCATCAAGGAGTCTCACACCTTGTGCTAAAACATGGGGAGTCTTATTCCTTATGCTGAAAAAGGAGTCATCTCTGCTGCATTGTTTGTGAAGTGCAAAAATTCAGCACATAGAGACCTCATAAATAGGGCCGGCGGTAATCTTTGGGGCAACCATTTTGTTTTTGGAAACCAGAAAGAAAGAGCTAAAAGAACAGAAATTATTTTACTATGAATCAGTTTTATTATAAAATATTATTATAAAAGATACATTACAATACAATAAATTACTGTTATAAAATATATAACTTGAAAAGAATTAGGAGGTAAAAATATTTTTCTACACAATACTTGACAAGTTATGTGTGGAGGTGAAGTTGGCACAGACATATTTATGCCTGGGCACCTTATTGGGCATCCCGTTCTCTAGAAAGGAAGGTTTGGTGCCTGGTGGAGGAGAAAATGGTGAAGAACATGAAGGCTGGACGGATCTTCCAAGCCATAGGTTGTCATGGGGGGGGGGGGGGGCTATAGACATATGTTTCTGGTCTTGTTCTTCCATATATAAAAAGGATACAGTCTCCATTATTATTAACATTGCACAAGAAAAAAGGGCAGAGAGGGTGGCACCAGGGGCAGACTGACAACTGATGGGGCCCCCGGGCAATAGGAGATTATGGGGCCCCCGCGCAATAGGAGATTATGGGGCCCCCGCACAATAGGAGATTATGGGGCCCCCGCGCAATAGGAGATTATGGGTGCCCCTGGGCAATTGGAGATTAAGGGGCCCCCAGGCAATAGATTATGGGGCCACACATTATATATACACACACACCTACAGTATACACACACAGACACACAATATACACACACAGAATACACATACACACATTGAAAAGGTACTGGAGAGGCGGGGCAGCTATAATCTTAGGATTTTTTTTAAAAAAACACAGATTTTTACATACTGTCCCTGGTTTTATTGAGGCTGGCAACACTGATGGGGCCCCTTAGTGGCATGGGGCCCCCGGGCAGTGCCCGAGTGCCCGAATGCTCAGTCCGCCCCTGGGTGGCACTTTAAATAAAACACGTAGCAGCAACTGAGTAATTAGGTGGACATGTAAGACGATATTTATTGGTACAAAACACTGATATACACACATAACACACACATATATATATATATATATATATATATATATATATATATATATATATATATATATATATAGGGAATAGGGAAATGAATGCCACATAATAACCATGATAATGATATGGATATCAATTACATGACATAATAAATCACCAGAATCCACCAGAATGAATGTATCTGCACAACATAATATCAAGACACTGCCTGCATGGCCCATGGCCTTGCTATTCCCAGAGTTGATATCAATAAGTATGATTTTGAAAAGTTCAATTGACCACATGATGGTACGATACACGGCATATATTGTCTCTACGCGTTTCGTGGTGTATGACCACTCGTCTACTCAGTTACTGCTAGGTGTTTTATTTAAAGTCCCACCCTCCTCTCTGCACTTTTGACAGGGATGGAAGCACGTACCTTACCTTCATTTAAAGTCCCACATTCCCCTTCTAATATATTATTATTAACATTGTTGTCATGTGATGTATCCTTTTCCCATTATTGTTTCTCTTCCTTCTGTTAACTGGGATCATCGTGGGGGTCTTATTTATCCCTGCTGTTTACCACGATGGTCACCTAAAGACACGTGGCAAGCCCAGAGCTGTGTGCACAAAAGCAGTTTGAGGAAGACATCCGCAGAATGCTTAAGGTGGGTATGAAATCAATCACCAAAATCTCATAGAAGCTTTAACATTGTAATGGAATTTAAAAAATGCTTTTTAAATCTGAAGCTCCCATTAAAATAACCCCTGATGATCCTGCCATTATATTCCTTGTTAAGGCACCTCCTGTCATTGGGTGGCAACTATCTCCCAGTGGCTAGTCTACATTGACACATTTGCCATTGATTGAGTCTACAGGTTGCCATATCAGTACAGATTGTGCAAGCATGGCCCCCCCGTTGTCTCTATCTTAGCAAAGATGTGTTGTCTACCATGATGTGCAACTGTTTAAGCATCTGGAGGATTCACAAGAGTTTCAATGGAGAGACAACACAGTTCCAGTGGAGTTCCAGTGGAGAGACAACACAGTTCCAGTGGAGTTCCAATGGGGAGACAACACAGTTCCAATGGAGTTCCAATGGAGAGACAACACAGTTCCAATGGAGTTCCAATGGGGAGACAACACAGTTCCAGTGGAGTTCCAATGGAGAGACAACACAGTTCCAGTGGAGTTCCAATGAAGAGTCAACACAGAAAACAACTGATTCCAGCTTGGTCCACATCCAGTCAAAAATTGGGCCCAATTTTGGCTTGTAATGTGGCAATTTCCCCCTTTGCGTTGCTATGTTTTAGACAAAATAAGACCTGGGGCAGAAACTGGGAGTAAAATAGGACTAATCACTGGTGTCACTGGCAGTAATAGTTCGAATGGAGAGATAACACAGTTCCAATGGAGTTCTAATGGAGACACAACACAGTTCCAATGGAGTTCCAATGGACACACAACACAGTTCCAATGGAGTTCCAATTGGGAGACAACACAGTTCCAATGGAGTTCCAATGGAGAGACAGCACAGTTCCAATGGAGACACAACACAGTTCCAATGGTGTTCCAATGGAGAGACAGCACAGTTCCAATGGAGTTCCAATGGAGACACAACACAGTTCCAATGGAGTTCCAATGGAGACACAATACAGTTCCAATGGAGTTCCAATGGACACACAACACAGTTCCAATGGAGTTCCAATTGGTAGACAACACAGTTCCAATGGAGTTCCAATGGTGAGACAGCACAGTTCCAATGGAGACACAACACAGTTCCAATGGTGTTCCAATGGAGAGACAGCACAGTTCCAATGGAGTTCCAATGGAGACACAACACAGTTCCAATGGAGACACAACACAGTTCCAATGGTGTTCCAATGGAGAGACAGCACAGTTCCAATGGAGTTCCAATGGAGACACAACACAGTTCCAATGGAGACACAACACAGTTCAAATGGAGTTCCAATGGACACACAACACAGTTCGAATGGAGTTCCAATGGAGACACAACACAGTTCCAATGGAGTTCCAATGGGGAGACAACACAGTTCCAATGGAGTTCCAATGGAGAGACAACACAGTTCCAATGGAGACACAACACAGTTCCAATGGTGTTCCAATGGAGAGACAGCACAGTTCCAATGGAGTTCCAATGGAGACACAACACAGTTTAAATGGAGTTCCAATAGAGACACAACACAGTTTTAATGGAGTTCCAATGGAGATACAACACAGTTTTAATGGAGTTCCAATGCAGAGACAACACAGAAAACAACTGGTTCCAGCTCGGTCCACATCCAGCCGCCCACATGGCCATGTTGCTTGCAGAGTCATGAAATGAGTTACCACCTGAAGCTCCAATGGTCATCTAATCCCTTTCCTTGGGATGTTGAATTAAATGAAGACCAGACCACCTACGGAGGTACTTGTAGTTCAGCCAGGAGGTGTCTGGGGCAGGAGGTGACTTCAGGCATTTAAGGAGTGGAACCACAAGTTAAGTGTTACTTTGTTGCTTTATATTGGTTGAACTATATGTAAATGTGTCTTTTTTCAACCTGACTGTGTAACCATGTAACCTGTGGGTACTCATCTCCACTTTTACTCTTCCTCCAATAAGTTGCAGATATAGAAATTTTGAAACAACTAGCACTCCTGTTTTTTTTTTGTTTTTGTTTTTTTACACCACAGTGCCTGCGACTTGGTGTGGTAAGTCCCTTTGACTGTGTGAATGTGTTTTTGTAGACCTATTAGCCCTTGTACACACGGTCGGAGATTCCAACGGAATGTGTCGGATAATCCGACTGTGTGTGGTCTTCATCGGACTGTTTCCGTCGGAGTATCCGACAGACCAAGTTTTCCAACTTGTCGGTAAAATTTTCCGACAACATGCTCCGATCTGACCTTGTCCGATCATGTGTAGAGAATTCCGATCGGTCAAAGTGCCACGCATGCTCAGATCAAATTCCTACACCAAAGCTATTGGCTACTAGCCTAAACGTAGTCCCGTTGTAAAAAAAAAATAACATCATCACGTTATGTACGATCTGATTTTCCGACAACTTTGTCTGACCGTGTGTATGCAACAGTTTCGGACAAAATCCGACGGATTTGGTTGTCGGAATGTCTGACCGTGTGTACAAGGGCTAAGCCCCCATACACACGGTCGGAGAATCAGTCGGAATGTGTCCTATCGGACCGTGTCGTCGGATAATCCGACTGTGTGTGGTATGAATCGGACTGTTTCCATCGGAATATCCGTCGGACCAAATTTTCCAACTTGTTGGAAATATTTTCCAACAAACTGGTCCGATAGGACATACTCCGATCATGTGTAGAGAATTCCGATCGGACAAAGTGCCACGCATGCTCAGATCAAATTCCTACATCAAAGCTATTGGCTACTAGCCTGAACGTAGTCCCATCGTAACGAAATTACGTCATCACGTTCTGAAAGATCGGATTTTCCAACAACTTTGTCCGACCGTGTGTATGCAACAGTTTCGGACAAAATCCGACGGATTTGGTTGTCGGAATGTCCGACCCGTGTGTACAAGGGCTAAGAGGTAAAAATGGTGTTCCAAGTACAGAGGTATTCTATGGAGTAAAAGGAACAAACGTGGTGAAACTGATAAAAAAAATATATATATATTTACAAAGTAACAGTGAACATAAGATATACATAGTAGCCAACATGTGAAAATAATTAGTATAGCCTTTTTGAACAGAATGAGAAGAAAAATTACCACTGGCTACTTGTGGCCAAAAATTGGGCCCGGTGAATAAAGTGGAAGTCTCTGGCTTGTAGAGTGGCAATTCCCCCTTTGCGTTGCAATATTTTAGACAAAATACTAGGTCCTGGGGGTAAATTGAACAGAAACTGGGAGTAAAATAGGACCCATCACTGTTGCCACTCTCAAAATTGGTGTCACTGGCAGTAAAAGTAAACCCCAATATTGGTGTCAGTGGCAGTTATAGTAATCCCCAACATTGGTGTCAGTGGGAGCATTATTTAATCACAGCATTGGTGGTCAGTGGCAATGATATTAAAAACTCACCTTTCAATAGTGATCAGTGGCAGTGTTAATAACCCCAACTTTCATTGGTGGTCAGTGGCAGTAATAATAACCCTCTTTTATTGGTGGTCAGTGAAGATAATAACTACCCGCCCCACTCCTTCATTGGTGACGTGTGGCAGTAATAATGAATCCCCTCTTTTTTCATTGGTGGTCAGTGGCAGTGATAATTAACCCACCAACCACCCTTTCACTGGTGGTCAATGGCAGTAATATCAACCCCCCCCCCCCCCCCAACAGTGTCATGGGAGCATTATTAAACCACAGCATTGGTGGTCAGTGGCAACAATATAAAAGATCCCCCTAGTGGCAGTGTTATTAATACCCACCTTCATTGGTGGTCAGTGGCAGTAATAATAACTAAACCCCACTCTTTTTTTTTTTTTTGAGGGTCTGTAGCAGTAAAAATGAATCCTGCTTTTTTGTTGTTGTATTGGTGATCAGTGGCAGTGATAATTAACCCAGCACTCTCCAATTCATTAGGTGGCCAGTGGCAGTAATAATTTTCCCTACCCCCACTACCCCACTCTATTCTGTGGGGGGTGAGTGACAGAGATAATTAACCCCATCTCCGCTTTATTTGGTAATCAGTGGTGGTAATACATAACCCTCTACCCTCCCCCCCCCCCCCTTTTTCATTGGCGTTTAATAGGTGCTCCTTAAATGATAAATGTCCTAAGGTCAATTCAGTAAAGCTGAGATAACCAGAAAAAACCTTATCCGAATGCCCCCTCAGTTATCTTCATGAGGCCCAACCGGAGTTAATTAGGGTTAGTGGTTATGGTTAGGTTAATATGTAGTAATGAGGTAGGTAGGATTTTTGCTTGTGGAGGACAAGGCAAATTTGCTGGGGACATTACTTTTGAATGCTGCACAATGGGTTTTACATTGCATAGCCCCCACCCACATTAGACGGTTTTGTATGGAAAAAAATTCATATTTCGTAATTTGTGTACGAAATTCAATTCAGATTCATAGGAAATACGAATTTTTGTTAGGTTCGTAAACTTTTCGTTAAATTGTATTTATCATCATGAGGGGCTCCAACCATCCCTGTGCTGTGCTGAATTCCTGGGTTTTTAACGTTTTGTTTCGTTACTTTTTCATAAAAATAACGAATGTTTGCTATGATGAATTTATCATTATGAGGGGTTCCCACCATCCCTGTGCTGAGTTCCCGGGTCTGCACACCCGCTGTTTCCATTATGAGGTGTTACCACCATCCCTGTGCTGAGTTCCCTGGTCTGTACACCCGCTGTTTCCATTATGAAGGGTTACCACCATCCCTGTGCTGAGTTCCCTGGTCTTTACACCCGCTGTGCCCATTATGAGGGGCTCCCACCATCCCTGTGCTGAGTTCCCGGGTCTGTACACCCACTGTGCCCATTATGAGGGGTTACCACCATCCCTGTGCTAAGTTCCCGGGTCTGTACACCCGCTGTGCCCATTATGAGGGGCTCCCACCATCCCTGTGCTGAGTTCCCGGGTCTGTACACCCACTGTGCCCATTATGAGGGGTTCCCACCATCCCTGTGCTGAGTTCCCTGGTGTGTACACCCGCTGTGCCCATTATGAGGGGTTACCACCATCCCTGTGCTGAGTTCCCTGGTCTTTACACCCACTGTGCCCATTATGAGGGGCTCCCACCAACCAGGGGTGAGTTCCCGGGTCTGTACACCCACTGTGCCCATTATGAGGGGTCCCCACCATCCCTGTGCTAAGTTCCCGGGTCTGTACACCCGCTGTGCCCATTATGAGGGGTTCCCACCATCCATGTGCTGAGTTCCCTGGTGTGTACACCCGATGTGCCCATTATGAGGGGTCCCCACCATCCCTGTGCTAAGTTCCCGAGTCTGTACACCCGCTGTGCCCATTGTGAGGGGTTCCCACCATCTCTGTGCTGAGTTCCCTGGTGTGTACACCCGCTGTGCCCATTATGAGGGGTTCCCACCAACCCTGTGCTGAGTTCCTGGGTCTGTACACCCGCTGTGCCCATTATGAGGGGTTCCCATTATCCCTGTACTGAGTTCCCGGGTCTGTACACCCGCTGTGCCCATTATGAAGGGTCCCCACTATCCCTGTGCTGAGTTCCCTGGTGTGTACACCCGCTGTGCCCATTATGAGGGGTTCCCACCATCCCCGTGCTGAGTTCCCTGGTGTGTACACCCGCTGTGCCCATTATGAGGGGTTCCCACTATCCCTGTGCTGAGTTCCCGGGTCTGTACACCTGCTGTGCCCATTATTCCTGAGGTTTTAACTTTTAGGTTCGTCAACTTTTCGTAACAATTATGGATTTTCGTTATGAATTTGGATCCGAAATTCGTAAACGAAATTTCGTATTTCATACAGAACTCGTATGCATAAAAATTCGTATTTCGGATGCGTACGAACGCACGAACTTCCGCAATCGCACATGTCTACTCACCATAACTGTGATCTACCAGTGCTTTGGCAGTTAGAGCCAAGAGACCAGTCAGGGGGGACACATTTCAACTTAAATAGCAGCCAACAGTACAAAGGGATGCTTCTCGGTGGGGCCGGGAATTAGCTAGGGCAAGTAAGTTCCTGCACCTAATGTAATGATTGGGTGAGGGATTATGGTCAAGTGTTGAGGCAACATAAGAAAAAGGTTGGATTAAAGCGAGGTGAGGGATTTTGGCTAAGGATTAGACTTGGGTTGAGTTAGGATTGGGTGAGAAATGAAGGCTGGAAAGTTGAGTTGGGTTGAGAATTGGGGGCTGAGGTTCAGGGGTTGGGTAGGGTTAGGATTGATTGAGGGATTAGGGCCAAGGGTTTTGTTTAGAGTTGGTTGGGTTATTGTTGGGTTGTGATTGGATTTTCGTGCTTGTTTTGAGTTATACTTAGGTTTGGGTTTTCTTTATCCATTTTTTGATCATTCAGTCGTGTCCAAAGTGAAGGAGAATACAGGTCCTCTGGTTTTTGCATTACTTATTGGTCTGCTCTGTTTTTTATCACTCATCAATGTCAACAGTAAAGGCTCTATGTAGAGTATCTCTTATAGAGCAGCAAGCCCCCTGGTTCCATTTTTTTCCGACAAGGAAATAAATGTAAGGATTAATCGCACTGTTGACTATCATCCAATATTCGCTAGGAGTATATATTTTGACTGGCAGTAAATTTGGTGGCACCAGCCTGCAGAATGACAAGAGGCGTATAGTATTTAACGGCAAAACAGATAACGTGAACATAATCGCAGCCACAATGATAATGATGTAGAGTTTCGGCGGGTACCGTTGCCGGAAGGTCTTCTTTATTTTAATGAGTAGGATGGAAGTGGAAATGACCATAAGCGGTAGGCAGATCCCAACAGCTAAAATGAAGTCCATCACGCCAATAGCCGAACACCGCAATGTCCTATCGATTGGAGGTTCGGGTCCGCAGACGAAGTTATCAAGGAGACTTTCCAGACCTCCAAGGGCCCACGCAAAGCAGCACATGACGGTGGACAGATTTCGAGGGCGGCGGACGGTATTCCAAATGGGGAACAGGGCCGATACGCATCGTTCCGTGCTGATGGCTGTGAGGAGATACATCCCAATGTAGATCATGGCGTAATACAATACAGTCAAGGATAAAACAAAAGACCTTTTCCCGTCATAATTAGAATTTGGACCAGTGACCGAAATTATATTGACTATCAAAGTCATGATAGCCACTGTTTCCAAGATGGCGTCCGACACCGACAGATTCATAATGTAGACTGTATATTTGTTCCTCTGGATCTTGAAACCAAGGTACCAAAACACTATAAGGTTTCCCACCAAGCCAATAACAGAAAAAAACAGAAAAACTGCAAATAGTATCAACAATCGATTTTGCTCTTGTCTTAGAGAGTCTTCTTCCGAGGTATGATTTTGGTTGCTGGCTTTGAAGCTGGCGATAATCATGTTCATTCCTTTTACAGGTGACCTCATCAAATGCCGCATTGCCTTTTTCTTCCACCTGCGTGAAATACAACAAACGATACACGATTTACCAAATACATTTTTTTTCATTACTAAAACAACTTTGATAACGCCCCCCCCCCTCCCTGTGACATCACGTTCCGATGCCCGTTCAATTAGGTTGTGAGAGAACCTATTCATTAACCACTTTCAGCCCCCCGGACCATTTTGCTGGCTTAAGACCAGACCACTTTTTGCGATTCGGCGCTGCGTCGCTTTAACTGACATGTTGCGCCGTCGTGCGACGTGGCTCCCAAACAAAATTGACGTCCTTTTTTTTCCCCACAAATAGAGCTTTCTTTTGGTGGTATTTGATCACCCCTGCGGTTTTTATTTTTTTTTGCGCTATAAACAAAAATAGAGCGACAATTTTGAAAAAAAAACGCATTATTTTTTACTTTTTGCTATAATAAATATCCCCCAAAAATATCTAAAAAAAAAAAAATGTTTCCCTCAGTTTAGGCCGATACGTATTCTCCTACATATTTTTGGTAAAAAAAAAAAAAAAAATCGCAATAATCGATTATTGATTGGTTTGCGCAAAAGTTAGAGCGTTTATGTACATTTCACAGTATATAACTACTATGTGTATGACTACTTTATTTTTCAATAAAAAGATTTAAACAAAAAAAAGTTAGAGCGTTTACAAAATAGGGGATAGTTTTATGGCCTTTTTATTAATAATTTTTTTTTTATTTACTAGTAATGGTGGCGATCAGCGATTTTTATTGTGACTGCGACATTATGGCGGACACATCGGACATTTTTGACACATTTTTGGGACCATTGTCATTTATACAGCAATCAGTGCTATACAAATGCAGTGATTCCTGTGTAAATGACACTGGCAGCGAAGGGGTTAACCAGTGGGTGGCAGTGTAGGGGTTAAGTGTTCCTAGGGGCGTGTTACTAACTGTGGGGGGGTTGGGCTTTCTTTTAGTGAACACTGATCTCTGCTCCAATCACATGGCGCAGAGATCAGCGTCACTTGTTGCTAGGCAGAATGGGGAGATGCTGTTTACGACGGCATCTCCCAATTCAGTCGCCCCGTGAGACGATCGCGGGTATGCCCACGGAGATCGAGTCCGCGGGACCCGCGACCGGACTCACGCTCGCGATGGCAGGGCGGTATTTAGGATTGGACATACCCGTACGCCAATATGCCTGCCCGTGCCATTCTGCCGACGTACATCGGCGTGCGCCGGTCGGGAACCGGTTAATGGATTGGTAATTGATGTTCATCCATCTGCCCTCCACCTTGGAACCTTCCAACTAGAAGTTTATACATATTTGCACGTGTTTATTTAACTTTTCGCTGGCTACATGCTGGATATATTTATTTATTTTGGAATATATTTTGGATTTATATTTGTAAGCACTACAGTTGCACTTTATTGTATTTATTCAGGCTCTCAGCGCTGCGGTACTTATACCCTTTTTTTTCCCATGTTTTGACTTATGTCATGTACAGCAGCGGCAGGCCTAATCACCAATTAGTATCTTTAGCGCAGGGGATTGTTTTCTATAAGTTCTAAGTTGTAAAACTAATTTTCTTTTGCAATTTTGTTACGATTAAACTTAGAAACATCTGACAGAGCATTAACTTTATCCTATTTTAACATTGTACAACCTACATTTTTCCAAGGCTAATTTAGTGATTTTTTTCTTATAGTACATATTTATATGATATATATTAGATGTTGCTTGTCCAGGGGCAGAATTGGGGGTTTAGTAATGGTAGCCTTATATGTGATGTCATAAGAGTTCTTCTTAAAGCTCAGCCTAATCCCTAATCTCATCCTCCATCAAAAAAAATATATGCCTGTTTTTCAGACATAAGATCTAAACCAGATCCAAAGAGTCTGGTATGGATTTCGAGGAGGACCCTATATCTTTATTTTATTTTTTTATTGCTTTTTTTTGCCCAGGGTTCTCCCACTGTTAATTATTTTTATTTTTTTTAAATATCCATATCTTTTGTTTAGAATGCTTATTTACAGCACTCACATTTGTGTTATTAATCGGAGTTCGATTGCCGATTTTATAGAGGAATATATATCTTATATTTCTGTTTTGTGTCAGTTTCCATAGTGCTTGTGGGCATGTGAATCTTCCAGGGCTCTGCAGCTGAGCGACCAGCGTGCACCGCCCATTCTTGCGCATGCGCCCTGTCTCTGAAGTCTCCTCCTGTATGTCCAATATCAGCTCTTCTTAATTGGGAATGTCACAGGACATACACGGTCAATCTCATCAGGAGTACAGGGTCAGGGTCACAGGGGCACAGGGGGTACAGGGTCAGTGTCACAGGGGGTACAGGGTCAGGGTCACAAGGCATACAGGGTCAGGGTTACAGGGGCATACAGGGTCAGGGTCACGGGGGTACAGGGTCAGAGTCACAGGGGCGTACAGGGTCAGTGAGGCATACAGGGTCAGAGTCACAGGGGCATACAGGGTCAGTGTCACGGGAGGTATAGGGTCAGAATCACATTGGGTACAGGGCGTACAGGGTCAGGATCTCAGGGGGTACAGGGTCAGGATCACAGGGGGTACAGGGTCAGGGTCACAGGGGCATAGAGGGTCAGTGTCACAGGGGGTACAGGGTCAAAGTCACAGGGGTCGTACAGTGTCAGGGTCACAGGGGGTACAGGGTCAGTGTCACAGGGGGTACAGGGTTAGGATCAGAGGGGGTACAGGGTCAGTGTCACGGGGGTACAGGGTCACAGGGGGTACAGGGTCAGTGTCACAGAGGCGTAGAGGGTCAGTGTCACAGAGCGTACAGGGTCAGTGTCACAGAGCGTACAGGGTCAGTGTCACGGAGGCATAGAGGGTCAGTGTCAGAGGGTCGTAGGAGGTCAGTGTCCCAGAACGTACAGGGTCAGAGTCACAGGGGGTACAGGATCAGGGTCAAAGGGGCATAGAGGGTCAGTGTCACAGAGCGTAGTGTGTCAGTGTCACAGAGGATACAGGGTCAGCATCACAGGGGGTACAGAGTCAGGGTCACAGGGGGTACAGGGTCAAGGTCACAGGGATATGCAGGGTCAGGGTCACAGGGGCATACAGGGTCAGGGTCACAGGGGTTACAAGGTCAGGGTTTAAAGGGCCAAGGTCACAATGGGAACAATGTCAGGGTCACAGGGGATACCAGGTTAGGGTCACAGGGGGTACAGGTTTAGCATCACAGGGGTACAGAATCAGCATCACAGGCAGTACAGGGTCAAGGTCTCCTCCCTAAAGGGGTCCCTTCCACCTTCAGGCCCCATAGCAGTCGTGTGGGCTGAAATTATTATTATTTTTATTCTTTACTAATTCTCCTTCCCTACTTTTCACAATGCAAAATAAGCAAAAAATCCAGACTTTTATGTAACTTTTTTTTTTTTTAGTCTCAACATAAGAACCCCCGTCTTCAATCAGCTTATCCCATTCCAGTAAATACAATTATACAAACCCACAGGCTCTGAAATATTTCAATGTCAATATTCACCCAAAAATATATATGTATACTGTACTGTATATATAAAATCAACTGTCCATTGGCCATGAATTATTTGTTTTCCTTAAAATGTGCTTCTTTAAAGTGGACCTGTACTTTTCCCACATTAAGCAATTTAAAAGACGGGGGGGGGGGGGGGGGGGACATTAAAGTGAACAGGTCACTATAATAAAAATGAATAGGGACCAACCTGTAAAAGAGGAAGGTTTATACCTACCTGTCTGGCATTTGGCATATTAAATCTTTGCTTGCTTAAGGAGCTCTGTGCACTACTGCTATCCAACAGATCTGGGGAAATGGACAGCCTGTGCCCCACTGCGCTCTGTGGATTCTCTGGCTGACTGCAATGTCACTTCTAGGTACTGTAGAGATGTACAAATGTAGCACTTCAATGCGTCCAATCACCATGCTTAAGTGCCTGGGGGCAAACATGTATGATCCTAAGGAAATTTTGATTTGCTCAGCAAGCCTCAATCATCGTGTCTCTGGAGCAGCAGGAGAGCTCATGGAGGGGGTCAGTATGGTGACTATGGTCTGCGTTAAGTCCTTCCTATAACGTCAACCTGCTACGTTGCCGATTATGAATAAAGCACACACTTACATCAACCTACCTACATTAAACAGTACAGTTCCTATTCTGCATATCCATCCAGTGCCTCATATCCTGGGTAAGCCTAAAGTATACATAAACCATCCAAATGGCATGCAAGTCAATAAAAAAAAAAGTAAGTAGTAGATCTCACCTGTAATAATTTGCCTCCAGCTAGCTATATATTCCACTTCATTCTGTGGCTTTCACCCATAAGCTACTGTCTTTCTGTAGATGGGATGAGATATAAGACTTAAATATGTACCTTTGTTAAAAGGGGTGGAGTAACAAAACACACAAGGGCAGAGCTACAAGAGGTTTGTAGGTGTAATTTGTCAACTAGTTATTATTCAAAGCTACTGGAAGTGTACGCTTCTACTGGCAGGTACCTTGTAGATGCCAATGTAAAACGTATGATGGCACTTAAGATAACACAGGACAGATGACAAGGGTGAAGAGTCAAGTCAGGTAGCCAGAGATGCCAGAATTGAGTTTCAACAGCGGTTTAGACCAGGGAGTTGTGAACAGAAGCCTGGTAGAATACAAGACATTGGATGTAACAGAGCAGTTGAGGACCTTACTGAAAATCAGAGTAAAACCTGGGGTTATAATACATTTTATGGGCAGAAGATTATGGAAACTTGACCATCAAACCTTGTAAATGGCCAAGAATCCCCCTTCCCTTCCCAGATGATGGAATTCAAGTTTTCCAGTGAAGGGTACGGGTTAGTGCTACAGCACAGGCATTTAGACAATTTGTGTTCTTCCAACCTCGTGGTAACAGTTTAATGAAGACTCTTTTCTGTTCCAGCATGACTGTGTCCTTGTGCACAAAGCCAGCTCCATGAAGAAATGGTTTGACCAGCTCCATAAAGACATGAATTGACCACCTCCATAAAGACATGATTTGACCACCTCCATAAAGACATGATTTGACCACCTCCATAAAGACATGATTTGATCAGTTCTATGAAGACATGGTTTGACCACCTTCATAAAGACATGATTTGACCAGTTCTATGAAGACATGGTTTGACCACCTCCATAAAGACATGGTTTGACCAGCTCTATAAAGACATGATTTGATCAGTTCTATGAAGACATGGTTTGACCACCTTCATAAAGACATGATTTGACCAGTTCCATGAAGACATGATTTGACCACCTCCATAAAGACATGGTTTGACCATCTCCATAAAGACATGGTTTGACCAGCTCCATAAAGACATGGTTTGACCAGCTCTATAAAGACATGGTTTGACCACCTCCATAAAGACATGGTTTGACCAGCTCCATAAAGACATGGTTTGACCAGCTCTATGAAGACATGGTTTGACCACCTCCATAAAGACATGGTTTGACCAGCTCCATAAAGACATGGTTTGACCAGCTCCGTAAAGACATGGTTTGACCAGCTCTATGAAGACATGGTTTGACCAGCTCTATAAAGTCATGGTTTAATCATCTGTATAAAGACATGGTTTGACCACCTCCATAAAGACATGATTTGACCACCTCCATAAAGACATGATTTGACCACCTCCATAAAGACATGATTTGATCAGTTCTATGAAGACATGGTTTGACCACCTTCATAAAGACATGATTTGACCAGTTCTATGAAGACATGGTTTGACCACCTCCATAAAGACATGGTTTGACCAGCTCTATAAAGACATGATTTGATCAGTTCTATGAAGACATGGTTTGACCACCTTCATAAAGACATGATTTGACCAGTTCCATGAAGACATGATTTGACCACCTCCATAAAGACATGGTTTGACCATCTCCATAAAGACATGGTTTGACCAGCTCCATAAAGACATGGTTTGACCAGCTCTATAAAGACATGGTTTGACCACCTCCATAAAGACATGGTTTGACCAGCTCCATAAAGACATGGTTTGACCAGCTCTATGAAGACATGGTTTGACCACCTCCATAAAGACATGGTTTGACCAGCTCCATAAAGACATGGTTTGACCAGCTCCGTAAAGACATGGTTTGACCAGCTCTATGAAGACATGGTTTGACCACCTCCATAAAGACATGGTTTGACCAGCTCCATAAAGACATGGTTTGACCAGCTCTATAAAGACATGATTTGACCAGTTCTATGAAGACATTATTTGACCACCTCCATAAAGACATGGTTTGACCAGCTCTATAAAGTCATGGTTTAATCAGCTCTATAAAGACATGGTTTGACCAGCTCTATAAAGACATGGTTTGACCAGCTCTATAAAGACATGGTTTGACCAGATCTATGAAGACATGGTTTGACCACCTCCATAAAGACATGGTTTGACCAGCTCCATAAAGACATGGTTTGACCAGCTCCGTAAAGACATGGTTTGACCAGCTCTATGAAGACATGGTTTGACCACCTCCATAAAGACATGGTTTGACCAGCTCCATAAAGACATGGTTTGACCAGCTCTATAAAGACATGATTTGACCAGTTCTATGAAGACATTATTTGACCACCTCCATAAAGACATGGTTTGACCAGCTCTATAAAGTCATGGTTTAATCAGCTCTATAAAGACATGGTTTGACCAGCTCTATAAAGACATGGTTTGACCAGCTCAATAAAGACATGGTTTGACCAGATCTATGAAGACATGGTTTGACCACCTCCATAAAGACATGGTTTGACCAGCTCTATAAAGTCATGGTTTAATCAGCTGTATAAAGACATGATTTGATCAGTTCTATGAAGACATGGTTTAACTAGCTCTATAATGACATGATTTGACCAGCTTTATTAAGACACGGTTTGACCACCTCCATAAAGACATGGTTTGACCAGTTTTATGAAGAAATAGTTTGACCACCTCCATATAGACATGGTTTAACTAGTTCTATAATGACATGGTTTGACCAGCTGTATAAAGACATGGTTTGACCAGCTCTATAAAGACAGTCTGACCACCTCTAAAAATACATGGCTTAACCAGCTCTATAAAGACACGGTTTGACCAATTCCATAAGACATGATTTTGGGAATATGTGCAGAGCTAATGTGATACGGTCATTGTATAAACACAGGAACCATAAACAAATAAATTATTAATTTCCAATAACTTGTGTGTGACTGAATATCATGCATGAATATAGTGCAATAATCATATAAGAATCATGACCAAACTTAATGTGTCCATAATTGTGTCCATACAACATAGGCATGTTTGCTCCCTCATAGGGAGGCCTGGCCCACACGCGCCAAGCAGGAAGTGATTGCAGCAATACACACATGCTGCAGAAATCCTATCACAGGTTGGTGTTCCATTTTTGGAGTCACATTTATCTATATAAGGACAATGACCATGGCAGGCATAAACCCCAGAGGATGTCTCTTTAGACAAAACGCATCGGAACGACCTTAGCTGATGCTATCGTGTTAGCTACACTGTTACTGCTATTTCTACAAATGCTTTTTATCCATCCAAATGTGAGTGTATTCAATGTCAGTACATCTCCTCCCCCTTTTTACACTTAAGGTTTTACACTCTGTGGAGTATTTGTTTGTTTCCTTTCTGTTTTTACCATGTGAGTGCATGGGGAAGATTTGGGCCACCTCCGTTTGAGAATATCTGCCACATCTGTGTACTGTCACTTCAAGCCATCCGAGGGATGGAGGGATCATCTCCCATTTTGACCAGAAGTTAGAGATGTGAACGTTCCAATCTATTGGTGTGTTTACACCACAAGCCTTGAAGACTCACAGGGCGTACACTCTTTTGAGTCCGATAGTTCAAGCAAGCCTTCTCAAAGTTGGTGGCGGCTACCTTCTATACTCACCTGTTTTTCCATTTGTATCAATGCCATAAGGATTTTTTGGATCTACCACGACACTTATTTTTCACCCTGTGGACTTTGAACTTGTTTTTCACAATTATGGACACATTAAGTTTGGTCATGATTCTTATATATCATTAAGTGCACTATATTCATGCGTGATATTCAGTCACGCACAAGTTATTGGAAAATTAATAATTAATTTGTTTATAGTTCCTGTGTTTATACAGTGACCGTTTCACATTAGCGCTGCACATATTCCCATTACTGTCTGTTTGAATTTGTCTTTCACTGTGCTGGCTGCTGCTTATTATTCAGGGTGCTAGCGCAGTATTTTACTTTGATTTTGTATTAAAAAAATACACGGTTTGGCCAACTCCATAAAGACGCAGCTTGGCCATCTCCATAAAGACGCGGCTTGGACAACTCCATAAAGACGCGGCTTGGACAACTCCATAAGGACGCGGCTTGGACAACTCCATAAAGACACGGCTTGGCCAACTCCATAAAGACGCAGCTTGGCCATCTCCATAAAGATGCAGCTTGGACAACTCCATAAAGACGCGGCTTGGACAACTCCATAAAGACGCGGCTTGGCCAACTCCATAAAGACGCGGCTTGGCCAACTCCATAAAGACGTGGCTTGGCCAACTCCATAAAGACACGGTTTGGCCAACTCCATAAAGACACGGTTTGGCCAACTCCATAAAGACACGGCTTGGCCAACTCCATAAAGACACGGCTTGACCAACTCCATAAAGACACGGCTTGGCCAACTCCATAAAGACACGGCTTGGCCAACTCCATAAAGACACGGCTTGGCCAACTCCATAAAGACACTGTTTTGCCAACTCCATAAAGACGCGGCTTGGCCAACTCCATAAAGACGCGGCTTGGCCAACTCCATAAAGACACGGCTTGGCCAACTCCATAAAGATGCGGCTTTGCCAACTCCATAAAGACGTGGCTTTGCCAACTCCATAAAGACACGGCTTGGCCAACCCCATAAAGACATGGGTTGGCCAACTCCATAAAGACGCGGTTTGGCCAACTCCATAAAGACGCGGCTTGGCCAACTCCATAAAGACACGGCTTGGTCAACTCCATAAAGACACTGTTTTGTCAACTCCATAAAGACACTGTTTTGCCAACTGCATAAAGACGCGGCTTGGCCAACTCCATAAAGACACGGCTTGGCCAACTCCATAAAGACACGGCTTGGCCAACTCCATAAAGACACGGCTTGGCCAACTCCATAAAGACACGGCTTGGCCAATTCCATAAAGACAAGGCTTGGCCAACTCCATAAAGACACAGTTTGGCTACCTCCATAAAGACATGGTTTGACCAGCTTGGTGTGGAAGAACTTAAATGTCCTGCACAGAGCCCTGACCTCAGCCCTACTGAACACCATTCGAAAAAATTGGCATACCACTTGTGAGTCAGGTCTTTTCATCCATCTTCAGTACCTGACCTTACAAATGGGCACAATTTCCCACAGACACCCTCCAAAATCTTGTCAAGGCTTGTCCAGCTTGACCAGTTTGATGTGGGTCAGTTTGAGTGCCCTGCACAGAGCCCTGACCCCAACCCTACTGAACACCTTTGGGATGGATTGGAACACTGATGGTGAGCCAGGTCTTCCCATCCAACATTAGTACTTGACCAAATATTGTATGAAGAACTAAGACAGCAGATCTTCACAAGGAATGTGTCCTGGAGTGTTCATGACCAGTTCACCCGTCTTCTTTCCTCACGGAAGGTGACAAACTTAAAGACATCAGTGTAAGATGACAACCTGAGGTGGAGTAGGTTACATTTAGATGAAGGGCCAACCCTTCTGAAAAAACAGTAACCACCCAAGCCTAAAATAATGTTCTACAGATACAGAGTGTGCTTTTATTGAAAAGTAATCCACTGCATTTAAAGGATAAGTATGCCTTTGTAGGTACAAAAAAATAAATAAATGTAAGGTTGTTTCTCATCATACCTTGTTCAATGCTTTTGCTGTTAGGAGTCATAAAAGGATTATTTTTTTCCATACTGCACGCACCTTTCTCCTGTGTCAGGAACCATGTGTACAAAAACAAAATATAATGATTCCAGATAGGCGTATTGGTAGAGCTCTGAACCCACAAGGAAGGAAAGACGGGCCTGGAAATGAAAGTTTGAAAGTCAACTCTCTGTCAACGGGGGGCAACCTTGGGGGGATCCCAGGGGAGTCTAAAGAGTGTAAAAAGGATGAGAGGGTCAGAGATCGAATGTACGTTCTGTAGGCATTTTGCCCATGACAAGAGGTCAGAAGAAAAAGCTAATATGTTTCAGGGACTCGAAACCCCCCCCCCCCCTTCATTGGGGCATAAAAAATACTTTCTCAACCAGGGTTTAGTGAAACTCTAGGGTTCCCCCCCGAGGTTGCTTAGGGTTCTGATACATGTCTTTGATTAGAAAAAAATCCCAAATACAGAAATACCTTGGATTACGAGCATAATTCGTTCCAGAAGAATGCTTGTAATCCAAAGCACTCATATATCAAAGCGAGTTTCCCCCATAGGAAATAATAGAAACTGAGCTAATCCGTTCCACAGCCACTACTTGTCTATGTAGTACCGCATGTGGCCAGAAGTGTGGGGGCGCCAGAGACACTCGAGAACACTTGGAGATCACTCAGAGATAGAAGAGAACAACTCACTCAAGCTCTACCGCTATATAATATAGTTGGCGTGTAGAGTAGTCGGTGCTCTGGCTAATTAAAGTGGAGGGCCACCCAAAAAAAAAAAAAAAATGCATTAATAATCTTAAAAAAAAAAAAAATGTTTTCACTTACCTGAAACCGCTGTTGCTAGGCAGTCTTCCTAATCTGCCTCTTCCTATTCCGTGGCGCTTCCTCCTCTTCGGCGAGCGGCCCCGTTGCCTTCTGGGACATGTGCGTGTCCCAGAAAATAACGGGGGCCATTCACAAAGCACTGTGCGCAGTAGGAAAACGAGCAGTGAAGCCGCAAGGCTCCGCTGCCTGCTTCCCTTTGTTAAGATGGAGGCGCCGGCAACCGATTCCGATGGACGGGTCGGCCTCGGGGGGCGGCCGACATCGTGGGATCGCTGGACAGGTAAGTGTCCTTATTAAAAGTCAGCAGCTACAGTGTTTAAAAAAAAAAAAAAAAAAAACATGTCCCAGAAGGCATTGGGGGCAGCTCGCCGAAGAGGAGGAAGCGCCGCAGAATAGGAAGAGGCAGGTTAGGAAGACTGCCTAGCAACAGCGGTTTCAGGTAAGTTAAAAAAAAAACAATTTTTTTTTTTTTTTTAGGGTGGCCCTCCACTTTAAGCTCACAAAAGATCCAAAGAAAGTACAGGCCGGCAAGGCGACAGCTCCTCCATAAAAAAAAATATTTGAGCATTACAGCAATAACATCATCCAAAAATTCTGACACGTTTCGGCCCTGGGCCTTCATCAAAAGCATCATCATCATGCTTTTGTTGAAGGCCTAAGGCCGAAACGCATCAGTATTTTTGGATGATGTTATTGCTGTAATGCTCAAATAAATATTTTCTATGGAGAAGCTGTCGAGTTGCCGGCCTGTACTTTCTATCACTCGGAGAGGCTCGGAGACACTCGGGGGTGGCGAGTACCTCCGAGCGTCACCAGTGGCCACGCACCTCTGGCCACATGCAGCACTGCACACCCCAGCGGCTTGAATCCTGCTCGTCTTGCGAGGCAACGGTCGCAAATCGAGTCAGGGTTTTTTCTTTTTTTTTTTTTTAAATAGCTGGTATTGCGAAACGCTCGTAAACCACGTTACTCGCAATCCGAGGTTCCACTGTAGTTGTATATTAATTGATTTTTGTGAAAAATTATAGCATCTACAAACTGTGGTATATATCCTGGAGTTTACACAGCTATGACACTATACTGGTAATAACAGTGATCAGTAATTTATAGTGGGACTGTGATAATGTGGCGGGCAATCTGACGCTAACAGACCCTCGATGGGAGGTACACTAATGACATGAATAATGACACTAATACAGTGAACAGATATAATACTGTACACTGTCACTGTACTAATGACACTGGCTGGGAAGGGGTTAACATCGACAGGCAATGGTAGGGTTAACTGCGTGCCTATATACAATATGTAATGTGTGCTTTTACTAAGAGATCTGCCTGTTTTTTTCTTCCTGTTTTGCAGGGAGCAGAAACAGCCAGATCGGTGCTCTGTGTACAGTGTCCTGTGTGCTTGTAAACACAGGACTCCGTGCTGTGATTGGACACAGCTGATCAGCAGGTTTCAGCCATAAATCATTGGCTGACATCTGCTGGCAAAATCGCGCCGTGTACAACCACAGCATGGGTCAGCAGGGGGCACGCATGTGCGGGCCAAAACCTGGAAGCAAGCTTACAGCGTTTATTTATGTTGCTGCGCCTGCAGCTGCCGCGCAGTCACAGCATGTCTAAATTAAATAATGTAAATGCATATTATTATTTTTTTTTTAAGGACTAACAAGGTTTTCTTTTTGGAATTATTGTCTTACAAGAATTAATTTTTTTTTCCCGCAGTCCTTAGACAATTGAGCGTAACGTAACTAAACAAAATGCGCTTTTTCATTCCAACAAAACAAACAAAACCAAAAAAAAGTTTAAAAAATAATGGCTAATAAAATAGAAACAAAAAAAAAAATAAAAAAAATCAGCAGGAAAAGAATAATTGAATTGAATTGATAAGGAAAATAAATAGGAAAATTAATAGAAATAATACAAGAAAATAATAGAAATTAATTAGGGCTGATTATAGTTAACACGTAGTTTACTATTATCAGCCCTAATTAACTCCCTATTTTCCTTATCAATTAAATTAAATTGATAGGGAAAATAGTGAGTTAATTAGGGCTGATAATAGTAAACTACGTGTTAACTATAATCAGCCCTAATTCATTTCTATTATTTCTTTTAATTATTTTCTTGTAGTATTTCTATCAATTTTCCTATTTATTTTCCTCATCAATTCAATTAAATAATTTTTTTCATGATGATTTTTTTTATTTTTTTATTTTATTAGTCATTATGTTTTAACCTTTTTTTTTTTTTTTTTTTTTTTTTTAAGTTTGTTTTGTTTGAATGAAAAAGTGCATTTTGTTTAGTTACATTAGGTTTAATTGTCTAAACATTGCAGAAAAAAATTTTAATTATTGTAAGACAATAATTCCGAAAATAGAGCCTTTTCATAGTTCTTAAATATATATATATATATATATATATATATATATACCTTATTATTTTAGACTTACTGTTACTTACTGAGAACATTTTATAAAAAAACAAAAAACAAAACAAAAACAAACAGTTTTTTTCTTGTCAGGTTGCTTTAACCACTTCAGCTCCAGAAGATTTACCCCCCCTCCCTCCCATGACCAGGCCATTTTATGCAATACTGCACTGCGTTACTTTAACTGACAATTGCACGCGAAGCTGTACCCAAATAAAATTGATGTGTTTTTTTTTTTCCCCGCAAATAGAGCTTTATTTGATGGTGGTATTTGATCACCTCTGCAGTTTTGTTGCCCCCCTCGGGCTATAAACAAAAAAAGACCGACAATTTAGAAAAAAATAAACAAAAAAACAATATTTATCCACTTCTTATTTTTTCTATTTTTTTATTAGTAGTAGTAGTAATAGTGATAGTATTTATCCACTTCTTATTTTTATTATTATCACTAATACTTCTACTACTAATAAAACAATAAAAATAATAATAAAAAGAAGAAGAAGAGGAAAAAAATAATATTACTACTACTAATAATAATAATAATGAAATTAAAAATAACTTATAAAAAGAAGAACAAGAAGAGTAAAAATACTATTACTAATACTAAAAGCAATAATAATGATAATAATAATAATTTATACAACTAATAATACAAAGATTATTAGCTATAATAATAAATATTATGATTATTACTACTACATACAGTAATACAGTATATAATAATAATAATATACTATTATGACTACTATTACTACTACAACTACTAACAATTACTATTGGTAACAATAATAATGGTAATAATAATAATATTAATAATAATAAAAATACAATTACTACTTCTAGTAGTTGTGGTAGTAGTAATAATAATAATAATAATAATATATTCAATTATATTACTACTACTTCTATAATAATAATAAAGTTTAAATGATAGTAAAATAATAATGTAAAATTAATTATAAAATAATGCTAGCAAAAACAACAATAATAATAGTAAAAAAATACTACCATGACTTCTACTACTACTAAGAAAATAATAACAATTATTATTATTAGTAATAATAAAAAAAGTCATAATAATGAGAATAAAATTACAATAATACAATGTTACTACTACTAATCATCATCGTCTTAATAGTTTTCCCACAGTAAAGATGGCGCTTTCGGTGTTATTCCTGTCATGTGATCCCAATGAAACATGTGACATTTTATTGTTCTTTCCCTGATAGCTCCGCAGTACAGCCATAAAGTGGCCATTTTTCGGAAGCCCAATTTACATTGATGTGAAGGGAATGGTCTTAGGTAAAATGTCTGCCCAGAGGAGACAAGGAGGGGCGGTGTTTATTCTCCGACTGGACAGTTCCGATGTATCGGATGTTGTGGTTGTTTCCGGCGCGCTGTGATGACGTCAGAGGCTCGGAGATATGGATGAGACAACATGAATAAAGGCTGGCTAGAGCTGGAGAGCGACCCAGGTACAATGAGTGTACCCCTCCCCCTCATACCGACCCCCCAATACAGGGGAGACCTCTGTGCGAATATACCCCATTGTACCCCCTCCCCCAACACTGATCAGCAAAATACCCCACCCAGAGGGTGCATTGTACTCCTCCCCCAACACTGACCCCAAATACCCCACCCAGGGGCTGCATTGTACCCCTCCCCCAAAACTGACCCCAAATACCCCACCCAGGGGCTGCATTGTACCCCCCCCCCCCACAATGATCCCCAAATACCCCACCCAGAGTTTGCATTGTACCCCTCCCCCACACTGACCCCAAATACCCCACCCAGGGGATGCATTGTACCCCTCCTTCACTGATCCCCAAAATACCCCACCTAGGGGCTGCATTGTACCCCCCTCTTCACTGATCCCCAAAATACCCCACCTAGGGGCTGCATTGTACCCCCTCCCCCACACTGATCCCCAAATACCCCACTCAGGGGCTGCATTTTACCCCTCCCCCAACACTGACCCCAAATACCTCACCCAGGGGCTGCATTGTACTCCTCCCCCAAAACTGACCCCAAATACCCCACCCAGGGGCTGCATTGTACCCCCTCCCCCAAAACTGACCCCAAATACCCCACCCAGGGGCTACATTGTACCCCCCTCCCCCACAATGATCCCCAAATACCCCACCCAGAGTTTGAATTGTACCCCTCCCCCACACTGATCCCCAAATACCCCACCCAGGGGCTGCATTGTACACCTCCCCAACACTGACCCCAAATACCCCACCCAGGGGATGCATTGTACCCCTCCTTCACTGATCCCCAAAATACCCCACCTAGGGGCTGCATTGTACCCCCTCCCCCACACTGACCCCAAATCCCCCCCTGGGGCAGATATTGGGGTGATGGGTGGAAGGTACCCTCCAATTGGAGATTATGTTGTGTGTGTATATGAACATTGTCATTAAATGCCCCAGGTCCGGGGGGGGGGGGAGGCACCCCTCCCCCCCTATATTTTACATTAAGGATGGATTTATGTGTAACTCAGCAGTCAATGTAAATACACCAACCAACCCCCCTTCCTTCTTGGGGCAGATCGGGGGGGGGGGGGGGGGTTGTGTATTAATGAGGATTAGAGAATTTACCCCACCAAGAGGCAAATCTAGAGGGAAATGTACTTCTTCCATTGCAGACATGGTATGTCAATATCTGTGGCTGGCAGAGGCTCCTGAGCTACTTGCCTCTCCTGGGGAAAATGCAGCTCCGGGCTCCCTCCAGTGCTCACCACATAACCAAAATCCCAGTGAGAATTCATATACCGGTATAACTGGTTTTCCTTCGTTTCAGAAGTAATCTTTTTTACAAGATTAAAAAGTTGTGTAGTGACCAATCATCTCTTCTCCCTGATAGTGGGGGGCGGGGTTACCGGGCTCTGTGCAGACACAGTGTGCCTGTATTCCAGAGTCTGTTCAGCCTGAGGAGCAGGGGGTGTGTTCAAGAGACAGGCTGTGATAGGGAGGGGGTGTGTTCAAGAGACAGGCTGTGATTGGGAGGGGGTGTGTTCAAGAGACAGGCTGTGATTGGCAGGGGGTGTGTTCAAGAGACAGGCTGTGATTGGGAGGGGGTGTGTTCAAGTCGGCTGTGATTGGGAGAGGGTGTGTTCAATAGTCGGCCTGTGATTGGGAGGGGGTGTGTTCAATAGTCGGCCTGTGATTGGGAGGCGGTTTGTTCAGGAGGCAGGCTGTGATTGGGAGGGGGTGCGTTCAAGTCAGCTGTGATTGGGAGGGGGTGTGTTTAAGAGGCAGGCCGTGATTGGGAGGGGGTGTGTTCAAGAGGCAGGCCGTGATTGGGAGGGGGTGTGTTTAATAGTCGGCCTGTGATTGGGAGGGGTGTGTTCAATAGTCGGCCTGTGATTGGGAGGGGTGTGTTCAATAGTCGGCCTGTGATTGGGAGGGGTGTGTTCAATAGTCGGCCTGTGATTGGGAGGGGGTTTGTTCAGGAGGCAGGCTGTGATTGGGAGGGGGTGTGTTCAAGAGGCAGGCCGTGATTGGGAGGGGGTGTGTTCAAGAGGCAGGCCGTGATTGGGAGGGGGTGTGTTCAATAGTCGGCCTGTGATTGGGAGGGGGTGTGTTCAAGTCGGCTGTGATTAAGAGGGGGTGTGTTCAATAGTCGGCCTGTAATTGGGAGGGGGTGTGTTCAAGTCGGCTGTGATTGGGAGGGGGTGTGTTCAAGAGGCAGGCCTTGATTGGGAGGGGGTGTGTTCAAGAGGCAGGCCTTGATTGGGAGGGGGTGTGTTCAAGAGGCAGGCCTTGATTGGGAGGGGGTGTGTTCAAGAGGCAGGCCGTGATTGGGAGGGGGTTTGTTCAGGAGACAGGCTGTGATTGTGAGGGGGTGTGTTCAAGAGGCAGGCTGTGATTGGGAGGGGGTGTGTTCAAGAGGCAGGCCGTGATTGGGAGGGGGTGTGTTCAAGAGGCAGGCTGTGATTGGGAGGGGGTGTGTTCAAGAGGCAGGCTGTGATTGGGAGGGGGTGTGTTCAAGAGGCAGGCTGTGATTGGGAGGGGGTGTGTTCAAGAGGCAGGCTGTGATTGGGAGGGGGTGTGTTCAGGAGTCGGGCCGTGATTGGGAGGGGGTGTGTTCAGGAGTCGGGCCGTGATTGGGAGGGGGTGTGTTCAAGAGCGGGGCTGTGATTGGGAGGGGGTGTGTTCAAGAGCGGGGCTGTGATTGGGAGGGGGTGTGTTCAGGAGTCGGGCTGTGATTGGAAGGGGATGTGTTCAGGAGTCGGGCTGTGATTGGGAGGGGGTGTGTTCAGGAGTCGGGCTGTGATTGGGAGGGGGTGTGTTCAGGAGTCGGGCTGTGATTGGGAGGGGGTGTGTTCAGGAGTCGGGCTGTGATTGGGAGGGGGTGTGTTCAGGAGTCGGGCTGTGATTGGGAGGGGGTGTGTTCAGGAGTCGGCCTGTGATTGGGAGGGGGTGTGTTCAGGAGTCGGGCTGTGATTGGGAGGGGGTGTGTTCAGGAGTCGGCCTGTGATTGGGAGGGGGTGTGTTCAGGAGTCGGGCTGTGATTGGAAGGGGGTGTGTTCAGGAGTCGGGCTGTGATTGGGAGGGGGTGTGTTCAGGAGTCGGGCTGTGATTGGGAGGGGGTGTGTTCAGGAGTCGGGCTGTGATTGGGAGGGGGTGTGTTCAGGAGTCGGGCTGTGATTGGAAGGGGGTGTGTTCAGGAGTCGGGCTGTGATTGGAAGGGGGTGTGTTCAGGAGTCGGGCTGTGATTGGAAGGGGGTGTGTTCAGGAGTCGGGCTGTGATTGGAAGGGGGTGTGTTCAGGAGTCGGGCTGTGATTGGAAGGGGGTGTGTTCAGGAGTCGGGCTGTGTGTATATAAGGAACACTGATCAATGGTTACAATGATCACAGATAATGGAGGAAGCAATAATCACTATCCATGTATTTTATGTTTTCTGTAGGGCTCTTCACGCTGCTGGTGGAGGATTTCGGTGAGTAGCATTTTATCTTCCATGTAGTTTCAGTCATTGGAGCTGTTTTTTTATGTCTATCGAGGGGCCCCAGTAGTGAAATTTCCCCATCATAGGGATTCCCATATCCAGTCACTGTGTGCACTATAGAACCAAAATGATAGCAGAGACACAAACTACTGCAGGAAATCTCCCCATTGTGGGAGGGGCAGAGACACAAACTACTGCAGGAAATCTCCCCATTGTGGGAGGGGCAGAGACACAAACTACTGCAGGAAATCTCCCCATTGTGGGAGGGGCAGAGACACAAACTACTGCAGGAAATGTCCCCATTGTGGGAGGGGCAGAGACACAAACTACTGCAGGAGATCTCCCCATTGTGGGAGGGGCAGAGACACAAACTACTGCAGGAAATCTCCCCATTGTGGGAGGGGCAGAGACACAAACTACTGCAGGAAATCTCACCATTGTGGGAGGGGCAGAGACACAAACTACTGCAGGGAAATCTCACCATTGTGGGAGGGGCAGAGACACAAACTACTGCAGGAAATGTCCCCATTGTGGGAGGGGCAGAGACACAAATTACTGCAGGAGATCTCCCCATTGTGGGAGGGGCAGAGACACAAACTACTGCAGGAAATGTCCCCATTGTGGGAGGGGCAGAGACACAAACTACTGCAGGAGATCTCCCCATTGTGGGAGGGGCAGAGACACAAACTACTGCAGGAAATGTCCCCATTGTGGGAGGGGCAGAGACACAAACTACTGCAGGAGATCTCACCATTGTGGGAGGGGCAGAGACACAAACTACTGCAGGAAATCTCACCATTGTGGGAGGGGCAGAGAAACAAACTACTGCAGGGAAATCTCACCATTGTGGGAGGGGCAGAGACACAAACTACTGCAGGAAATGTCCCCATTGTGGGAGGGGCAGAGACACAAACTACTGCAGGAAATCTCATCATTGTGGGAGGGGCAGAGACACAAACTACTGCGGGAAATCTCACCATTGTGGGAGGGGCAGAGACACAAACTACTGCAGGAAATCTCACCATTGTGGGAGGGGCAGAGACACAAACTACTGCAGGAAATCTCACCATTGTGGGAGGGGCAGAGACACAAACTACTGCAGAGAAATGTCATCATTGGAGACCACCAAGAGCGGTAAGAAGCTAGTGAGTGTTCATATTATGGTAATAATATTATTCTGCATGGGAATATTTTGATATAGATTTGTTTTGGTGTATATTAAAAATTTACATTTTTGTTAATTTGTATCTTAAAGGAAAACTCCCACAACGCATATTGTGTGTCTGACTCTCTCTGTCTCTCACAGGTGTAAAGGGGGTTCAGGTAGAAGAAATTTATGACCTGCAGAGCAAGTGTCCGGGGTAAGATATACACAATATTCTGTGTTGCAAGCCACTGAACAACCCCCCCCCCCCCCCAAGCACTCTCTGACCATTTCTTGCCCCCTCCAGGCCGGTCTATGGCTTCATCTTCCTTTTCAAATGGATCGAGGAGCGACGTTCCCGCAGGAAAGTCTCCACCCTGCTGGACGACACCTCTGTCATGGAGGAGGACGTGGTCAACAACATGTTCTTCGCTCACCAGGTGAGATAAACGGATTTATTTTTTACGTTTTGGCGCTTTTTTTTACCTGCATCCATTTATTTATTTATTTATTTATTTATTTATTTTTTCTCTCTTCATTATCACTGAAACTCTAAAACTGCAGTTTAACTATTAACCCTCTGGAACATTTCCCCCCCCCCGACCAGGCAATTTTTTGCGATACGGCACTGCGTTACTTTAACTGACAATTGCGCGGTCCTCAAATAAAATTTATGTCCTTTTTTTTTTTTTTTTTTGCTGGTATTTGATCACCTCTGTGTGTGTTTTTATTTTTTACGCTATTAACAAAAAAAAAAAAGGGCGACAATTTTGAAAAAAAAAACACTTTCTGCTATAAAACTTCCAATAAAAAAAAAAATGTAAAAAATGTATTTTTTCTTTATAAATTTAGGCCAATATTTATTCTGCTCTATGGTTTTTGGTAAAAAAAAAAAAAAAATAATAAAAAAAAAATCCCAATAAGCGCATTTAGATTGGTTTGCGCAAAAGTTATACTGTCCACAGTGGATCCAGAGGAAGTAAACCCTTCCAAACAACTTGGACCTATAGGTAAGCCTAGATTAAGGCTTACCTGTAGGTCCAAGCAATATCTCCTAAACCTATATGGTTTAGGAGATATTTGCCCGAAAATGGGCACCGCTGTCTACGGCGCATGCGCCGTAGACAGCGGCGCGCATGCGCACTAAATGCGGCAAATCCAAGAATGGATTTGCCAAATTTGTCGACTCCCGTGCGCATGCGCGGGAGTGACGTCATCGCGGCTTCGCCGCTGTCATTGGTCGGAGCTGCGAGACGCCACCAGCAAGATGGACGCGGCGGACTACAGGGATCAGCGGCGACTTCGCTGGCTCCTGTGTCAGGTAAGTGACACATAATGAGCTACTATGCGATGCATAGTAGTCCATTATGCTTTACCTTTGCAGGGAAAAAAAGAGGAAGTAAACCCATCAGGGTTTACTTCCTCTTTGGATTACGAGCATAATCCATTCCAGTAGAACGCTTGTAATCCAAAGCACTCTTATAGCAAAGCGAGTTTCTCCATAGAAGCCAATGGAAGTGAAGATAATTCGTTCCGCATTGATTTCTATTGCATGCAATACCGCATGTGGCCAGAGGTGGGGGGTGCCGGAGAATGCTTGGGGACAGCTCAACTGAACTTGTAAAGGCTCGAATACAGGCGGGAACGGAGTGATTCCAAGTAATTCCGAACCGTTCCGAATGTCACCGGCGCCCCCCCCCCCCCTGCACCTCTGGCCAAATGCGGTACTGCACACCACATTAGCTTGAATTCTGCTGAGACAACACTCGCAAACTGAGTCAGGATTAAAAAAAAAAAAGTTGCTGGTCTTTCAAAACGCTCGTTAACCACGTTACTCGTTAACCAAGGTTCCACTCTATAAACTATGGGATAGCTTTATGGAATTTTTAAATTTTAATTTTAGCGATTAGCGACTTCTAGCGGGACTGCGGTATTGCGGCGGACAAATCGAACACCTAACTGACACTTTCTGGGGAGCAGTGACACTAATGCAGTGATCAGTGCTAAAACTATGCACCGTCACTGTACTAGTGACACTGCCTGGAAAGGGGGCTATCAGAGGGTTAATTGTGTGCCTAAAATGTGTGTTTCTAACAGCGGGGGGAGGTGCTTTTACTAGGGTAAGGCATGGATGCTCTGCAGGAACACAGGTTCCATGCCTTCCTTACTGACAGAACGGCAATCTGCCTTGTTTACATAGCAGAGTGTTGTTCTGCCTGTGTACTGAATGATCAGCAGGTGCCGGTAGGAAATGTAGAATCACAGCGGGAGCGAGCCGCTGCTGGCGCCCACTCGTGACCGACATCCAGAAGAACGGGATCACGATTCGCAGGGCAAAAAGGGGTAACCACTCCCCCCCACCTTCCTGATTGGTCATTGTAGTTAAAGAGCCAGCAGGGGGAGCTTTTACCTTTTTAAGAACTTTCTGTTTAACAATGTGTGTGCACCAAGATCCCCAATGCCTGTGATTGTGCTCAGTCACTATTTCTAAAAAAAAATAAAAAAAATAATAAAAATGTATATAATTAATTATTATATACTATATATATTAATTATTATATACTATATATATATATATATATATATATATATATATATATATTATATTAATTATTATATTATGGACGGGAAGGGGGTGTAACATGTTGGCATTGAGGTGTCATCAGATACTTTTAGCAGCCAATTCATTTCTTTTTTTTTTTTTTGTCTAGGAGGGGGGGCGCCCTTTTAATATCTTCCTTTCATTCACAGCTGATCCCGAATTCCTGCGCCACTCACGCCCTCCTGAGCGTATTACTGAACTGCAGCGGCGTTCACCTGGGGCCGACTCTGAGCCGCATCAAGGACTTCACCAAAGGCTTCAGCCCGGAGGTAACCATAAAGAGAGCGTCAAGACCGCAATACATATATGTAGACGTAATCCCCCCCCCCCCCCCCACTCCCCCACTTTCTCCGCTCGCCGTTGTTTTTTGGGCTTACAGGCAAGCGCGGGAAATGATCCGGCGGTTCGTGCGGCTGGCCATAGAGGTGAGGAGAGACCAGATAGATGGACTCGGATCACCTCTATCATCTAGGACAGGGATGGCGAGCCTTGGCACCTTCAGATGGATGTTTTTTGAAATATATTTCCCATGATGCTCATCCGCTCTGCAGTGTAGCGGAGCATCATGGGAAATGTAGTTCCTAAACATCTGGGGGTGCCGAGGTTCTCCAAAAATCTAGATCATAGAGGTGGAGGACCGGAGCGACGACATGACCTCAGATGTCTTCATAAAGATCATGTCCTAGAGCAGTGATGGTGAACCTTGGCACCCCAGATGTTTTGGAACTACATTTCCCATGATGCTCATGCACTCTGCAGTATAGTGGAGCATCATGGGAAATGTAGTTCCAAAACATCTGGGGTGCCGAGGTTCACCATCACTGTCCTAGATCATAGAGGTGGAGGACGGGTGCAGCGTCGTGACCCCAAATCTCTTCATAAAGAGGACCTGTCATCTCTTATTTCTATTACGTCTAGGGATGTTTACATTTTTATTTTATTTTTTTTGTAATAGGAATAAAAGTGATTAATAATAAAAAAAAAAAATAATGAAAGTGTCAGCATTAAAAAAAAAAAAAAAATGTAAAGCTCCCCGTCCCCTCGTGCTCGCGCATAGAAGCGAATGCATCATGTAGGTCACGCCCAGATATGTAAACGGTGTTCACACCACGCATGGGAGGTATCACCACACACACGTTCGAGGGAGAGCAATAACTCTAGCCCTAGACTTCCGCTGTAAACTGGTAACCTGTAAAAAAAGAAATGTAACCACTTCAGCCCCCGGAAGATTTGGCTGTTCAATGACCATGCCATTTTATTTGCGATTCGCCACTGCGTCGCTTCAACTGACAGTTGTGCGACGCTGCACCCAAACAAATTTGATGTCCCCCCCCCACAAATAGAACTTCCTTTTGGCGGTATTTGATATTTGGTTTTTATTTCTTGTGCTATAAACAAAAAAAAAAAGCGACAATTTTGAAAAAAACATTTTGTACTTTTTGCTATAATATATAAATACCCCCAATTTTTATTATTTTTTTACATTTTTTTTTTTTTAAAAAAGCTATTTTTTTCCTCAGTTTAGGCCGATATGTATTCTACATTTTTTTTGGTAATAAAAATCGCAATAAGCGTATATTGATTGGTTTGCGCAAAAGTTATAGCGTCTACAAAATAGGGGATAGATTTATGATATTTTGAATTTTTTATTTTTATTACTAGTAATCTGCGATTTTTATTTTTATTTTAAAAATTTTATCGGGACTGTGACATTGCGGCGGACAGATTGGACACGTTTGACACATTTTTCAGGACCAGCGACATTTATACGGCGATCAGTGCTATAAAAATGCACTGATTACTGTAGAAATGTCACTGTCAGGGAAGGAGTTAACACTAGGGGGGGCTATCAAGGGGTTCACTGTGTTCCCTGAGTGTGTTCTAACTGTGGGGGGAGGGGACTGTCTAGGAGGACAGAGAGATCAGTGTTCATACTTTGTATGAACACACGATCTGTCTCTACTCCCCTGAAAGAACCAGGATTTGTTTGTTTACACACACACATCCCGATTCTCACTCTGTCACTAGCGCTCGCGGGTGACTGGCAGTCATCGCGCCCGCCGGGCACTCGCATCGGCTCCAGGCACATGCTGCGGGTGCGCACCCTCTCCCCTAATGGCCAAAAGGTAAAGCGACGTACGGTAACCTCGTTTCACCCAGCCGTGCCATTCTGCCGCAGTAAAACTGCGGCGGCTGGTCAGCAAGCAGTTTATCGTCTCGTATGGAAATTCTGAATCTATTTTCTGTTTGTTTTTTAATTTTTTTTTTTTTTTCTCCTTAGAGTAAAGGTTACGCCATCGGAAACGCTCCTGAGCTGGCCAAAGCTCACAACAGTCACGCAAGGTGAGTGACACCCTAAGCTCCAGCGCTGTCATATGGATTTGGGGATCAATCGCATCATCTGCACAGATGAAAGGAGACACATAGAAAACGATTGCAATTAGGGATGCGCGATACCATTTTTTAATTTTTTTTTACAATGAGTACAAATACTGATACTTTTTTTTATTTTTTTTCTTTTTTTTACAGAGTACAAATACTGATCCTTTTTTTTTATTTTTTATTTTTTTTTTACAATGAGTACAAATACTGATACTTTTTTTTTATTTATTTTTTTACAATGAGTACAAATACTGATACTTTTTTTTTTTTTACAATGAGTACAAATACTGATACTTTTTTTTATTTATTTTTTTACAATGAGTACAAATACTGATACTTTTTTTTTTTTTTACAATGAGTACAAATACCAATCCTTTTTTTTTTTTACAATGAGTACAAATACTGATACTTTTTTTTATTTTTTTTTTACAATGAGTACAAATACTGATACTTTTTTTTTTTTTTTTTTTTTTTTTTTTTTAAGCCCAGACTGGGCGGACTGTGAGCGGAGCCAAGCCGAGTACACAGTACAGTCGGCTCGGTCTTTTTCGGCAGCGCCTCGCTCCAGAAACAGCAGGGAGGCGGGACTGCGAGCGAAGCCGAGCAGTCGGTTCGGAATTTTTCGGCGCCGCTCGCTATTTTCAGCTCACAGACACTGGGGATCGGCGTATAACACTGCACCCACGACTTTCCCACCGATTTTAAGGGGGGAAAAAAGTGCGTGTTATACGCCCCGATAAATAGGGTAGACGTGAACAAAAGGAAAAAAAAAACAGAAAAATAATAATTAAATGGAGAAGAATAGGTAGTTAATTAAGGCTGATTAGAGTAAATGAAGGGTTATTAAGGGGTTAAACAGAGAGGAACATTTGTTCATCCCTTTGATCTGCAGATGAAGAAACAGAAATATACAAAAAGAAACAATGTTTCTTTTTATTTTAGTGTTTCAGGGCTGAGCAATGTTGTTAAAATGGAGTTCCAGTCATGTTTTTTTTTTTTTTTACATTATTCAGCAGCATTAAATCTAAATAACAACCTTTTGGAAAAAATTATTTTTTTTGTTTACTCACCTTTTTCAGGTCTGTTGCTACCCTGTTTCCCCTGAAAATAAGACCTAGCATGATTGTCGGTGATGGCTGCAATATAAGCCCTACCCCCCCAAATAAGCCCTACTTTGTTTCCCCCGAAAATAAACCCTACCCTGAAAATAAGACCTACAAGGACTTGGGGTAGGGCTTATTTGGGGGGGTAGGGCTTATATTGCAGCCATCACCGAGAATCACACTAGGTCTTATTTTCGGGGAAATGGGGTAGTGAGTCCCTCGTAATCTGCGTTTTCCCCCTCCAAGGCGCCTGATGTTGTTTTCCCTCGGTGCCTGTGTTTGCTAGTGCTCACTGGGAAATGACAGACATACATTTCCCAGGAGTCACTGGGCAGCGCCGAGGGCTTCGTTGCCATCACAACGTGGGGCAGGCACCTCCGACGACACCCACCCGTTGTGATGGCAACGTCAGATGCGTACGGCGCATGCGCGAGAACGGGTTGTGCATGCTGGTCGCTTAGTTGCAGCGCACCGCTTGTGGGCTTCACATGCCCACCAGCAATATGGGAACTGCCGAGACTGCAGAATATAAGGCATTTAGTCATCTATAATCTATAATCTAGCGGCGAAATTAACCAAATAAGTGAGTGGCATTAGTCAATGTAATGATCCTAAGAAATACATTTAAAAAAAAAAAATGTCTTTGGAACTCCGCTTTAAATAACCTTGCCGGCTGCTTTTTTTTTTTGACAGCTTCAATTACCGGACTTCTTTAACCACTTACAGACCCGGACCATTTTGCTGGTGAAAGACCATACCACTTTTTGCGATTCGGCACTGCGTCGCTTTAACTGACAATTGCGCGGTCGTGCGACGTGGCTCCCAAACAAAATTGACGTCCTTTTTTCCTCCACAAATAGAGATTTCTTTTGGTGGTATTTGATCACCTCTGCGGTTTTTATTTTTTGCGCCATAAACAAAAATAGAGCGACAATTTTGAAAAAAACGCATTATTTTTTACTTTATGTTATAATAAATATCCCCCAAAAATATATTAAAGAAAAATTTTTTCCCTCAGTTTAGGCCGATACGTATTCTTCTACATATTTTTGGTAAAAAAAAAATCGCAATAAGCGATTTGATTGGTTTGCGCAAAAGTTATAGCGTTTACAAAATAAGGGATAGTTTTATGGCATTTTTATTAATATATTTTTTTTTTTTTTTACTAGTAATGGCGGTGATCAGCGATTTTTATTGTGACTGCGACATTGTGGGGGACACATCGGACATTTTTGACACATTTTTGGGACCATTGTCATTTATACAGTAATCACCGCTATATAAATGCAGTGATTCCTGTGTAAATGACACTGGCAGTGAAGGGGTTAACCAGTGGGTGGCAGTGTAGGGGTTAAGTGTTCCTAGGGGGGTGTTACTAACTGTGGGGGGGGGCTGGGCTTTAATTTAGTGAACACTGATCTCTGCTCCATGTGATTGGATCAGCGTCACTAGTTGCTAGGCAGAATGGAGAAATGCTGTTTACAACGGCATTTCTTCATTCGGCCGCTCCGTGAGACGATCGCGGGTATGCCTGCGGAGATCGAGTCCGCGGGTCCCGTGACCGGACTCACGGAGGTCCCGACCAGCGCGGGAGCGCGCCGTTGGCGGCGCGCTCCCGATGGCAGGGCGGCAAATTTAAAGGGACGTGCAGGTACGCCCATTTGCCTGCCCGTGCCATTCTGCCGACGTACATCGCCGTGTGCGCTGGTCGGCAACTGATTAACACAGGGGAGACCCGCTGACAGCTGAAAGAGCCGAGCCTGCAAGTATCAGTTTCAGGTATCGGTGCATTTGCATGAATACCGATACTTTGGCATTTATACTCCATATCAGTACCGGTACTTAGTATCGGTGCAACCCTAATTGCAATGCTGCAGTGAGATTTGTTGCACAGAACTGCAGGCGATGCTACATTGTAACACAGCGCAGCTCACCTCATCGTTTGCTAAGGCGGTAAACCTCAACTCCAGCTTCGCTATCGCTTGAAATCATTCTTTTGACCCAAACAAACTATTTTCCTTTTACCAATTGCCGGGGCCGAGATCAGCGCTGTGCAAACCATATCTGGTGCGGACTAAACCCCTGTTTTTAACGCATACTGTTAGGTTATTTGGTTGTCTGTGGGCTGGTGGTAAGTAAAGCTTGGTTTTTTCCTCGGTTTTTTTCCTCGGTTTTTTTCCTCGGTTTGTTTGTATAAACCGTATCGAGCATCAGCTCCATACATTGGGCTCCGCTGTGTTCCAGCAGCAGTGCGGGGGACTCCCTGGAAGAAATGCGAGTCTTCTGATTGGCTGAGGTGGAGATGCAGGCAAGTGATGTCATGATCTTCACCTCAGCCAATCGTGGGGAAGATTTGTATTCCTTGATAGAATCTGTAGCGTCAACAAAGCCCTAATTACTACATATTTTCTAGGCTGATAAAAAAAGCTCCTGGTTGATGCTGTGCTGTGTGTCTCCCGCAGGCCGGAGCCGCGTCACCTACCTGAGAAGCAGAATGGGATCAGCGCCGTCCGCACCATGGAGGCGTTTCATTTCGTCAGTTACGTTCCCATCAAAGGGAGGCTGTTTGAGCTGGACGGCCTGAAGGTCTACCCCATCGATCATGGTAATGCACTCCGAGCCTGGAGAGTCCAGTGTATGGTGGAAGCTGGGGGGGGGGATAAACCCTTAACATTGTCTGCTATCACTCGGGTACTTCATTGGTGAGATCTCCCTGCTGAGTTCCCGGGTCTGTACACCTGCTGTGCCCATTGAGGGGTTCCCACCATCCCTCTGCTGAGTTCCCGGGTCTGTACACCTGCTGTGCCCATTATGAGGGGTTCCCACCATCCCTGTGCTGAGTTCCCGGGTCTGTACGCCCGCTGTGCCCATTATGAGGGGTTCCCACCATCCCTCTGCTGAGTTACCGGGTCTGTACACCCGCTGTGCCCATTATGAGGGGTTCCCACCATCCCTCTGCTGAGTTCCCGGGTCTGTACACCCGCTGTGCCCATTGAGAGGTTCCCACCATCCCTCTGCTGAGTTCCCGGGTCTGCACACCTGCTGTGCCCATTATGAGGGGTTCCCACCATCCCTGTGCTGAGTTCCCGGGTCTGTACACCCGCTGTGCCCATTATGAGGGGTTCCCACCATCCCTGTGCTGAGTTCCCGGGTCTGTACACCCGCTGTGCCCATTATGAGGGGTTCCCACCATCCCTGTGCTGAGTTCCCGGGTCTGTACACCCGCTGTGCCCATTATGAGGGGTTCCCACCATCCCTGTGCTGAGTTCTCGGGTCTGTACACCCCCTGTGCCCATTATGAGGGGTTCCCACCATCCCTGTGCTGAGTTCCCGGGTCTGTACGCCCGCTGTGCCCATTATGAGGGGTTCTCACCATCCCTGTGCTGAGTTCCCGGGTCTGTACACCCGCTGTGCCCATTATGAGGGGTTCCCACCATCCCTGTGCTGAGTTCCCGGGTCTGTACGCCCGCTGTGCCCATTATGAGGGGTTCCCACCATCCCTGTGCTGAGTTCCCGGATCTGTACGCCCGCTGTGCCCATTATGAGGGGTTCCCACCATCCCTGTGCTGAGTTCTCGGGTCTGTACACCCACTGTGCCCATTATGAGGGGTTCCCACCATCCCTCTGCTGAGTTCCCGGGTCTGCACACCTGCTGTGCCCATTATGAGGGGTTCCCACCATCCCTGTGCTGAGTTCCCGGGTCTGTACACCCGCTGTGCCCATTATGAGGAGTTCCTGGGTCTGTAAATAAAATAAATCACTTCTGATTGGATAATGAATACTGTATAAATCATCTAATCAGAAATCTTTTTGCATAGTTACATAGTAGGTGAGGTTGAAAAAAGACACAAGTGCATCAAGGCCAACCTATGTGTGTGATTATATGTCAGTATTACGTTGTATATCCCTGTATGTTGTGCAGGTGATTATCTAATAGTTTCTTGAAAAAATCAATGCCCCCCGCTGAGACCACCACCTGTGGAAGGGAATTCCACATCCTTGCCGCTCTTACAGTAAAGAACCCTCTACGTAGTTTAAGGTTAACTGTGTTGCCCGATTTCCTCATGTTTGCTGATGGCTCTTCTTCTCTCTCTCTCTCTCTCTCCAGGCCCCTGGGCGGAGGAAGAGGAGTGGACGGACAAAGCGCGTCGGGTGATAATGGAGCGGATCGGCCTGGCCACGGCGGGGTACGCACCCTGGAGGTCAGAGGTCAGGAGATGGTTATCCAGCACAGTTGTCTCCAGTATAATAATTATTGTTTATTCCCCCCGCAGGGAACCGTATCATGACATTCGATTTAACCTGATGGCCGTGGTGCCGGACCGGAGGCTGAAATACGAGAGTCGGCTGAATGTCCTGAAGATGAACAGACAGACCGTGCTGGAGGCTTTACAGCAGGTAAAACCCATCGATCCGCGGCACCGAATATCCCGCCTGAAAATAATGTCACCCTGTGCTTTCTAAAGGGGGGAGCTACTCAGGCAGATGAACCCTCACCTTTCTACAGAGATCATTTATTACTGTCTGTAAAATTGGTATTTACATCATCAATTCCTAATAGTCACCTCAGTGTAGCAGAAATGGGAAGAAGAGGGAAGGAGCCTTTGGCCTTCATTCTTGGTGGAACCATGCTCCATTGGTACTAAGGGGCCCAAAGTGTGCCCATCCCCAGCACCGCCACACCCCCACCCCCAGCCTGAACCGGTGATACACCATTACACCCCCCCACCAGCCTGAACCGGTGATATCCCATCCCCCACACCATTACACCCCCACCACCAGCCTGAACCGGTGATACCCCATCCCCCACACCATTACACCCCCACCACCAGCCTGAACCGGTGATACACCATTACACCCCCACCCCCAGCCTGAACCGGTGATACACCATTACACCCCCACCCCCAGCCTGAACCGGTGATACCCCATCCCCCACACCATTACACCCCCCCACCAGCCTGAACCGGTGATACCCCATCCCCCACACCATTACACCCCCCCACCAGCCTGAACCGGTGATACCCCATCCCCCACACCATTACACCCCCACCACCAGCCTGAACCGGTGATACCCCATCCCCCACACCATTACACCCCCACCACCAGCCTGAACCGGTGATACCCCATCCCCCACACCATTACACCCCCCCACCAGCCTGAACCAGTGATATCCCATCCTCCACACCATTACACCCCCACCACCAGCCTGAACCGGTGATACCCCATCCCCCACACCATTACACCCCCACCACCAGCCTGAACCAGTGATACCCCATCCCCCACACCATTACACCCCCACCACCAGCCTGAACCAGTGATACCCCATCCCCCACACCATTACACCCCCACCACCAGCCCTGAACCGGTGATACCCCATCCCCCACACCATTACACTCCCACCACCAGCCTGAACCGGTGATACCCCATCCCCCACACCATTACACCCCCCACCACCAGCCTGAACCGGTGATACCCCATCCCCCACACCATTACACCCCCACCACCAGCCTGAACCGGTGATACCCCATCCCCCACACCATTACACCCCCACCACCAGCCTGAACCGGTGATACAAGGCAGGATGGATCCATGCGCCAAATTCTGACCCCCATCATCTGAATGTCGGAGCTGAAATCCAGACTCATCAGACCAGGCAACGTTTATCCAATCTTCTATTGTCCAATGTCGGTGATCCTGTGCCAATTGTAGCCTCAGTTTCCTGTTCTTAGCTGACAGGAGTGGCACCCGGTGTGGTCTTCTGCTGCTGTAGCCCATCCGCTTCAAGGTTGGATGTGTTGTGTGTTCAGAGATGGTATTCTGCATACCTTGGATGTAACGAGAGGTTATTGGAGTTACTGTTGTCTTCCTGTCATCTGGAACCAGTCTGCCCCATTCTCCTCTGACATCAACAAGGCATTTTCCCCCTCCACACAACAGCCGCTCACTGGATATTTTCTTTTTCCCACCATTCTCTATAATCCTGATAGATGGTTGTGAGTGAAAATCCCAGAAATACTCGGACCGGCCCGTCTACCACCAACAACCATGCCACATCCAAAGTCACTTAAAGGGGTTGTAAGCCCTCGTGTTTTTTCACCTTAATGCATCCTATTCATTAAGGTGGAAAAACTTCTGCCAGTGACTGTCCCCCCCCCCCCTCCCCCGTTTTACTTACCTGAGCCCCGTATTTCTGTTGGCGGGGACTCATTCTCCCTCTCTGCACGGGGTCTTGGCTCTTGATTGAATAGATTGATAGCAGCGCAGTCATTGGCTCCCACTGGTGTCAATCAAATCCAATTATTCGAGTCCCGGGGAGGGCGGGGGCTGAGTCCGGCATTCGTGTCTATCAACGCAAATGCTGGACTCGGGAGCGCATCTGCAAGGTACCGTATATACTCGAGTATAGGTCGATCCGAATATAAGCCGAGGCCCCTAATTTACCACAAAAAACTGGGAAAACTTATTGACTCGTGTATAAGCCGAGGGTGAGACATGCAGCAGCTACTGTTACATCCCTGTGTCCCGTCCATCCCTGTGTCCCGTCCATGCCTGTGTCCCGTCCATGCGTCCATGCCTGTGTCCCGTCCATGCCTGTGTCCCGTCCATGCGTCCATGCCTGTGTCCCGTCCATGCGTCCATGCCTGTGTCCCGTCCATGCCTGTGTCCCGTCCATGCCTGTGTCCCGTCCATGCCTGTGTCCCGTCCATGCCTGTGTCCCGTCCATGCGTCCATGCCTGTGTCCCGTCCATGCCTGTGTCCCGTCCATGCCTGTGTCCCGTCCATGCGTCCATGCCTGTGTCCCGTCCATGCCTGTGTCCCGTCCATGCCTGTGTCCCGTCCATGCGTCCATGCCTGTGTCCCGTCCATGCCTGTGTCCCGTCCATGCCTGTGTCCCGTCCATGCCTGTGTCCCGTCCATGCCTGTGTCCCGTCCATGCCTGTGTCCATCGCAGCCTACCTGTCTCTTTGCCTTCTGCAGCCTCTGTGTGCCATGCCGCGCCGCACCTCTCCTCCTCGTCTGACAGACGGCGGCCATTCCACTGTTCAAAAGCCGCGCCTCTCTGTCTGTGATAGGCGGAACACTCAATTTCCCAGCAGTCAGTGTTCCGCCTATCACGGACATCCTCTCATCCTCGTCCGTAGTATGAGAATGAGCGGATGTCCGTGATAGGCGGAACACTGACTGCTGGGAAATTGAGTGTTCCGCCTATCACAGACCGGGAGGCGCGGCTTTTGAATAGTGGAATGGTCAACGATCTGCGTGACTCGAGTATAAGCCGAGGGGGGCACTTTCAGCCTAAAAAAAGGGGCTGAAAATCTCGGCTTATACTCGAGTATATACGGTAACCCCCCTCGGGAGAGAGCTTCTCCTAGGGGGTTATCTGATGTGGGGAGGAGCCGTGAGAGCCGCTGAGGGACCCCAGAAGACGAGGATCGGGGCCACTCTGTGCAAAACAAGCTGCACGGTGGAGGTAAGTATGATATGTTTTTTATTTAAAAAACAAAGCAAACCCTTACAATCACTTTAAAGTGTTACTAAACCCACAATGGTAAAACCAGTCTGTATATGCAGTAAAGCATCCTTATTATACTCACTGTGGAACGTAGGGGGTTAATCCTCCGCATTGTGTGAAAAGGCAGTTTGATCCTATATGCACAGATCCTCCCCTTCTTGCATTGTCCCCATAACATGTCCGGATAAGACAGAGTACTGGAGTCACTCTGCACATGCTCAGTTTGGTGTGTTTTGCTTGAGAGTTTTCTTTTTTTCTTTTTCTTTTTTTTTTTTTCTTGGGAGGGTGCATGTGATCGGCACAGGGCCAATCAGTACTGTAAAGACAGAGGGTCAGGGGCCCTGCATCCTGATAGGACAGCCAGTGAAAACTCCTCCTACAAGCTTTAACCAGACACTGATAGAAGTCACAAGACTGCTACATACTGCTGATGAGAAAAGATATTTAGCAGTTTATATTTATTAAATGATTGCAATTCCATGTTCTGTGTACTGTGGGAGACCAGCTATAGTGACTGCAGGGTCCTGGGGAGAGCAGATATAGTGACTGCATGGTCCTGGGGAGACCAGATATAGTGAATGCAGGCTCCTGGGGAGACCAGATATAGTGAATGCAGGCTCCTGGGGAGACCAGATATAGTGAATGCAGGCTCCTGGGGGGATCAGATATAGTGAGTGCAGGCTCCTGGGGAGACCATATCTAGTGACTGCAGGCTCCTGGGGAGACCAGATATAGTGAGTGCAGGCTCCTGGGGAGACCAGATATAGTGAGTGCAGGCTCCTGGGGAGACCAGATATAGTGAGTGCAGGCTCCTGGGGAGACCAGATATAGTGAATGCAGGCTCCTGGGGGGATCAGATATAGTGACTGCAGGCTCCTGGGGAGACCATATCTAGTGACTGCAGGCTCCTGGGGAGACCAGATATAGTGAATGCAGGCTCCTGGGGAGACCAGATATAGTGAGTGCAGGCTCCTGGGGAGACCAGATATAGTGAGTGCAGGCTCCTGGGGAGACCAGATATAGTGAGTGCAGGCTCCTGGGGAGACCAGATATAGTGAGTGCAGGCTCCTGGGGAGACCAGATATAGTGAGTGCAGGCTCCTGGGGAGACCAGATATAGTGAGTGCAGGCTCCTGGGGAGACCAGATATAGTGAGTGCAGGCTCCTGGGGAGACCAGATATAGTGAGTGCAGGCTCCTGGGGAGACCAGATATAGTGAGTGCAGGCTCCTGGGGAGACCAGATATAGTGAGTGCAGGCTCCTGGGGAGACCAGATATAGTGAGTGCAGGCTCCTGGGGAGACCAGATATAGTGAGTGCAGGCTCCTGGGGAGACCAGATATAGTGAGTGCAGGCTCCTGGGGAGACCAGATATAGTGAGTGCAGGCTCCTGGGGAGACCAGATATAGTGAGTGCAGGCTCCTGGGGAGACCAGATATAGTGAGTGCAGGCTCCTGGGGAGACCAGATATAGTGAGTGCAGGCTCCTGGGGAGACCAGATATAGTGAGTGCAGGCTCCTGGGGAGACCAGATATAGTGAGTGCAGGCTCCTGGGGAGACCAGATATAGTGAGTGCAGGCTCCTGGGGAGACCAGATATAGTGAGTGCAGGCTCCTGGGGAGACCAGATATAGTGAGTGCAGGCTCCTGGGGAGACCAGATATAGTGAGTGCAGGCTCCTGGGGAGACCAGATATAGTGAGTGCAGGCTCCTGGGGAGACCAGATATAGTGAATGCAGGCTCCTGGGGAGACCAGATATAGTGAATGCAGAGTCCTGGAGAGACCAGATATAGTGAATGCAGGCTCCTGGGGAGACCAGATATAGTGAATGCAGGCTCCTGGGGAGACCAGATATAGTGAATGCAGGCTCCTGGGGAGACCAGATATAGTGAATGCAGAGTCCTGGAGAGACCAGATATAGTGAATGCAGGCTCCTGGGGAGACCAGATATAGTGAATGCAGGCTCCTGGGGAGACCAGATATAGTGAATGCAGGCTCCTGGGGAGACCAGATATAGTGAGTGCAGGCTCCTGGGTTTAGTAACACTTTAAATCCCCTTCCTTCCCCATTCTAAAGGCCCATACTCATGATCGGACTTGCAAATTAGCTGTTTTAAGGCAACATCCGACCGTGTGTACGCTCCATCGGACAAACTTTTTTGGTTTTCATCTGACTTTTGTTGGCCGTGTACGAAACGGACAATCTTTTCGACAACATAAGTCCGATGGCGCAAAGTCCGATCGTGTGTACAGAAAACCATCGGACTTTACAAAACAGGCATGCTCAGAACCAATGCAAAAGATCAGACAACAATACAGAAGTTGACCAAAGGTGGCGGTAAAGAGCAGAAAAACCACGTGATTTGGTGAAAGTTGGCTAAAACAGTCCTGCCGTGTGTATGCAATACAAGTTCACGGCCGACGCCCTTTGTACAGAAATTCACGGGAAAGTTTGTACAAAGTCCGATCGTGTGTATGAGGCTTAATGCTCGGTTTGAACTTCAGCAAGTCCTCTTCACCACGTCCTAGATGCCTAAATGCACTGAGTTTCTGCCGTGCGATTGGCTGATTTAGCAAATTGTGTTTTTTTTTTTTTTTTTTACTTTTGTTGTATGCTATGAGACTTTTCAGGTTTTACCTATTTATTTCTCATTGCAGTTGATCCGGGTGACCCAACCAGAATTAATTCAGCCCCAGAAGGCGACCGACGGTCAGAATAACGAGGACACGAAGCCTAATGCGAAGTCGGCCTCTAACCAGGAGTCGTCTCGTCATAATTCTCAGAGTAATGCCTCAGGTATTGCCTCGAATGATTTGCTGGTCTTCAGTTGTGCAACGTTCAGCTCTACCTACCTACCTGTTCTTGTCTCTCCTCCATAGAGGTGAGTGGTGACACGGCAGGATCCGCCCAGAAAGGACCCGCCCCGAATACGTACAGCAAGCTAAATGCCGTCCCTCATAACGGGAGTACAACCACCAGCCAACCCCCCCGGCTGCCGGCTTTCTTGGACAACCACAACTACGCCAAGTCCCCGATGCAGGTCAGTGGGTGTTTTTTTTTTCCCGTTTTTTCTCTAGGGCAGTGCCTTACAAAAAGCTCCGGTTTCTACAGCATTCCATCTTACAGGTAGCTCTGGTTTCTTTGGCGTTCTTTCTATATAACATTCCTAGCCAATGAGCATTGGCCATGGTCTTTTATAGGACAGGGATGCACTAAACTGTTAAAGCGGAGGTCCACCCTAAAGTGAACCTTCCGCTCATTGGAATCCTCCTTCCCCCCCCCCCCTCCGGCGCCACAATTGGCACCTTTCAGGGGGGAGGGGGGTGCAGATACCTGTACAGTACAGGTATCTGCACCCACTTCCGGGATAGCTCTCTGCGGAAAGGGGCGTAGATTACGCCCCTTTCCGCAAGTTCCCGCCCCTTTCCGCCAGTGCCCCGCTGCCTGCTGGGAAACACAAAGATCCCAGAGACAGCGGCGTCCATCCTTATTGCGCAGCGCGACTCGCGCATGCGCACTAGGGAACCGGGAAATGAAGCCGAAAGGCTCCACTTCCTGATTCCCATACGCAAGATGGCGGCGGCAGCACCCGAGAGACGATCGAGAGATCGGCTTCGGGTGCCGACATCGCGGGCGCGCTGGACAGGTAAGTGTCCTTATTTTAAAAGTCAGCAGCTGCAGTATTTGTAGCTGCTGGCTTTTAAAAAAAAAAAAAAAAAAACGGCGGAACTCCCGGCGGACTACCGCTTTAATTAGCTTTGGGTTCAAGTCTGTGACTTTTGTAACAAACGGGACTCCAGGCTACTCAAGCGCTTGTAGAAGGGGAAAAAAAAAACCCAGGTTCAATCGTTGTGCCAGATCTAGCGTCACCCGCCAGGGTTAAGTCCCTTCTCTGATCTTGTGAAGGTCCCCCCCTGGCACAGACCTCCCGTGTTGTTGTTGTTGTTTTTGGCGCCTGCCTTCCTTAGTTCTGCTTGATTTGGAGCCCTGTGTGTTATTGAAATCGCAAACTATACTTGGCGCTGACTCGGCCCGCGCTCCAGTGTGAAAGGGGGGTCTTCGTGTCAGATTTGTCCGCCGCAATGTCGCAGGCCCACTTAAAATGGCTGGTCGCCATTACTAGTGAAAACAAAAACAAAAAAAGTCCATAAATATATCCCATAGTAGACACAATCATTTGTGTGCAAACCAATCAATATACACTTAATTGGGATTTTTTTTTTTTTTTTTACCAAAAATATGTAGCAGAATACATATTGGTCTAAATTGATGAAGAAATTCGATTTTTTTTTATTTTATTTTTTTTATTGGATGTGTTTTATAGCAGAAAGTAAAAAATTGTTTTTTTTTTTGTTTGTTTTTTTTCAAATTATCTGTATTTTTTTTGTTTATGGTGCAAAAAATAAAAACTGCAGAGGTGATCAAATACCATCAAAAGAAAGCTCTATTTGTGGGGTACAGCGTGGCAGGTCCACGTAATTGTCAGTTAGGGATAGTTTACCCTTTGTTTCAGAACAAGGCTTCGGACAGGCTTTGTTAAAGCTCTCTGAATGCCAGTCAAAGCTCCTGTCACTAAATAAAATTGTTGGCTTACGATCTTGTTTACACCTTGCTTTTGCTTGGTGCTTCAATGAGGCTTTGGTGGGGCTTTGGTGGGGCTTTGGTGGGGCTTTAGCGGGGCTTTGGTGGGGCTTTGGTGGGGCTTTAGCGGGGCTTTGGTGGGGCTTTGATGAGGCTTCATTCGAGCTTTGCCATAAACTTCTATAGAGCCTTTGAAGATGCTTTGAAGCCCCACTAAGAGCTCATTTACACTTGCTTCGGCTTCAACACACATTAATGACTAGTTTACGCTTTGCTTCAAAACAAAGCTTCGGACAGGCTTTGTTAAAGCTCTCTGAATGCCAGTCAAAGCTCCTGTCACTAAATAAAATGGTTAGCTTACGGTCTTGTTTACACCTTGCTTTTGCTTGGTGCTTCAATGAGGCTTTGGGGCTTTGAGCTTTTGGTGGGGCTTTGATGAGGTTTTGGCGGGGCTTTGGTGGGGCTTTGGCGGGGCTTTGATGAGGCTTCGTTGGGGCTTCAATGGAGCTTTGCCATAAACTTCTATAGAGCCTTTGAAGACGCTTTGAAGCCCCACTAAGGGCTCATTTACACTTCAACACACATTAAGGACTTGTTTACACTTTGCTTCAAAACAAAGCTTCAGACAGGCTTTGTTAAAGCTCTCTGAACGCTGGTCAAAGCTCTTGTCACTAAATAAAATTGTTAGCTTACAGTCCTGTTTACACCTTGCTTTTGCTTGGGGCTTCGGTGAGGCTTCGTTGAGGCATCACTGGTGCTTCGGTGAGGCTTCAAGCCAGCTTAGCCATAGACTTCTATGAAGGCTTTGAAGACGCTTTGAAGCACCACTGAAGCTACATGGGGCATCATTTGTGAAGCAAAGCAAAAGCAAGGTGTAAACAGGACTGTAAGCTAACCATTTTATTTAGTGACAGGAGTTTTGACTGGTGTTCGGGGAGCTTTAACAAAGCCTGTCCAAAGCCTTGTTTTGAAGAAAGTGTAAACTAGCAATTAATGTGTGTTGAAGTTGAAGCAAGTGTAAATGAGCCCTTAGTGGGGCTTCAAAGCATCTTCTAAGCCTCCATAGAAGTCTGTGGTAAAACTCACTTGATGCCCCACGCAGCCTCATCGAGGCCCCACGGAAGCCCCACCGAAGCCTCATGGAAGCCCCACCGAAGCCTCATGGAAGCCCCACCGAAGCCCCACCGAAGCCTCATGGAAGCCCCACCGAAGCCTCATGGAAGCCCCACCGAAGCCTCATGGAAGCCCCACCGAGGCCTTCATCGAGGCCCCACCGAAGCCTCATGGAAGCCCCACCGAAGCCTCATGGAAGCCCCACCGAAGCCTCATGGAAGCCCCACCGAAGCCTCATGGAAGCCCCACCGAGGCCTTCATCGAGGCCCCACCGAAGCCTCATGGAAGCCCCACCGAAGCCTCATGGAAGCCCCACCGAAGCCCCAATGAAGCCTCATCGAAGCCCCAATGAAGCCTTGCCAATGCACCAAGCAAAAGCAGGTTTAAACAGGGACTGTAAGCTAACCATTTTATTTAGTGACAGGAGCTTTGACTGGCATTCAGAGAGCTTTAAAAAGCCTGCCCGAAGCCTTGTTTTGAAGCAAAGTGTAAACTGGCCATTAATGTGTGTTGAAGCCGAATCAAGTGTAAATGAGCCCTAAAGTAACGCAGTGCTGTATCGCAAAAAATGGCCTGGTCATGAAGGGGGGCTAAAAACTTCCCGGTGCTGAAGTGGTTAATATCCTCTCGGAGGATAACTAATATCGGCTTCCTGAAAGAACATATGAGCTGTATACAGTATATTGGCAGTAGATGAATGCAGCTTTCTTTATTCCAGAACACAATGCAAACAGACCGGCCATGTTCAGCTCCTTATTAGACTATGGGCAGAATTCACAAAGCTTTAATAGAAGGATAAAGATCTTTATTTCAAATGTTATGTTGTTTATTTTCCCCTTTATATCAAATTTTATATGAATATTCTCTCAGGAGGAAGAAGATTTGGCTGCAGGCGTCGGCCGATCTCGAGGACTCCCACCCCCCTCTCCGGACTCCGATGAAGAGGAAGAAGAGGAGGCAGAGACCTCCACAAGACCGACAACTCTTCCTAGGTGAGGGCAGGGCCTCCCTTACTCCTCTATCACTGAGGATTGTACCTTAAAGGCTGAATACGTTCACCTTTGGTAACATGCCGTGATGTCCGCCCCCCATGACAGCAGGTTGGGGTTTCTTTACCCGCACCCGCTGTCAGTTTAAAAATGGCACAGCTATGCGAGACTCCACCCACACAGCCGCATCATTCATTCACCGTAATCCGTGAATGAATGAACTACATGTCCTGTCTGCCACCGCAGCAGAGAGCTTGTAGTTCACAGGTAGGGGCAGAAAGCTGTTGGCAGTGCCCGCAGGAGCCTGGCATTACACCTGCAATCTGCTGGTCATGGGTGCAATGCTCTGCAGGCTCTTCAGAATTTTTTTTTATTTTTTTTTATCACCTTTTTAAAAAAAAAAAAGTTTAAAGGTGAACTTCTCCTTTTTAACCACTTCCCGCTCGTAGGATGTACGGGTACATCTTTGGGTTGAAGTGGGGGGTCATGATTGGTATCAGTGTTTTTAGCCGTCGATGCTGAATAATGTAAAAGTGATCCCAGTGGCTGTATTTACACTGTAAATAGGTGAATGTGAACATATATTTTAACCACTTCAATACCGGACACTTTCACCCCCTTCCTACCCAGTGCAATTTTCAGCTTTCAGCGCTGTCACACTTTGAATGACAATTGCGCAGTCATGTAACACTGTATCCAATCAAAATATTTATCTTTTTTTTTTTTTTTGAGACAGATTTCTTTTGGTGGTATTTAATCATCACTGAGTATTTAATTTTTTATATTTTTTTCTGAACAAATGATATATGCAGCACTGGTGGGCACTGATATGCAGCACTGGTGGGCACTGATATGCAGCACTGGTGGGCACTGATATGCAGCACTGGTGGGCACTGGCAGGCATCACTGATTATCAGTGTGGATCCCCCTTGTGAGGAAAGCCGCTTATTGGCTCTCCTCATGCGCTGTCAGCGTGAATAGAGGAATGTCGATAACTGACACTTCCTTTTTACGCTGTGATCAGTTGTGATTGGACACAGCTGATCACATAGTAAAGAGCCTACATCATAGGCTCTTTACCTTGTTCGGTGAGGCGGTGTATCTGAGCGACGCACCGCACCACCGATCACAGGGGGGGGCGCGCAGGAGCTGCTTTTTCTGACTTCCAGTCGGAATGGGAGAGCCACCGCCCAGCTTTCATTTTGCTATTGACACAGCCATTAATGTCTAAACCGCTGGCAACAAAAGTCAGTACACCCCTAAGTGAAAATACCCAAATTGGGCCCAAAGTGTCAATATTTTGTGTGGCCGCCATTATTTTCCAGCACTGCCTTCACCCTCTTGGGCATGGAGGTCACCAGAGCTTCACAGGTTGTCACTGGAGTCCTCTTCCCCTCCCCCATGATGACATCACGGAGCTGGTGGATGTTGGAGACCTTGCGCTCCTCCACCTTCCATTTGGGGATGTCCCACAGAAGCTCAATGGGGTTTAGGTCTGGAGACATGCTTGGCCAGTCCATCACCTTTACCCTCAGCTTCTTTAGCAAGGCAGTGGTCATCTTGGAGGTGTGTTTGGGGTGGTTATCATGTTGGAATACTGCCCTGCGGTCCAGTCTCTGAAGGGAGGGGATCATGCTCTGCTTCAGTATGTCACAGTACATGTTGGCATTCATGGTCCCCTCAATGATCTGTAGCCCCCCAGTGCCGGCAGCACTCATGCAGCCCCAGACCATGACACTCCCACCACCATGCCTGACTGTAGACAAGACACACTTGTCTTTGTCCTCCTCACCTGGTTGCCCCCACACACGCCTGACACCATCTGACACCAAATGCCTTTATCTTGGTCTCATCAGACCACAGGACATGGTTCCAGTAATCCATCTCCTTAGTCTGCTTGTCTTCAGTAAACTGTTTGTGGTCTTTCTTGTACATCATCTTTAGAAGAGGCTTCCTTCTGGGACGACAGCCATGCAGACCAATTTGATGCAGTGTGCGGCGTATGGTCTAAACACTGACAGGCTGACCCCCCACCCCTACAACCTCTGCAGCAATGCTGGCAGCACTCATACGTCTATTTCCCAAAGACAACCTCTGGATATGACGCTGAGCACGTGACCTCAACTTCTTTGGTGGACCATGGCGAGGCCTGTTCTGAGTGGAACCTGTCCTGTTATACCGCTGTATGGTCTTGGCCACTGTGCTGTAGTTTCAGTTTCAGGGTCTTGGCAATCTTCTTATAGCCTAGGCCATCTTTATGTAGAGCAACAATTCTTATCTTCAGATCCTCAGAGAGTTCTTTGCCATGAGGTGCCATGTTGTACTTCCAGTGACCAGTATGAGAGAGTGAGAGCGATAACGCCAAATTTAACACACCTGCTCCCCATTCACACCTGAGACCTTGTAACACTAACGAGTCACATGACACCGGGGAGGGAAAATGGCTAATTGGGCCCAATTTGGACATTTTCACTTAGGGGTGTACTGACTTTTGTTGCCAGCGGTTTAGACATTAATGGCTGTGTGTTGAGTTATTTTGAGGGGACAGGAAATTTACACTGTTATACAAGCTGTACACTCACTACTTTACATTGTAGACAAGTGTCATTTCTTCAGTGTTGTCACATGAAAAGAGAGAAGTAAAGATTTACAAAAATGTGAGGGGTGTACTTACTTTTGTGACATACTGTATATATAATGTTTAGGGGTTCTAAATAATTTTCTAGCAAAAAAAAAAATGCAGATATTTTCTTGTATGAGAGAAGTGCCGGAATTGGCCCAGAATTGACGTGGTTAATGTTTAATGTCTCCAGCAGGTTCAAGAGAAGAAGTTCGGGGGCTCTTCCCCCACCTCCCGGGCCGGAGCTTCCCGCCAGCGTTCTGGTAGAAAAATTAAAAGAAACTCAGCGAGAAATGTGCTCCCCGCTCTCTATAAAGACGGGGGCCCCCGCGGCCCCCCATTCCCAGCCGTCTCCCACCCCCAGCAACGAGAGCACAGACACCGCCTCTGAGATCGGGAGCGCCTTCAACTCCCCGCTGCGTTCGCCTCTGAGGTCCGCCAACCCCACCAGGCCCTCCAGCCCCGTCACCCTGCACCTCTCCAAGGTTCTGTTCGGGGAGGATGAGCCTCTCTCGCGGTTGGATAGCGTACGGTATAACCGCGCAGTGCGGGAACTCGGGCCCCTGGTCGGCACTGGAATTCTGCACCTCACCCGGGATGGACAGATCTACACACTGAGCCGGACTGGTAAGAAGGGGGTGGGGAGGGGAGGGGAGGATTCTGTATACATTGTGTGAGGAGGAATGTGTTTTCCAATGGGGGGGGGATTGTTAATCATCTCTGTTCATATCAACCAGATTCCGGGAAGGTTTCCCCAAAAATCAAAGCTGAGGATGGCAGCGAGAGTTCTGATCCCCCAAGGGGGGAGCGGTTCTCACCGAAGGTAAGGAGAGGCACACAGGGGGGGGCAAACATCTAATATTACCCAGAACGCCTTATTCGGGTTCATATCCTTTATATACAGTGGGGGGGGGAAATAACGATTTGAGCCCCTGAAGATTGTATAAGTTTTGCCCACTTACATAGAAATGAAGGGTCTATAATTTTTATCATAGGTGTATTTTATATGATGGAGACAGAATATCAACCAACAATCCAGAAAAAAAACACAATACAAATGTTATAAATGGAGTTGCAGTTCAGTGAGTAAAATAAGTATTTGATCCCCAAGCAAAACATTGATCAGAGGTCAGACGTTTCTTGTAGTTGCTGACCAGGTTTGCACATCTCAGGAGGGATTTTGGTCCTCTCTTTACAGATCTTCTCTAAATCCTTGAGGTTTCTTGGCAACTCGAAAGTTTCAGCTCCCTCCATACATTTTCTATAGGATTAAGGTCTGGAGACTGGCTAGTCCACCCCATGACCTTAATCTGCTTCTTCCTGAGCCACTCCTTTGTTGCCTTGGTGATATGTTTTGGGTTATTGTTATGCTGGAAGACCCATCCATGACCCATCTTCAGTGTTCTGGCTGAGGGAAGAAGGTTCTCATCCAAGATTTTACAATACATGGTCCCGTCCATTGGTCCCTCAATGGGGCAGAGTCAGCCTGGACCTTTATCAGAGAAACACCCCCAAAGCATCATGTTTCCACCTCCGTGTGTGACTGTAGGGATGGTGTTCATGTTCCCCCCTCTGTGTGTGACTGTAGGGATGGTGTTCATGTTCCCACCTCCGTGTGTGACTGTAGGGATGGTGTTCATGTTCCCACCTCCGTGTGTGACTGTAGGGATGGTGTTCATGTTCCCACCTCCGTGTGTGACTGTAGGGATGGTCTTCTTAGGGTCATAGTCAGCATTTTTTATTTTTTTTTCCCCAAACATGGCGAGTCAAGTTAATGCCAAAGAGTTCAATTTCGGTCTCATCTGCCCAAGGCACTTTCCCCTCAATCCTTCAGATGCTGATTGGCATGACTGTACCTGTGCCCTCTCGAGGAGGGGGACTCGCCGTGTTTGGAGGAAGAACAATGCTGTTGCTGCTGTACATTGGGATGTGTCTGTCTGAAATTTACCGACCGGTCCACTTTTTAAGTCCTTTTAGTTAACTTGCCTCTTTTTTTTTCTTTTTTTTTGTCCTAGGAGCTCTTGGCTTTGTTAAAATGTGTAGAAGCTGAAATAGCCGCCTCGGAGGCCTCCCTGAGGGAGGAGCTGGAGAAACGCAAAAAATTCAAGGTAGGGCGTCCTGTAGTCGCTCAGCTCTTCTCTGTGCGATCTCTGGACTGAGATGTGACCAGACCTCCTTGTTTTGTCTTCAGATCGATGATCAGAGAAGAACCCACAACTACGACGAGTTCATCTGCGCCTTCATCTCCATGCTGGCCCAGGAAGGTGAGTTCAGGACTCTGAGGTTCACTTTGTGTGTCTTAAAGGGAATCTGTTGGAATTGGGTGTCAATACTTTACTGCTATGACCGTCGGTGGATGGGGGCAGGGCTGGTGCAAGGTTTTTTTGTCTACACAGGTGAAGGGTGCATTTTGTGTGTGTCCCCAATGTGATGATTTTTTGGAGACAGGTTCTCTTTAACCAATAATTTTGCTATAGACCGGGCGTGACGTCACACGGTGTCCTCCCGGATCACGCCTCGCGGCGTCCTCCCGGATCACGCCTCGCGGCGTCCTCCCGGATCACGCCTCGCGGCGTCCTCCCGGATCACGCCTCGCGGCGTCCTCCCGGATCACGCCTCGCGGCGTCCTCCCGGATCACGCCTCACTGCGTCGCGGTCTGTCACCGGCTGTGCCCATCGGACACAGCCGATGACTGATCAGTGTAGCAGCCCGCTACCGGTACCATATGAGACAGGTTCTCTTTAACCAATAATTTTTCTATAGGCCGGGCGTGACGTCACACGGCGTCCTCCCTGATCACGCCTCGCGGCGTCCTCCCGGATCACGCCTCACGGCGTGAGCGTCGCGGTCTGTCACCGGCTGTGCCCATCGGACACAGCCGATGACTGATCAGTGTAGAAGCCCGCTACCGGTACCATGTGATCTCTGTGACCAATCACAACAGATCACATGACAATTGTAAACAATGGATAGCTGCTTTTCATGCCATCCATTGTGTATAATTGTGTTGCTAGCTGTGATTGGTCACATGGTACAGACAGAGCCAATTACAGCCCATCAGTACCGGGTGATTAGCTGTGGCAATCGCAATAAAACAAACGTAATGAATCAATTTCATTCAGTAAAATGCTTGCTTATAGCAATGAAATTCATTGCTATAAGCAGTCATGAAGTGTAAAACAAAAAAATCACTTCTCCAGAGTAGTACAGTGTTACTATGGTAACATCATAATGCTCTGACCACAGTGTGTTAAAATAAGATAACATTTTTTTTTTTAAATTTAAAAATGTATAGCAGTTGGTGTACCTGATCATCACTGCTCCCCCCCCTAAATCCTTAACCGTCCCTCTGAGTCTGGTATGGCTCTTATGCCAAAATATAAAAAATGGCATAGGGTCCCCCCCTAAAATCCATACCAGACTCTTATCCGAGCATGCAGGTCAGGAAAGGGGTGGGTTTTGGAGCGAAGTCCCCTCCGCTCCCTCCTGAACCATACCAGCCCACATGCCCTCAACATGGAGGGGGGGGGGGCTTAGATTTTGTATCTCTCACCTTGCCAGGACTGTTTTCAGGGTCCACAGTGGGATGGGGGTCTCGCTTTTACATATACAGGGGTTCACCGTATTAACCCTCTCTATTCCGTCCCTTCAGGCATGCTGGCGAGTCTGGTGGAGCAGAACATTTCGGTCAGGAGGCGGCAGGGGGTCAGCATCGGCCGCCTGCACAAACAGAGGAAGCCCGACCGCCGCAAACGCTCGCGCCCGTACAAAGCCAAGCGCCAGTAACCCCCCAAAACCCCTTTTTAGAGGTACCACCCAGACAGACTGTCCTGACACGCCTGTATATGATGTATATAAACTGTTTTTATAATTCCCCCATATATACTCGTCCCCTCCCCACAGGTAATGTATGGCACGTGCTCCAATGATCTTTTCATACCCGCATCATGTGATCTGCCTACACCTTACTCCCCCCCCCCTCTCCCCCTTTCCAGCGTAGTCACCTGATAAAAATTCCTTATCAGGGATTTTCCAGGCTGGGATCCCTCCATGACAGTTGTCAGAAGACGGTTCCTCTGTGTCACTAGCTCCATATTACAATCACTGTTGTCACGCTGCGGGCCGGACCCATTTTTACAAACTGTACAATCAACCCCACTGGCTGGATCCATAACCTCCTCATGATCATGTCACAACTCTTCAGCCAATCACAGTACTTATTGTGGAATAATAAATGTTATCCAATTGATCAGGATGTGATGATTTTTTGAGATAATCCACGGCATGTTTGGAATAGATTGTGTGATATACAGATACTTGCCTGGTGGTATATAGGCTTCCATGTTATAAATCGTAAAAAGCACGGTCCCTGCTGCAGTGTTTTAGGTAATGCCGGCTGTTTCTGACGCAGTGGCTCTGCAGGTTTGTGTGACCCCAGAATTGTGATGTCTTTCACAAAATGGTTGTAGTAGTGCTAGAGGGACTCTGGGGCAAGCACAGCCGACAGACAAGCCAGGCAAATGAATGGCTGCAGGGATGCCGGGGCTGCCATGTTTGCAATAACACCGGTAGCAGGGGTAAGTAAATGCTGCATGGTCGGATTTAGAGGGGTACTGGGCTAGGACTGTGCACCCCCCCCCCCATATTTCAATTGATTGCAGGTCCACCACCCAGAGGCGGCCCTAGACTTTGTGTGGTCTTAGGCATAACTTAGACATGAGGCCCCACTCACATCCACAAGGGAAAAAAGAATTCAAGCAATAAAATGTAATTGCATATATTAAGAGTGCTGGTGTCAATTTGCTCTATCTCAGTGCTGGTGCCAGTACCCTGTCTCTCTGTGCTGGTGCCATTGTACACTCTCAGTGCTGGTGTCAGTGTGCTCTATCTCTCTCAGTACTGTACTCACATAGAGCTCTTTGAACTCAGCCTCATAGAAGAGAAGGGGCTGTGTGAAATTTCACCACCTCGGAGGTCTCATCATCCCTGTTGGGCAGCAGTAGGTCCCCTTGGGCTCACCATAGTGGAAGAGCTCCTGGTGGGAGCTAGCCACAGAGAAGCCGATTTATGAGTAGTGCCAGAGCAGAATGAAGAGCGCCCTGCCCACCGTGGCTGAGGATCGGCACTGGACTGAGCTGGGACCTCCCGACCACCACAGTGGAGCCCTGGGTGGCCAGGGATGAGGGTGGATGGAGTCAGGTCAGGGGGACCCGGGCTGTCAACCACAGGCAGGCACACTGGCAGAGGACATGTACACTCTCCACAGGCACATGCACCCCCCTAGTCACATATACCCCCCCCCCCAGTCACATGCACACCCCCCCCCCGTCACATGCACCCCCATGGAATGACTGTACACTGAACGAGGCAGGCACGAAGCTCCGCTCACTGTACTGGGACTGATGTATGAGGCTAGCCAGAGGCGGCTCTTTAGGTAAACTAGGGGGCCACGAGGCCCTTGGGAGGGCGAGGCCTTAGGCGGCCGCCTAATTAGAGAGTCGCCTCTGCCACCACCCACTCACTCACCCCCCCCACACCCACCTCACCACACATTACATACATAGGCTATATTCGCATTGGCAATTGGAGCAGGTGCAAATTTTAGCAGTTCCTCCTGCGGCTCTCAGCAGGTAGGTGTGGCTGCCGCCCCCTTTCACTATGACAGTTTACCGGCAGCCACACCTATTCACGCTCTCTACACAGCAAGTGATTACCTGAAGTGATCACCGTTGGACGCCCTTTGCATCCAGTAGCGCACACCGCAGATAATCTCTGGCTGTGTAAAAAGCTGTGAACAGGCGCAGCCGGCGGAGTCTAGAGTGGCCACACCTACCCTATGAGAGCCGCAGGAGGAACTGATCATTGGCTATCCTTATTATTAGTGTAGCTAATGTGCATATTGTAAGTTTAGTGCAATTTCTCTTCTTCCAATGTGGCCCAGGAGGGTCAAAAGATAGGACACCCCCTGCTTTAGATGGTATGTGATACATAGAACTGAACAGCAGGAGATCAAATTACACTTTTATTTACAGCATTGAAGTAAAGAGCTCTAGAAAGGATATTATACTTTGTGTGTGTATATATATATATATATATATATTTATTTTGTTGATAAATATAAAGAATAATCATTAATATGTGAAAAAACATTTTACATTCTGTTTAACTGTATAGCTAAAACCTGACAGAGGGCCTGGAGTACAACAATGCTTTTATTAAATGGGCTTTAATTACTGTTAAAGTGGACTAATAACTGTACCATTGAAATATTAATCATTCAACCAATCGCTGCACAAGAGGTGGGCGGAGTCGGGCCAACCCCCCTGCGCTGGAGTCGGGCCAACCCCCCTGCGCTGGAGTCGGGCCAACCCCCCTGCGCTGGAGTCGGGCCAACCCCCCTGCGCTGGAGTCGGGCCAACCCCCCTGCGCTGGAGTCGGGCCAACCCCCCTGCGCTGGAGTCGGGCCAACCCCCCTGCGCAGGAGTCGGGCCAACCCCCCTGCGCAGGAGTCGGGCCAACCCCCCTGCGCAGGAGTCGGGCCAACCCCCCTGCGCAGGAGTCGGGCCAACCCCCCTGCGCAGGAGTCGGGCCAACCCCCCTGCGCAGGAGTCGGCCAGTTTTGTCTACTGGAGAAAAGCAGAGTTGGCCAAGCCCCGCACTGGAGTAGGGCAGAGTCTTGTTTGGCTTATAGGAAAACCTCTTAGGGGGTGGCATGGCCACCATTACAATGTGCCAATCTTTTCATGGCCGACCAGTACAGTGGATGCCGCCTCCCCGTCACCAGGTAAAGGTACAAAGTGCCTCCCACTGCAGTGATAATGGAAGTTTATGAATGGTAGGTGACGGGTACTCACAGGGGCGTCTTTAAGGATCATCTGAATTGCTGTTTGTATTGCAACATTTGTACCCTCTTTTATATCTATATCTTTGGGGGGGTTTTCCGACAAAATGGAATTGGGAGGGAAAAGAAATGTGAAAATTAGATAAAATAATGAAACTCCAGCACAAAAAGTGACACCATCTTCTCTTACTTTTGATGGATTTAAATTGGACAAAATTATCTGCAAAAAGTACAGTATAAATGGAATTTATTTTGTGCTATTTTTAGTTTGAAATGTAGGAAAACGGTGAAGAAAATACCCAACACGCCTTTACAAATGTCTGAGATCATTGAAACTGATACTTCTTTTTTTAAATGTTAATTTTCTGGAAATGTCCCTGAAGTTTACAGAAAGTTATTTGGCACAGCGTCCAATCAATAGTCCAGAGCACAGATCAGGGCCACGCCCCTTTTTATCCAGTGGGTTTGCGGTTGGCTGCTGCGGAGCTCCACTGCGATGACGTAATTGGTGGAATGTCCCGTGGTGGAGAGCGTTCCTGAGGGGAGGAAACAATTCTGGTCAACCAATGATTTGTTATACAGAATCTGGAAGGTGCATCTGTAAGGGGGTGATGGTGACAGGCTGAAGGGGTTCTTCTACTGGTTAGGGGGGAAAAAATAAACTTTCTTTCTCATCCATTAATGGACACAGGAAGGACCCCCCTGCATATTTGTGTCCCCATCAGAGATCCCCCCCATATTTGTGTCCCCATCAGAGATCCCCCCCATATTTGTGTCCCCATCAGAGATCCCCCCAATATTTGTGTCCCCATCAGAGACCCCCCCATATTTGTGTCCCCATCAGAGACCCCCCCATATTTGTGTCCCCATCAGAGATCCCCCCCATATTTGTGTCCCCATCAGAGATCCCCCCCCATATTTGTGTCGCCATCAGAGACCCTCCCATATTTGTGTCGCCATCAGCGATCCCCCCCATATTTGTGTCCCCATCAGAGATCCCCCCATATTTGTGTGCCCATCAGAGATCCCCCCATATCTGTGTGCCCATCAGAGATCCCCCCATATCTGTGTCCCCATCAGAGATCCCCCCATATTTGTGTCCCCATCAGCGATCCCCCCATATTTGTGTCCCCATCAGAGATCCCCCCATATCTGTGTCCCCATCAGAGATCCCCCATATTTGTGTCCCCATCAGCGATCCCCCCATATTTGTGTCCCCATCAGAGATCCCCCCATATCTGTGTGCCCATCAGAGATCCCCCCATATCTGTGTCCCCATCAGAGACCCCCCCCATATTTGTGTCCCCATCAGAGATCCCCCCATATTTGTGTGCCCATCAGAGATCCCCCCATATCTGTGTCCCCATCAGAGATCCCCCCCATATTTGTGTCCCCATCAGAGATCCCCCCATATCTGTGTCCCCATCAGAGATCCCCCCATATTTGTGTGCCCATCAGAGATCCCCCCCATATTTGTGTCCCCATCAGAGATCCCCCATATTTGTGTCCCCATCAGAGACCCTCCCATATTTGTGTCCCCATCAGAGATCCCCCCCATATTTGTGTCCCCATCAGAGACCCCCCCGCATATGTGTAAGAATCAGAGATCCCCCTGTATATATTTGGATCCCCATCAGAGACCCCCCCCATATAACCACACATATTTGTGACCACATCAGAGACCCCCCATATTTGTGGTTGTATCAGAGACCCCCCCCCCACATATTTGTGGTTGTAACAGATATTTGTGATCTAACCAGAGAGAGACCCCCCCGGTATATGTGTATCCCCATTCCCCATCAGAAAGCCTGGCATATTTGTTTCCGCATCAGAGACCACCCCCCACAATGTTTTTATCCCCATCAGAGACCCCCATACAGCACCAGCAGTCACATTTGTGTCCCACTTACATCGGTGTCTGGCTTCAGTGCATATTTGTGTCCCCATCAGAGATCCCCCCCATATTTGTGTCCCCATCAGAGATCCCCCCAATATTTGTGTCCCCATCAGAGACCCCCCATATTTGTGTCCCCATCAGAGACCCCCCCATATTTGTGTCCCCATCAGAGATCCCCCCCATATTTGTGTCCCCATCAGAGATCCCCCCCCATATTTGTGTCGCCATCAGAGACCCCTCCCATATTTGTGTCGCCATCAGCGATCCCCCCATATTTGTGTCCCCATCAGAGATCCCCCCATATTTGTGTGCCCATCAGAGATCCCCCCATATCTGTGTCCCCATCAGAGATCCCCCCCATATTTGTGTCCCCATCAGCGATCCCCCCATATTTGTGTCCCCATCAGAGATCCCCCCATATTTGTGTGCCCATCAGAGATCCCCCCATATCTGTGTCCCCATCAGAGATCCCCCATATTTGTGTCCCCATCAGCGATCCCCCCATATTTGTGTCCCCATCAGAGATCCCCCCATATTTGTGTGCCCATCAGAGATCCCCCCATATCTGTGTCCCCATCAGAGATCCCCCCCATATTTGTGTCCCCATCAGAGATCCCCCCATATTTGTGTGCCCATCAGAGATCCCCCCATATCTGTGTCCCCATCAGAGATCCCCCCCATATTTGTGTCCCCATCAGAGATCCCCCCATATCTGTGTCCCCATCAGAGATCCCCCCATATTTGTGTGCCCATCAGAGATCCCCCCCATATTTGTGTCCCCATCAGAGATCCCCCATATTTGTGTCCCCATCAGAGACCCTCCCATATTTGTGTCCCCATCAGAGATCCCCCCCATATTTGTGTCCCCATCAGAGACCCCCCCGCATATGTGTAAGAATCAGAGATCCCCCTGTATATATTTGGATCCCCATCAGAGACCCCCCCCATATAACCACACATATTTGTGACCACATCAGAGACCCCCCATATTTGTGGTTGTATCAGAGACCCCCCCCCCCACATATTTGTGGTTGTAACAGATATTTGTGATCTAACCAGAGAGAGACCCCCCCGGTATATGTGTATCCCCATTCCCCATCAGAAAGCCTGGCATATTTGTTTCCGCATCAGAGACCACCCCCCACAATGTTTTTATCCCCATCAGAGACCCCCGTACAGCACCAGCAGTCACATTTGTGTCCCACTTACATCGGTGTCTGGCTTCAGTGCAGTTCTGCTGCACCTCCAGGCTCCTGCCCGGCTAGTACACTGGCACATGGTATGCAAAATTGGTGGTGTGGTGCAGCATGTCCTAGCAACCAACAACTTATTGAGGCACCAGGTTGGCGGGCTTTGTCGAATTGCAGGACCTGCACTGCATACTGCCAGGGGTGAGTGTGCAGTGCAGGTTCTGCCTCCCAACATAGCTTGAGCAGAAAACGATCCTACAGAGAGTCTGAGGACTCAAGGTGGGGCCAGAAAAAACACCCCGGTGGGCCATGCGTTGGAGATCCCTGATCTAGACTAGTGTTTGTCAACTCCAGTCCTCAAGGCGCTCAAACAGGTTATGTTTTCAGGGTTTCCCTCAGGTGAAACAGGTGTGGTAATTACTAAGGCAGTGAAACTGCTCAAATCACCTGTGCAAAATAAAGGAAAGCCTGAAAACCTGACCTGTTGAGACCCCTGGTCTAGACTATGGTCAGAGCCACATAATGAAAATGATGTCCCATAAGCCGCACTCCAAGCAGCCCTATGCATCAAAGAGTTGTCAGCAGCCTCCGTCTATCTCTGCCTGGCGCCCCCCTCTGACGTATTTTGCCCCACCCAAAGAGCTTAGTTGTGGAGGCCTCCATGACTAATCCTCGTGGTTGGGGTGAAACGGGTCATAGGGTGTGGCCAGGACGGAGATAGCAGCTTCAGTCTAACAACTTTTTGATGCACAGGGCTGCTTGGTGTGTGGCTTTCTTTTCCGCTTACAGGTTGTGGTTTTATACTATTCCAGGACTCTCCTTGATGAAGCTTGCCTTGGCATGGCGATTGCCGGTTTTAACAATCTCTTTCGGTATCGGGTTTTGGTTTCTTGTCCCATATGGGGTCAGATGAGTAGAGACGTGGATCCTTCCTACTTTGACCAGCTGGCCTTTGCCTTTACAGGGACCTTCTATCTATCCTCATAGGCGAAACTTAGCCTGACCATATGTTCTGCACTATTCTGAAGAAAATCGCTCGATTTCCCCAGTCCACACAGTCGTTATTGAGGGGGGAATCCCTCGCAGTGCGCTATTGTATTCTGACAGTGGGAGGTTTCCTTGCTGTCAGAATACAGTGCTTAGTGCCACCAGCTATAGCCATAAGGCTGCTCATAGATGGATTGAAATTTGGTGGTCTCCAGTTGAGCTGGCCTGATTTCAATCCATTTATGGCCGGCTTTATCCTCATAGGGGTTCCTCACTTTCTGTCCTGTCTCTTCTAGCGGTAAAAACGAATATTGTGTTTTAGGCTGGGTTCACACTGCTGCGGGGGGAGATCCGGATGTGATTCGCACCGCAAATCACATCCGATCTCCGTAGCGATGCGAGTTCAGCCATACAGATAGTATAGCTGAATTCGCATCGGTCCCGCAGCAAACTCGCACGGGACCCTTTTTTTGGTCCGCAACAGAATCGGATCGCATGGGGGTTCACACCATGCGATCCGATTCCTGTGCGAGTTGGCAGATCGCACTGCGATATGCGGACGGATCTGGGGGTGTCATTAACATATCATTGACACTCCCAGCCGTCCGCATAGGGCAGTGTGAACTGCCGGCGGGAGTAATGCGATGCGGGAAAACGCAGCGGATTCGCGGCGTTCCCGCATCGCAGCGGTGTGTGAACCCGGCCTAAAGTGGTTGTAAACCCTTACAACACACTTTGACCTACAGGAAAGCCTAGATTAAGGCTTACCTGTAGGTCCAAGAAATATCTCCTAAACCTACACAGTTTAGGAGATATATGCAGAAAGACAGGCACCGCTGTCTACGACGCATGTGCCATAGACAGCGGTGCGCAGGCGCACTGAGCGAGCCGCGGTCAACGGCGATATGCCGCGAGTGGCGGCTCCCGTGTGCATGAGTGACGTCATCGCGTTTCCGCCGAATGACAGCGGCGGAGCAGCGAGATCCACCAAGAAGATGGATGCGGCGGACTACAGGGGACAGCAGTGACATCGCTGGCTCCTGTGTCAGGTAAGTGACACATAATGGACTACTATGTGATGCGATGCGATGCACAGTAGTCCATTATGCTTTACCTTTGCAGGGAATGAAAGAGGAAGTAAACCAATCAGGGTTTACCGTACTTCCTCTTTAATGAAATTAAGAATACATGTTGTAACCAATGGAAAAAACGCCACCATCCACCAATAACTGATTGAAATGTTGATCAAAATGAGATATCTTGTGATCAGATTGTAAAGTATGTGGTCCATCCACCTGCACAAAATCGAATCTGTCTGCCTGAATATCCCTGTTCTGTAGTAAATAGGAGATTCGTCCTCTTCTAAGTCCCACTTTACCTGCTCGGGTCAGGGTCTTGTAGATGGGGCACAGGTAGGTCCCGGAGGTGGAAGGTTTACGTTCAGCCACTGGTACTAGCCAGATGACCGCCATCTCTGTGTAAAGTTCTTTAGGCCTTGATTCTGCCAGCTGCATTGTCGTCTTGTCCCAACACGCTCCTTCCAGGAACAGGCCATATATGTAACACCCCTCTGGAGGGCGCTGCTGCAGCTCTGACACTGTCTCCTGCAGAACCTGCAACAGGCAAATGGATAACATCAATAAATCTGCACAATGATGTGTAGATATGGTTTAAAACATGGGCAGACATTAGGACAGGGGTGTCAAACTCAATTTTATCACAGGCTGCATGAGCAGAATGGTTACCCTCAGAGGGACGGTTGTATTTGTTTTGTGTTATGTACAGAGTGCGGGGTTCAGGAGTGCCTTAAATGTAGAGTTCAAAAGTGTGCTACGCACTGAATGCAGGGTTCAGGGGTGTGCGTTATACAGAGGGCAAGGTTGAGGGGTACGCTATGTACAGAGGGCAGGGTTCAGGGGTGCACTACATACAAAGTTCAGGAGTACAATGCAGAGTTCAGGAGCGCCCTGCGTACCGAGTGCAGAGTTCAGGAGCGCCCTGCGTACCGAGTTCAGGAGCGCCCTGCGTACCGAGTTCAGGAGCGCCCTGCGTACCGAGTTCAGGAGCGCCCTGCGTACCGAGTTCAGGAGCGCCCTGCGTACCGAGTTCAGGAGCGCCCTGCGTACCGAGTTCAGGAGCGCCCTGCGTACCGAGTTCAGGAGCGCCCTGCGTACCGAGTTCTGGAGCGCCCTGCGTACCAAGTGCAGAGTTCAGGAGCACCCTGCGTATTGAGGTCAGGAGCGCCCTGCGTACCGAGTGCAGAGTTCAGGAGCGCCCTGCGTACCGAGTGCAGAGTTCAGGAGCGCCCTGCGTACCGAGTGCTGAGCTTAGGAGCGTGCTGAGTGCAGAGTTCAGGGGTGCATTGTGTATAGAGTGCAGGGTTTAAAGGTGTGCTACATATAGAGTGCAGGGGTTAGGGGGTGCAATATGTACAAAGTGCAAGGTTCAGGAAGGCTTTACTTCCGAGTGTAGGGGTCAGGGGTGTGCTGTTTACAGAGTGCAGAGTTTAGGGGTTGCAACTCCAACCCCCCCCAAAGCTTCCTCGCATCTCTTTCTCCTAACTGGCCTGATTCTAGTACCTCCCTGTGTAGACGGCTCTACTACCCATGTATTCAGCTCTAGTTACCTCCTGGTGTAGGCAGATCTGCTTTGCCTTGCAGGAAGATTGTTATCTATCTCAGATTCTGGAGATCTGTCCCCGCCGTGAGTGTGTTCAGGGATCTTTGGGAGCAAAGCTATCCCTTGTAAACACAGAATGCTTCTGTATGTACAAGTGGGAGCGGCAGGTGAGAGCCGGAGGTGGCAGAATAGACTTCCACCATGATCTGGGTGCGAGAGCCACAGGACAAAAACCTGGTGGGCCGTATTCTGCCCGAAAGCCTTGTCTTTAACATATGTGCATTAGGGGGACCCGGGGAAGACTGAAAATTCCACCATGACAGTCCTAGAACATGTTTAAGGGGTCAGAACCCCCCCAAATGCGTTGGTGTTGTATTTAATCATCTGATAAACTGTCAGCTTTGGTGGCTTCGTTTTGGTCTGGCGCTCTTTATACAACTTCATAATTTGTGGGTTATTTAAGGGTGCCATTTAGGAGCATTCTGCTCTACGAAATTGAATTGAACGACCGTTGATAATTCCTTGTCACTGACCACCATTGTTCCAAGCTCCTCTCCAAGACTTCTTTGCTATCACAGGGGTGGGGAGGTGACCTAATTATTACTGAACATCAGTAGAGAAATGTCAGGTCACCAAGCTCTCCTGTCAGGCAGAGATGTGTAAATATCAGTACTGAGTGGCCACAAATATTCTTGGATAGGTAAGACATCTCATATATGGATGTAGCTGCCTGAAGTTTTGCTTTATTTCTGAACCGGGGGGGGGGGGGGGGAGAGAATTAGGAGCTCCGAGAGGTTTTTATTGCTGCCTTTACCCCCCCCCCCCCCACCTTTACAGAGATTAACCGTCACTTCCAGTTCCATTGACCACAGAGGATGTGAGAGTAGAGGTCGACCAATATATCGGCCGATATTTGCCGTTTTTTAATTAATCGGCATCGGCCGATTGTACTGATAAAAAGGCAGATTTAGAACTACAGCGCGACTTTGAAATGACTTCTGTATAGAAGTCAGTGTAAGTTGCTGAGTCTTCATAGAAACGACTTTCCTCCTCTCTGGGCTGCCAAGAAAAGAACAGAAAGATACAATGTTTACACATCTGAATGAATGAAATCATCTCTGTGTGTAGAAGTTCTCAGTTTAACCATTTAAAGACTAAATCTTTTCTGACACTTGTTGCTTACAAGTAAAAATCCTGTATTTTCTGCCAGAAAATCACTTAGACCCCCCAAAAATTATATATATATTTTTATCAGAGATCCTAGGGAATAAAATAGCAGTTGTTGCAATATTTTATGTCACATGGCATTTGCACAGAGGTCTTTCAAATGCATTTTTTGGGGAAAAAAATACACTATTTAAAAAAAAATAAAAATAAATAAAAACAGTAAAGTTAGCCCATTTTTTTTTTCGGCCAAAAGTTTTGACTACCTGTTTTTATTTAATATATAGGTTTTTTTTTGTTTTTTTTTAATCTAAATCATACATACAAGTAAACTGATTGGAGGTTTGTTTTGTTTAATAAATGTTTAAATGTAAGAAATTTTCTGTATCACTTATGAAGACTGCTTTCACACTGGAGCGGGCAGGTGTTGATGGTAAAAGTTTTAGCGGCTCTTTACCATCATTTTTAGCGGTGCTATTTGGCTGCTAGTGGGGCACATATAACCCAGCTACCGTGTTTCCCCGAAAGTAAGACAGTGTCTTACTTTCTTTTTATCCCCAAAAGCCCCACTATGTCTTACTTTCGGGGTATGTCTTATATTGGAAAAAAATTGTCTAATTTTTTGTTTTAACCATAAAATTAACATTTATTAACAACCTGAACAGTATTGTATTCACCACAAAACAGTTTTATAAAAGGAAGTGCCAAGAATGTCTTGTTACAACATTGCATAACATGTAAAACAATGAAAAATGGTAAGAACGAACAGTGGAATACTGGAAGATAAAACAGATTTATGTGTGATACAGTACCACCTGCTGTATTTAATCCAGTGTGACACCTGCTGATACAGCAGATGATACCCCAGTATGCCAGTGTGTATGTTTTACTGATGTATGATTAATACTGTGTGCATTACCGTATTTTAAGCAGGAGGCGGCAGTGACAAGTGCAGGGGACGGCGCGGTGACGTATGGAGAGGGGGACGGCTCAGGCGTGGGCAGGAGGCGGCGCTCATTAAGATCAGAGGGTAATGGCAGACGCAGCGACGTATGGAGAGGGGGACGGTGCGGACGTGGGCAGGAGGCGGCGCGCAGCTAGATGAAAGGGAGGCGGCAATACCCCCGTGTTTCCCCGAAAGTAAGACATATGTCTTACTTTCGGGGTACGGCTTATATTAGCCGACCCCTCTGAAACTCCCGATACGTCTTACAATCGGGGGTGTCTTACTATCGGGGAAACAGGGTAGCGGCCGAGGAAGAGGTTTAAATGCGCCCGTGAAGCACCGCTGCCAAATTGCACTGCATGCGCTTCGGCAGTGGTGCCCATTCATATCAATGGGCAGGAGTGGTGGGGGAGGGGTATACACCACTCCAAACATGCTGCTTGCAGGACTTTTTTTTTTTTTTTTAAGATCCTGCCAGCGCATCGCCTCCGTGTGAAAGCACTCTGTCTTTCACACTGACTGCAAGGGAGCCGTTTTGCAGGCACTTTACAGGCCCTATTTTTAGCACAAAAGCGCCTGAAAAACACCCCAGTGGGAAAGGTGTGTTAGATTTTATGAGATCAAGGGGCATTAAAAAAAAAAAATAAAAAAAAAAAAAAAAGGAAAAAAAAATAAAAAATACAAAAGGAAAAAAATAAAAAAATAAAATAAAAAAGGAAAAAAATAAAAAAAAAGGAAAAAAAAAATAAATAAATAAAAAAGGAAAAAAAATAAATAAAATAAAATCGGCCTAACATATCGGCCCAAAAAAATCAGCATCATATATCGGCTATCGGCCGCCATGATTTCTAAATATCGGCATCGGCCAGAGAAAAACCCATATCGGTCGACCTCTATGTCAGAGGCAACTTTTTTCAACCCAGTGAGTTTCCATCACTTTCAAAAAGATATTGTCAGGAGTTGACTTTTTGTGCAGACCTAGACCTTCCGACGTAGATGAATTACCTTAAAATCAAAGGAAATGGTATCGATGGAGATGACGTGTTTCCTGGCGAAGTTCTGTAAGGTTCCGGTCAGGAAAGCCTGAGGGAAGAAAAAGCCACTGATCCAGAAGACAGCCGGGATTCCATCCGAGATCCATTTCTGAAGGAACTTGATTCTCTCGAGAAGGTCGATCACCCAGGAGGACAACGGCTTCAGTGATGGATACGCCTGGATGAAAGCAACACATGGTCAAATGATCGAGCAACAGAGGAGGACAAAATGCTGTAGGAGGGCGATGGAACCGGGTCTGGATTCTGACCTTTGCCCGCCAGAGTTCTGGCACTGAATTGTTATAGAGACTGTTGGCCATGAGCTCCAGCTGGGATGACATGACGACCTGACCTTTCATGGCCTTCAGAAGGTCGCTCAGAGTCTGGGAGAGGACGCCAAGGAGACGGTTATACCTGGAGGAATAATATATATTAGTATATTTATTTCCTTTATTCAGCTCTGACATATACCACAGTGCTGTACAGAGAACGCGGTCACATCAGTCTCTGCACCAGAGGAGCTTACACTCTAAATGTCCAACTTCATCGCGATCAGTAGGTATTTGGAAAAATAGGAATCCCACACGAAAACACCCCTGCATATAGCGCTCTGCTTTAATTGAAGGGATTGAACCCAGGACACCAGTGCTATAGGGCGGGGTCTCTAAACTTTCTAAACAAGGGGCCACTTTACCATCCATCAAACTTTAGGGAGGCGAACTATGGCCAGTGGGAGTAAACAATGTCCTATCATTTGTATTAGGCGGGGTAAAAGTGCTCCGTCATTGGTGTCACTGGCAGGAATAGTGTCCCATTGTTGGTGTCAGTGGGAGGAATAGTGTCCCATCGTTGGTATTAGTGGGAGAAATATTGTCCCATCATTAGTGTCAGTGGGAGGAATAGTGCCCCATCGTTGGTGACAGTGGGAGGAATATTGCCCCATCATTGGTGTCAGTGGCAGGAAATGTCCCATCGGTGTCAGTGGGAGGAATAGTGTCCCATCGTTGGTGTCAATGGAAAGAATAGTGCCCCATCATTGGTGTCAGTGGCAGGAATAGTGTCCAATCGTTGATGTCACTGGCAGGAATAGTGCCCCATCATTGGTGTCAGTGGGAGTAATAGTGCCCCATCGTTGGTATTAGTGGGAGAAATATTGTCCCATCATTAGTGTCAGTGGGAGGAATAGTGTGCCCTAGTTGGTGACAGTGGGAGGAATAGTGCCCCATCGTTGGTGACAGTGGGAGGAATAGTGCCCCATCGTTGGTGTCAGTGGCAGGAATAGTGTCCCATCGTTGGTGTCAGTGGCAGGAATAGTGCCCCATCATTGGTGTCAGTGGCAGGAAGTGTCCCATTGTTGGTGTCAGTGGGATGAATAGTGTCCCATCGTTGGTGTCAGTGGGAGGAATAGTGCCCCATCGTTGGTGTCAGTGGGAGGAATAGTGTCCCATCGTTGGTGTCAGTGGGAGGAATAGTGCCCCATCATTGGTGTCAGTGGCAGGAAGTGTCCCATCGTTGGTGTCAGTGGGATGAATAGTGTCCCATCGTTGGTGTCAGTGGGAGGAATAGTGTCCCATCGTTGGTGACAGTGGGAGGAATAGTGCCCCATCGTTGGTGTCAGTGGCAGGAAATGTCCCATCGGTGTCAGTGGGAGGAATAGTGTCCCATCGTTGGTGACAGTGGGAGGAATAGTGCCCCATCGTTGGTGTCAGTGGCAGGAATAGTGTCCCATCGTTGGTGTCAGTGGCAGGAATAGTGTCCCATCGTTGGTGTCAGTGGCAGGAATAGTGTCCCATCGTTGGTGTCAGTGGCAGGAATAGTGCCAGATCGTTGGTGTCAGTGGGAGGAATAGTGCCCCATCGTTGGTGACAGTGGGAGGAATAGTGCCCCATCGTTGGTGTCAGTGGCAGGAAATGTCCCATCGGTGTCAGTGGGAGGAATAGTGTCCCATCGTTGGTGACAGTGGGAGGAATGGTGCCCCATCGTTGGTGTCAGTGGCAGGAAATGTCCCATCGGTGTCAGTGGGAGGAATAGTGTCCCATCGTTGGTGACAGTGGGAGGAATAGTGCCCCATCGTTGGTGTCAGTGGCAGGAATAGTGTCCCATCGTTGGTGTCAGTGGCAGGAATAGTGTCCCATCGTTGGTGTCAGTGGGAGGAATAGTGCCCCATCGTTGGTGTCAGTGGCAGGAATAGTGTCCCATCGTTGGTGTCAGTGGGAGGAATAGTGCCCCATCATTGGTGTCAGTGGCAGGAAGTGTCCCATTGTTGGTGTCAGTGGGATGAATAGTGTCCCATCGTTGGTGTCAGTGGGAGGAATAGTGCCCCATCATTGGTGTCAGTGGCAGGAAATGTCCCATCGTTTGTGTCAGTGGGATGAATAGTGTCCCATCGTTGGTGTCAGTGGGAGGAATAGTGCCCCATCATTGGTGTCAGTGGCAGGAAATGTCCCATCGTTTGTGTCAGTGGGATGAATAGTGTCCCATCGTTGGTGTCTGTGGAAAGAATAGTGCCCCATCATTGACGTCACTGGCAGAAATAGTGCCCCATCGTTGGTATTAGTGGGAGAAATATTGTCCCATCATTGGTGTCAGTGGGAGAAATATCTTCCCATCGTTGGGGCACTATTCCTCCCACTGACACCAAAGATGGGAAGATATTTCTCTCACAGACTCCAACAATGGGGCACTATTCCTCCCACTAGCACCATCATTGGTGTCAGTGGAAGGAATATTGCCCCATCATTGGTGTGAGTGGCAGGAACTATGCCCCACTGTTGCTGATAGTGGGGGAATGATGCCCTAAGGGCATGATAAAATTGAGCAAAGGGCCAACTGTGCCAGTTTTGAGGCCACTGCTATAGGGCCACCATGCTACACCATAACTTATGGTTATAACTTGTGCGCCTCAACACATCTCCCCTGCTCCGTACCGTATGACCTCCTGCAGCAGCACAGTGTTCATGGACTCCTGGTACATCACGGGGTATTTTGCCATCACTTCCTGCACAGGGATGAGCGATGGAACCTTCTTCAGGATCCCCTCAGCGATTTCTTCCACCATCTGAAGCAAATGGCTTATCAGTAACAGTTCAAACAAGACAGCTGCTTCTGGATACTGATAATACACTCACCTCATCGCGGCTCCCTCCTGCGCTCTTCGTCCGCGGCTGCAGAGTAACAAGAGACGCTAGAAGGGCGAAGCTTTCGTTCTGTGCGAATGTGATGTTAGCGTTTTCATGGAGTCCAAATAATTCTGTCAGATCGTTGAGCGGAAGAGAACGGATGTACTGCAGGTAGCCCTAAAACGGATGCAAGGTGAACATTTTTATACAGTTTGTCCTACGTGAGCTGGAGATGATCCTCCGATGATCACAGGCCAAACACCCAAAATTATAGCTTAAAAGCAGCTTCTCAACACAGAGGAACCCCTGAAATACCTTTCTGGCCTCAGGGGACCCCTGCCAAACATTACTATATCTACAACTCATGATACATTAGTGTGATGATCAGTGGGAAGAATGTTCCTTACATTGGTGATCAGTGGGAAGAATGTTCCTTACATTGGTGATCAGTGAGAAGAATGTTCCTTACATTGGTGATCAGTGAGAAGAATGTTCCTTACATTGGTGATCAGTGGGAAGAATGCCCCTTACATTGGTGATCAGTGGGAAGAATGTCCCTTACATTGGTGATCAGTGGGAAGAATGCCCCTTACATTGGTGATCAGTGGGAAGAATGCCCCTTACATTGGTGATCAGTGAGAAGAATGTTCCTTACATTGGTGATCAGTGAGAAGAATGTCCCTTACATTGGTGATCAGTGAGAAGAATGTTCCTTACATTGGTGATCAGTGAGAAGAATGTTCCTTACATTGGTGATCAGTGAGAAGAATGTCCCTTACATTGGTGATCAGTGAGAAGAATGTTCCTTACATTGGTGATCAGTGAGAAGAATGTTCCTTACATTGGTGATCAGTGAGAAGAATGTCCCTTACATTGGTGATCAGTGAGAAGAATGTTCCTTACATTGGTGATCAGTGGGAAGAATGTTCCTTACATTGGTGATCAGTGGGAAGAATGTTCCTTACATTGGTGATCGGTGAGAAGAATGTTCCTTACATTGGTGATCGGTGGGAAGAATGTTCCTTACATTGGTGATCGGTGAGAAGAATGTTCCTTACATTGGTGATCGGTGGGAAGAATGTTCCTTACATTGGTGATCAGTGAGAAGAATGTTCCTTACATTGGTGATCAGTGAGAAGAATGTCCCTTACATTGGTGATCAGTGAGAAGAATGTTCCTTACATTGGTGATCAGTGAGAAGAATGTTCCTTACATTGGTGATCAGTGGGAAGAATGTCCCTTACATTGGTGACCAGTGAGAAGAATGTTCCTTACATTGGTGATCGGTGAGAAGAATGTTCCTTACATTGGTGATCGGTGGGAAGAATGTTCCTTACATTGGTGATCGGTGAGAAGAATGTTCCTTACATTGGTGATCGGTGGGAAGAATGTTCCTTACATTGGTGATCGGTGAGAAGAATGTTCCTTACATTGGTGATCAGTGAGAAGAATGTTCCTTACATTGGTGATCAGTGGGAAGAATGTTCCTTACATTGGTGATCAGTGAGAAGAATGCTCCTTACATTGGTGATCGGTGAGAAGAATGTTCCTTACATTGGTGATCGGTGGGAAGAATGTTCCTTACATTGGAGATCAGTGGGAAGAATGTTCCTTACATTGGTGATCAGTGAGAAGAATGTTCCTTACATTGGTGATCAGTGAGAAGAATGTTCCTTACATTGGTGATCAGTGAGAAGAATGTTCCTTACATTGGTGATCGGTGGGAAGAATGTTCCTTACATTGGTGATCGGTGAGAAGAATGTTCCTTACATTGGTGATCAGTGGGAAGAATGTTCCTTACATTGGTGATCAGTGAGAAGAATGTTCCTTACATTGGTGATCAGTGAGAAGAATGTTCCTTACATTGGTGATCAGTGGGAAGGAGGAGGAGGACACACCCAAAGAGCTCTCTGTGAGAACCACCCATTTTTCAAGCCTGGGCCTTGCCTGCTAGCTTGGCCCAGGAATAATGCCTGATCCTGGGGGAGGCCCTGAGATGGATCCCCCTGATGACACGGGGCCCAGTGAGGAGGAGGTGGAGGATCTGTCTGTGGGTCCGGGCCCTGGTATGGATGCCAGTGTCTTCAGCCTTAAGGTTGTTAATCGCTTTAGGGCGATTGGGAGAGCGGAGGAGAAGCTGAAGGTTTTGAGAGCGGAGCTTAAGAACTTCAAAGCCAAATACTTCCAGGCCTGGAGTAAGAATCGCACCGCCATGAAGCCTGAGCTACAGGAATTAGAGGAAAAAGTAAAGCAGCAAACTTTATTGTTGGGAAAACTAAAAGAAAAAAGTGGAGCATTTAAAGAAAAGTTTGAAAACGAGAGAAGGTTTGTCAGCCAGTCCTCAGCATGTTCAGTGGATCAGCCTCAGCATATGGATGACCCGGGTCCATCTGCCTCTGCTCCTCTCCTCCTCTCCCCCCAGCGGCAACCAGCCAGGGGGTTGAGAGTGAGCATGGAACCCTGACCTTTATCCAGCGGATGGAATCCCCCCTGAGAGGAGACAAGCTTGTAATGTCTGATAATCCATCAGAGGTCCCGGAGGATGTTCAGAAAAATCAGCCAGGGAATGGGGATGGACCTGCACCAAATCCCCTGAACATGGATGTTGCTGCACCTGCATGTGCTGAGACCTGTAGTTCCACTACCACATTTGCTGCATGTGTTTCACACACTGTGTCTGACACCTGCAATGTGATTGCTTCACCTGAGCCTCTCTGTGTTCCAGCAGAGCTGATTGATGCTGGTGGGGGAGGGGATCAGTATACTGCACCATGTGCAGTGGAAGCCATGGATGTGTCAGTCCAGCCTGCACTGTCCTCTGCAGAAAGTCCTGTCCTGTTGGAAGAGAACAGGCCAGATGAAGATTCCACCAGCACAGCAGTGGGAACTGACACTGCTAGGAAGACTGCAGGACATGTGAATATACCAGCAAGTATTGACAATGACAGTCATGATAAAACAATGAATGTGGTGGGTGGTGGTGGTGGTGTTGATGGTGGAGGGGTTAATACTGCTGGGAAAAACAAAAATGACATTTCTCTCTCTGCTCAGAGGAAAGACTCATCGATTGTACAGACCAAATCTGTACAATCGATATCTGCTAAAGATGTCTCAGACAGTTCAAAACACACAAATATCTCTTCTGCTGGGAGGAATATGGGGAGTTATGCGTCTGTTGTGGGGAGTCGCACCAAGGAGGGTGGGGGGAATGCTGTAAATATTGGTGGTCACAATATAGGGGGGTTTGGTGGTGGGTATAGGAGGAGGAATGTGGTTCAGTTCAAGTGGGAGGGGGAGGGGACCCCACCAGTGAGGGGGAGGGTGGCAGAGTTGATTTTGGAAATGGGGTTTAAAGCTGTGGATATTTTTGCTTTGATTTGCCCAGTGGGGAGTTATGAGTTTGATTTATCTTTTGTAAAACCTGAGGGGTTGGATTTATTTTGGGAGCGACATAGGAGGTGCCAGGGCCTTTCGCAGTGGAGTGGTTTGGTGCCAAAGGTTATTTCCAGGCAGCCCCTGATAAAATCGGTGACCATCCTGGTGCGCAACGAATCCATACCAGAGGCTGATTTGATAGTATGGCTACGCCGATATGGTGAGGTCCTCACTCCACTGCGGAAGGTCCTGGATGAACATGGGATATGGACAGGGGCCTGGACGGTGTCACTAAAACTGGGGGTGCTGGGCAATGTAGTCCAACATCTGCCCTGTTCAGCTTTCCTGGGAAGAGATCGGCTGACTATATTTTACCAGGGACAGCCCAAAGTCTGCAATAAATGTGGTGAAAAGGGCCATTTTGCCTCTACCTGCACGCGTAAAAAGTGTTCGCTATGCCAGGGTCTGGACCATTTGGCAAAGGATTGTACCCAAATTCGGTGCAATCTGTGCCAACAGCTTGGCCATCCTTACAGTAAGTGTCCAGAGGCTTTACATAACCTGCCAGGATTGGAGGCTGAGCTGCAGAGGCTGGATAAGGAGGATGAGGCCGCTGGAACTGTTGTTGTCCCTCCTGTGTCTGTTCCATCTGTTTCAGGTTCTGTTTCCCCTGGTAATGTGGTCCCTGAGTCTGTCCCTCCTGTGTCAGTTCCATCTGTTTCAGGTTCTGTTCCCCCTGGTAATGTTGTCCCTGAGTCTGTCCCTCCTGTGTCAGTTCCATCTGTTGCTTCAGATTCTGTCCCCTCTAGTGATGTGGTCCCTAAGTCTGTCCCCCATGTGGTGGTCCCTATTCCTGCTGTACGTAGGTCCTCCAGACTAGCGGAAGCTGCTGGGGGGGCAGGTTTAGCGGATCTTCCTTCTCAGCCTCCAGTCCCCGTCCCTCGGCAGCGCAAACGTGGTCAGGGGAATGTGGGGGTGCTGGATGGGGGTGGGGCTGATGGAAGGGTGTCCATATCCCATGTCTCACCCTCTGTTGAGGGGGATTCAGATGATGAGGGGTGGGAGACGTTTAGGAGGAAGAAAAAGAAGAAGAGGAAGACAAATAAGGTGGTCATTTCTTCCTCAGAGTCGGACCCAGGAGGGGTTCCTCCTGGTAACCCTTTTTCAGTTTTGTCAGGTGATGGGATGTCTGATTTATCTTTTTCTTTATCATCCATGGATGAGGGGGAGTCACATAGTTTGAAGAGAGCTGTTTCTGGTGATGAGAGTGTGGCAAAGGTTAAGAAACGACTACCCCAATCATCCTGATGGCAGTTCCCACTCCGATAAAGGTGGCGACCATTAATGTCGCCAGCATGAAATCTGCAAGAGCTCGTGATATTGCCTTATTTTTGCTCAGCGAGTTTGATGCCGAGATTTTATTTTTGCAAGAGACCTGGCTCAATACTTTGGCCGATGTCCATCTAGCAAAAAGGGAGTGGAGATGCGGTCCCTCCTTTTGGTCTCTTGCGGCTGAGCCCTGCAGCGGAGTTGCGGTCCTTTTTAAAACCGATATGGTAACGTGCCGGCGGGTAATTGAGGTAGAGATTGGGAGATGCATGGTCTTGGACGTCTCTGTTAGGGGGCAGGACTTGCGTCTGATTAATATCTATGGACCGCAGTCAAGATGGGGCAGGAAATGCCTCCTCACAGAGATCAAGCCCTTCCTTTTTACGTCCCAGCAGGTTGTCTTTGGAGGTGATTTTAACACCATAATTAGGTCTGAAGACAGGAGAGGTTCCATAGACAGGCTGGCGTACGATAGCGTTTTTCTTAGAGATATGGTGAGACAAGCAGGCCTGGTAGATGTGCATATTAAGCACTGCCCTGGCAGCACGGGATTCACATTTCAGAGAGGGAATAGTCAGAGTAGAATAGATAGGTTTTTTTTAAAGGAGAACTCTGCTTTCTCGGCTCCTGAGTTGAGGGCGGTGGAGTTCTCTGACCACTGTATGCTCTCTGTGACTCTGAATGCCTCGGACACTCCACCCAGGGGAAGGGGTACCTGGAAACTGAATTCGGCTCTCCTGGAAGACGTAGAGGTAAGACAATCCTTTGAGGATTTTTTCCAGGCACAGGTTTCTATTCTGGACTTTTGCAGCAGTAAGTCAGAGTGGTGGGAGCTTGTGAAACAAAGGGCGATTGGACTTTTCAAGGCCATAAGTAAGAAGAAGCAGCTTGGTATGTACATTGCCTACCAGCATTTGCGGAGGAAGCTTGATCGTCTTGTCTCGTATAGAGGAGATCCAGGGGAGATCTCTGAGGTCAAGTTTCTTCTTAGAAAGTGTCAATACGACCGGCATGCCTCCTTGGTTCTGGAGAGGGATTATGGAAAATATCACTCGCCTGATCCTTACCAGAACTGTAAGCAAGGCATAGCAGTTAAGACGGTCATAGGCCTGAGGGATAGTACGGGTTCCCTGGTGAAGTCCAGATCAGGGATCCTGGAGATCTTCAGATCATATTATGCAGACCTTCTGGGAAGAAAGGACCTTTGTCGGGACAAGATGGAAAGCTTTCTGGATTCTACTCCAGGATTGGGAAATGGTACATTGCCTTTGATGGATTTGACAGAACCAATTTCAGTGGATGAGGTAGTTCATGCTATAGAGAAGCTGGCTACCAAAAAATCGCCTGGGCCAGATGGGTTGACAGCTGAATTCTACAAGTGTTTTAAGTCCATTCTGGCTCCCTTTTTAGCGGAGGTTTATAACAGCTGTCTAGAAGAGGGTTCGCTCCCTCCCTCCATGAGGCAATCAGCTGTGATTCTTCTGTCAAAAGGTAAAGACCCCTCAATGATTGAGAACTGGCGCCCCATCAGTCTTCTCAATGTTGATAGAAAGATCTTGGCGAAGATTCTTTTTTGGCGCTTGTCGTCAGTGGCAGGCGATTTGTTGTCCAGTCATCAGCACTGCTCGGTCCAAGGTAGAAGTACCTTTTCAGCGGTTTTAGCTGTCCGGGAGGCTTTGGAGCGATGCAGGGCTGCTGGATGGAGAAAGTACTTGCTGGCATTGGATCAGGCAAAGGCTTTTGATAGAGTCAATCACGAGTACCTGTATTTGCTACTTGGTAGATACGGCCTGCAGGGGAGGTTTATAGATTGGCTGAAGACATTATATAAAGGGGCTGAGAGCTTCCCACTGGTTAATGGTTGGGTTGGACGGCCTTTTGAGGTTGGCTCTGGTGTGCGCCAGGGATGTCCTCTGAGCCCCCTGTTATATGTATTCGCAATCGACCCCTTCATAAGAAGGCTAGAGAGTGGATCTTTGTGCGGGGTGCCTTTGGGCATTGCTGGTGTGCCACCTTTGAAGGTCGTGGCCTATGCCGATGATGTGTCTGTTATTGTCTCTGGAACGGAGGAGGCGCAGGAGGTGGTCTCTATGATAGAGCAGTACACGGAGGCTTCTGGTTCTAAAGTCAACCATGAAAAGAGTGAAGTTTTCTGGATGGGTGATGAAGGTGAAAGCTTCGAACTTCCGGATGCCTTCCCAGAGCCCCAGCAGGAAATTAAAGTGTTGGGCATCAAATTTGGTCCTGGTGACTATGGTCATCGAAATTGGGAAAGCAGGTTGGTGTGTGCCAATGCCAAAGTAGCAAGCTGGAAGAAATGGAAGCTTTCATTGAGGGAGAGGGTTGACTTGATCAAAACGTACCTGGTCCCAATTTTTTTTATATGTCAGCTTCGTCTGTATCTTGCCAGTATCTCTCTATGCAAGGGTGTACAGCTGCTTTTTCCAACTGTTATGGGGAAGTAGGCTGAACCTGATCAAACGCAATGTAACTTACCTGTCTAGGCGGGAGGGTGGCCTAGGAATGGTCAACCCAATAGTTTTCTTTTCTCTGCTGTTTTTAAAGTATAATCTTGGTAACATGCTAGCAGAGAACCCGCCGGGATGGGTGGGTATTTTTCAATCTTGTTTTAGGCCTTTTCTGCGATGCTGGGAAGATGGCGGGCCAGTGAAAAGTCTGAGAGTCCGACATGGCAAGCTCCCGGCTTATGTTGCCCCGTGTCTGAAAATACTTCGGCAGTGGCAGGTGACAGTGGAGGATATCAAGTCCCTCCCCAGGAAGCTTCTGGAGAAGAGGATTTTGGGCTCTGCTTTCAGTGTGTCACTGGCCTTAAGGGATTGCCCAGGCTCTGTAATGAGGGAGGGGTTGCGTTTAATCAATTTAGAAAGAATCCCCTTGAAGTTTAGGGATCAAGCCTGGCTCGCCTTCCATGGAAGGCTCTATGTGAGAGGGAACTTGAAGCATCGCCCTGTGGATGATCGGGATTGTCCTAGAGCGGAGTGTGTTGGTAAAGTGGAGTCTATGGACCACTTTTTGCTCCAGTGTCCCTTTAACATAGAGGTGTATAAAAGGGTGGGGAGGGCTCTAGGCATCCCCTTTTTCTATCGCATGAGTTATGCGGAGTGGGTGTATGGGGCATTCCCGACTCACTGGGATTTTGATTTGGATACACTGTTTTTAGTTAGTATAGTTGTCCGTTACTTCACATGGAATGCACGGTGCCAGATTACCCTGCGGAAGAAAGTCCTCTCTGTTGAGGTGGTGGTGCACGATATTCTGGGTGAGGTTGGGAAAATTCGGGGTCTTGAGAAGGGCAGGGAGCCTCGGGCAGTCTGGATAAGGGCGTGGAGGAATATCAGACCTGCCTTTGGTGAACTGCCCATCTCTGGGTGAGGAGCTCTTTTCTTTTTCTGGTTCTTTCACTCCCTTAGCTTTTGTTGGTTAGTATCTTCTTTTTGAAGAAGGGCTGCATGCATAATAGGTGCGGGATTGTTTCTTAACCTCACAAGTTTGATGTCTGGTGTAATGGTGTGAGTCGTAATAGGATTTATGTTATTGCTGTAAAGTATTTTTTATTTTTTTTGGGTTTGAGAGCAGTTTTGCTATATTTATTTTAATTTATGTAAATATGTATATATTTATGTATATTTATATATTGTGATTTTATGCTTAATGATTGCAAGACTTTTAATAAAGAAAAATTGGGAAGAAAATGGAAAGAGTATGGCACAACTGCAAACCTACCAAGACATGGCCGTCCTCCTAAACTGACCGGGCCGGGCAAGGAGAGCATTCATCAGAGAAGAGCCAAGAGGTCCATGGTAACTCTGGAGGAGCTGCAGAGATCCACAGCTCAGGGGGGAGAATCTGTCCACAGGACAACTATTAGTCGTCTCTCCACAAATCTGCCCTTTATGGAAGAGTGACAAGAAGAAAGACATTGGAGAAAGAAAGTCATAAGAAGTCCTGTTTGTAGTTTGTGAGAAGCCATGTGGGGGAGGGGGCAGCAAACATGTGGAAGAAGGTGATCTGGTCAGAGGAGACCAAAATTCAACTTTATGGCCTAAAAGAAAAATGTTATGTGTGGGGAAACTAACACTGCCCATCCCCCTGAACACACCATCCCCACCGTGAGACATGGCGGTGGCAGCATCATGTGGTGGGGATGGTTTTCTTCAGCAGGGACAGGGAAGCTGGTCAGAGTTGATGGGAAGATGGATGGAGACAAATACAGGACAATCTTAGAAGAAAACCTGTTAGGGTGCAAAAGACTTGAGACCGGGGCGGAGGTTCCCCTTCCAGCAGGACAACGACCCGAAACATCCAGCCAGAGCTACAATGGAATGGTTTACATCAAAGCATATTCATGTGTTAGAATGGCCCAGTCACAGTCCAGACCTAAATCCCATTGAGAATCTGTGGCAAGACTTGAAAATTGCTGATCACAGACGCTCTCCATCCAATCTGACAGAGCTTGAGATATTTTACAAAGAAGAAGAATGGGCAGAAATGTCCTCTCTAGATGTGCAAAGCTGGTAGAGACACCCCCAAAAAGACTTGTAGAGAAAGGGGGTTCTACAAAGTATTGACTCCGGGGGGCGCCATACAAATGCCCCTCCCCCCCCACACTTTTCACATATTTATTTGTATCATTTATAATTTTCCTTCCACTTCACAATTATGTGACACTTTGTGTTGGTCCATCACATAAAATCCCAATAAAATACATTTATGTTTTTGGTTGTAACATGAGAAAAATGTGGGAAATGGGTATAAATACTGTAACTTTGGATTTTATGCTGAGAGATTTTTATGCCAGTTTGTCAAAATACTTTTTTAATTTGTTATGCCTGTGAAGTTTCTCATCCATCCAGATGGAGGTAGATCTACCCTGTTTCCCCTAAAATAAGACCTAGCGTGATTGTCGGTGTTGGCTGCAATATAAGCCCTACTCTGTTTTCTCAAAAATAAGCCCTACCCTGAAGAGAAGACCTACAAGGACTTTAGCTAGGGCTTATTTGAGGGGTAGGGCTTTTATTGTAGCCATCACCGACAATCACACTAGGTCTTATTTTAGGGGAAACAGGGTAGTAGTATCACATTTAACTGGAATTGTTCTGTAAAGGTGAAAACGTTTTGTAGCTTCTCCACTTCTTCAGTTCTAATGAGTGTCCGGAGGATCCCCCCAACATTTATATTCACACAGATCACACAGACACATCCATCCAATCACCATGGAATGTGTTAAGACAGATGTCGATTGCTCAATAACAAGGTGGGAAGTGTGAAAGTTGTTGAGCTCCCGATGCTCTAATTACATAATCCCATCTTTGCTGTCAGAAGGTCTGCATAGGTGTTATTCATTCAATTTACATGGCAAATCCTCGGGGTATGGTTGTTAAATTGGGGGAGCTAAACACTAACCACTCAACAACTAAATGGACCGACATAGGAGGAACAATTCTGGAGGTGACCTGCGCTGGGCTCTCGGGGGACCAGGGGTGGACTGACAACTCGTGGGGCCCCCGGGCAATAGGAGATTATGGGGCCCCAAGGCAATCCAAGATTATGGGGCCACACGGTATACAATTACACATAACACAGTATACACAGACAGGTTTCTATTGGCTGAGAAGGTACTGGAGAGGCGGGGCAACTATAATCTCAGGATTTTTAGACCAAAAGGATGTCGGTAAGGGACATTTCAGAGACAGATGTAAAAAAAAAAACACAGATTTTTCCATACTGTCCCTGTTTTTACTGAGGCTGGCAACCCTGATGGGGCCCCCTAGTGGCTCGGGGCCCCCGAGTAGCCCAATGGTCAGTCCGCCCCTGCGGGGGACAGTGACATCAGAGCTGGACGTTCAGTAAGTGACTGAGATCCGAGACCTGCTACTCGTGGTCCATTTATCTCTCCTGGCAATGCTGCCTCCGGTTGACCATGTGTGGAGGAGGGAGAGTGGCCCTGGGGAGAGGCATCTGGAGGTTATCACTGAGACTTCCCCTTATTTATATCTGGTCTGATCTCCCCTCACCCACCTACCGATCTCCCCCAGCCTGTGTGCCAGCTATATGGGGCCCGGGCCTGGCATCTCTCTGTAAACTGTCTATAGGAGCCTCAGAGGTCCCTGTGTACTGTCTACAGAGGCTCCAGAGATACCTGTGTACGTCTATGGGGTCTTGGAGATCCCCGTGTACTGTCTATATGGGTCCTACAGATCCCTGTGTACCATCTATAGGGGCCCCGGAGCCACCTGTGTACTGTCTATAGTCAGGGCTGGACTGGGACAGAAATTTGGCCCTGGACTTCATCCAGACCGGCCCACTTACATTTTGAGTGTCCCATCAGCACTCCCTTACATCAGAGTGTCCTATTACCAGCCCCCTTACATCAGAGTGTCCCATCGGCAGCCCCCTTACATCAGAGTGTCCCATCACCAGCCCCCTTACATCAGAGTGTGCCATGAGCAGCCCCCTTACATCAGAGTGTGCCATGAGCAGCCCCCTTACATCAGAGTGTCCCATCAGCAGCCCCCTTACATCAGAGTGTCCCATCAGCAGCCCCCTTACATCAGAGTGTCCCATCAGCAGCCCCCTTACATCAGAGTGTCCCGTCAGCAGCCCCCTTACATCAGAGTGGCCCATCAGCACCCCCTTACATCAGAGTGTCCCGTCACCAGCCCCCTTACATCAGAGTGGCCCACTGAGCCATCGGCCCACCGGGAAACTCCCTGTAGTCCCGATGGCCAGTACATGCCTGTCTATAGTGGCCCTGGAGCTCCCAGTGTACTGTCTATAGTGGCCCTGGAGTAAAGTGACCAGATTTTTAAAATGAAATCCAGGGACATTTTTTTTTCTTTTTTTTACTGGCAATGGTGCCAATCAGCGACTCTCTGCCCATCACCACTGCCCACCTCACAGCCTGTCAAGTCTTACTCTCCAGGCTCTGGCTACTACTGGGTGGGGAGCGGAGGAAGATCGCTCCGCCAGGGAAGGCAAGGAGATAAGCAGGCAGGCGGCTGGCCGGGACTTGAGTCAAGGCAGAAGAACATGTGAGCAGAGCTGAATGGGCATGTGCCCGAAACTGAAGAAATATTCCCTCCGCTCCGACCAGCACATGATCATCAGAAAGGGGCACAGATAATGGAAAAAAAATACACCCCCTAAGCTAGTAAGAGTGGCGGAGCGGAGGTGTGTAATTCTGATTTTTTTTTTTTTTTTTTTTATTCTGCACTGACTGTCTTTGAAATTGCCCCAGTCCCTGTTCAAATCCAATCCGGGGACAAAACCAGGGACAGACTTGGTCCGGGGACAGTGTCCTTAATCCGGGGACTGTCCCCGGAAACCAGGGATGTCTGGTCGCCCTACCCTGGAGCTCCCAGTGTACTGTCTATAGCATTTCCCTTTACATCAGAACCTGCAGAGTATCTCCTACCCTGTAAGGGGTAACCCTGTGGACTTTGATATAAAGGGGATTTCTGTATACTCTGGTGTAAGGGAGAAATCTGTGGACTCTGATGTAAGGGATAACTTTGTGGACTCTGATGTAAGGGATAACTTTGTGGACTCTGATCTAAGGGAGAACTTTGTGGACTTTTATGTAAAGGGGAACTTTGTGGACTTTTATGTAAAGGGGAACTCTGTGGACTCTAATGTAAGGGAGAACTTTGTGGACTCTGATGTAAGGCGGAACTTTGTGGACTTTTATGTAAAGGGGAACTCTGTATACTCTGGTGTAAAGGAGAACTTTGTGGACTCTGATGTAAAGGGGAACTCTGTGAAGTGAGATGTAAAGAGGAGTTCTGTGGACTTTTTTTTGTATGGGTGGGGAGGGGCTCTGGTGACCAGAGACCCCCTTACATCAGAGTTCCCCTTTACACCAGAGTCTGCAGAATTCTCCCTTACATCAGAGTTCTCCTTTACATCAGAGTCCACAGTGTTGGCTGCTGGGGCATGAAGGAATGACTTGCATGGCTCTGATCACTATTTCAAAATGAGGAATCCTCTTGTTTTTGGTACATGTGATCTGTCCTGGCAATGCTGCCTCCGGTGGACCATGTGTGGGGGAGGGAGAGTGGCCCTGGGGAGAGGCATCTGGGGGCTTTACAAGGACGTTGAATACCTTCTGTTGTAAGAAGAGTTTACTGCTATGCATTGATTTGGTTGGAGGGATTTTTAAACCCTTTATTCCCTTCTAACCACAACCTGTTTGGTTATCTGATTTACAAGACACAAAGGTGAACCCCCGGAATACAATCCGTGTATACAGGATAAGATACAAGAAATTCTCGCTCACACTCAGGTCGTAGGTCGGGTTGATCTGATGGTAAACTCCCGACTCCGAGAACTTGTAATTATCTTCTAACACCGGCGGCTGGTAAAAGTCCTGCAGGATACTAAGGAGGCATCTTCTGTCCCAGTCGTCGGTGACGCGACCTCCGTAATTAATCTCACCGGCTGTGTAACGTAGAACCTGCCGCACAAAACACAATTACCTCCTCGCACTGCTGCACGAGATCTGTGATATTTGGACAGGCGAGATGATGCCACATAGAAAGGGCCGTCCCTTTCCTCCTCACCTTGTATGGGATGTCGGTGTACTCCTCCAGAAACATCCGCAGCTGGGAGATGCAGATCCTCAGATCGCCGTCCGTGAATTCGTAAGGGATATTGAATCCCAGCGGACCGAACTTCCGTCTTTCTATAGTGCTGCCGTGGAACAGACAAAGAGATAGCAGCAGGGCCTTGTGCTCCGGAGCCTGTAGGGAGAGTAGGAGCGTGGTCAGGACGAGGCGGGGGGTGGTACACAAGGACAGGGCAGGACTTAGGGTGGTGGGGGGGCCCCTGGGCTTGAGTCACTTTTGGGCCCTACCTTCTATACATTACCATATTTATGGGCGAATAACACACACCCCAAGTTTAAGAGGGAAGTTTAACGTAAAAAAAAACTTACATTTAAAACGCCCATCAATGCAGCCTCGTCATTGTAGTCTTGAAGTTTAAAAATGGTGCCACCAAGATACAGAGTCCTGCGTATCTTGACGGCTCTCCTGTCCTCTTGGTAGCTCTTGGCGCCTCTTGGGTCTTCTCACACTCCCGAGCGGAGCCGAGTGTACTCGGCTCGGCTCACAGTTATGCCCATTCCCTTTGTTATGTCCATCATAGGGTGGAACTGGGCGTGACTGTGAGCAGAGTACACTCGGCTATGTATCTTGACGGGGGGCCCCCTATTGGGTGGGGCCCATGGGCTTGAGCCCAGTCAAGCCCAATGGTAAGTCCTGCCCTGGAGAAGACCCAAGAGGCGTCAAGAGCTACCAAGAGGACAGGAGAGCCGTCAAGATACGCAGGACTCTGTATCTTGGTGGCACCATTTTTAAACTTCAAGACTGCAATGACGAGGCTGCATTGATGGGCGTTTAAATGTAAGTTTTTTTATGTTAAACTTCCCTCTTAAACTTGGGGTGCGTGTTATTCGCCCATAAATATGGTAATGTATAGAAGGTAGGGCCCAAAAGTGACTCAAGCCCAGGGGCCCCCACCACCCTAAGTCCTGCCCTGGTCGTCTCACAGTCCCGAGCGGAGCCGAGTGTACTCGGCTCGGCTCACAGTTATGCCCATTCCCTTTGTTATGTCCATCATAGGGTGGGACTGGGCGTGACTGTGAGCGGAGTACACTCGGCTATGTATCTTGGCGGGGGCCCCCTATTGGGTGGGGCCCATGGGCTTGAGCCCAGTCAAGCCCAATGGTAAGTCCTGCCCTGCACAAGGATGGTTGGTGATTGTATTAGTCTTAAAATATTACAGACGTTATAAGACTTGGAAATTTAGATTAGGAAAGTTCTCGGGATTTAGACTTTTATATAATTGGCTATGGATCTACCAGGGGAAGATCTTCATTGTGTTTGAGTTGTTCTTGATCCTAGGGAAGCTGACCTTATTGGGCCATACCACTCAATACTCTGACTTTAGGGTGTGGTGGTCCTGGACTTTTAGGCTCCTCAACAGCCTCTTCTATCTCTAAGCCCTTGTACACACGGTCGGAGATTTCGCCAACCAAATCCGTCGGATTTTGCCCGTCGGATCTTGTCCGAAACTGTTGCATACACACGGTCGGACAAAGTTGTCGAAAAATCCGATCTTTCAGAACGTGATGACGTAATTTCGTTATGACAGGACTATGTTCAGGCTAGTAGCCAATAGCTTTGATGTAGGAATTTGATCTGAGCATGCGTGGCACTTTTGTCCGATCGGAATTCTCTACACATGATCGGAGTATGTCCTATCGGACCAGTTTGTCGGAAAATATTTCCAACAAGTTGGAAAATTTGGTCCGACGGATATTCTCGGTGGAAACAGTCCGATGCAGACACAGTCGGATTATCCGACAACACGGTCCGATAGGACACATTCCAACGGATTCTCCGACCGTGTGTACGGGGGCTTAGGCTCCTCAACAGCTTCTTCTATCTCTCAGTGAATCTATTGGTGAGTAGACATGTGCAATTCGTTTCGGGTCTGGACTAGTTTTTGGTTATTCGGAGATTCGGAAGCATCCAAATCTCCAAATGAATTAGTAACGCATTTTGTTGAAATTTGTTTAGCGTTGTTTCATATGTCCATTTTCAAACAAAATCTAGATTTTAAGAACAATTTGAATCGGTCGAAAATTGACTGACGAAAAAAAAATAAAAATAAAAGGGGTAGGTTGCGCTAAGGAACTTATGAGCGAATCCACATAAAATATAAAAAAGGAAAGTAGGTAAGAGCTGCCTCTATTACTATCCACCTGGTGGGGTGGAAAATGTTAGATAAAGGAGTGCTATGAATAGATCTGGCGCTATACCTGTGTATCAGAAACTTAATTAATGTGCTAAATTAAATTTGAAATTGTTACATTAATCCGGTGTGTAAGAGTTGGTGTGCAATATATTAGTGTTGGGATAAAGTATAAAATATAAACTGTAGGTGGGAAGTAAAAACTCAAAAATATATGTGTATAAATTGTTAAAAATTTACCAGCATGCTGGCTGGAAAATAAAGTATTGTCTCAGGTGCGATAAACCTAAATGGGTGATTACCTTATGCACTCTTAATCACATGAGTACCTTAAATATGTGAACTACTTAATAATTCAGGTAAAAATATTACATGTAAATATGAACCATAAACATAATACAATTGTGCACAAATGTGACAAATAAAATCTATGCGTGCAATACTAAAATGTACAATAAATCCGTGATAAATATCAATACCCCACGTGAAACATGCCAAATATTACGAGTGAAAAAAGAAAAAGGAAATAAATTTAAAAGGAGGTGAAAAAATTCCAGAAATAGAATAAAATAAAATAAAATAAAAATGAAAAATAAAAAATATTAAAAATAAAAATAAAGGATTTTTTTTAGGTATTTGTCCCAAGTAATAAAAATATAAAAATGTGTACAAAGAGAAAAAAAGGGGGAGTAAAAAAGAAGCAAAAAAGCACAGTCTCTGATGCAGTGCAGTTAATGGGGGATTTCCCGTAGATACAGGAGGGGATGTGATGGATCCAAACAACTAATCTTCATGCATTGTGGGCACTTATAGGATGTACTCTCACCAGAAAAATAACCCCATCCGGGGTGGATCAGCCTTCACAGTATAAGCTACCGTGTCGCTCTCTGGCTTGCTTCAGATAGGCTGTTGAGGATCCCTCGTTATTTCCAGGTGGAGTGTGCCTCAGTATATATATTGAAAGAGAGGACCATACATAGTGTGATACTGTATAAATCACTTTATTAAGAAGATACTAAAAATTACTCACACTTTTGAAAGAAGAAAATGGCTTGAATAAATGCAGTATAAAGGTGCAGTGTGAAAGGTATGGAAGCTGCTGAGAGCGTTCCGTTCGTCTTCCACGCCGTAGTGTAAAGGTACAGTGTTAAAGGTAGGAAAGCTGCTGAGAGCGTTCCGTTCGTCTTCCACGCCGACTGTATTGGAAGTGTGTATTCGATAGGCCACGCCCTACGCGTTTCGTCACTGGGACGTCATCCGGAGCGGCCATCTTTACACACCTCACGCTCTTTATAGGACACAATACACCTATCGCGCATGCGCGGACGACCGCCGCCATTTTTGCTGTGGGAATGCCCATATGTCAAATAGAGCGCGGTGGTGATTGTGTTCCTATAACTATCCTACATAGTGTTCTGCCGTTTTTAGCCCGCTGTTGGATTTTATATATACAGAGCTTATATGTGTATGTATTTGTTAATAAACAGTTACTCTGCTTACTTAAAACCAAATATAGATTACACATAAATATGGTGAATACAGATTGCAATTGAAAACCCATAATAAAGAGTCCATGATAAAAAATACAAATAGGTGACATTAATTGCAATTGAAAACCAATAATAAAAGCAATGGTAGAAGATAATGGTAAAAACATACAAATAGGCGACATTAATAATAGCGTACTATAAAAATGGACCATACTATAAGATGTTATTCTAAATGATCAGTGGTGGCAATAAGCGGATAAGATTTGGATTTTTGTTATGTAATGTGGAGGGAAAGAAAGATATATGATAAAAACCTATGTATGTAAAAATAGCTGGGAAAATTAAGATCAATTTAAATAAAATAAAATTGGGAATAAATTGAAGATGAGATAAAATTAACATGAATGAAAATCAGAATGAGCTATGGGAATTGGTAATAAAAATTGAAGGATATGTAAAAAAATATAACTTGGTGTAAGATGTTTTATAGCTACGTAAATATATGTATCCAAAAAAGAGGGATATTTTAATGGTTGAGTATGCCCTTCTTTGATTGTTATTTTTCTGGTTGAAATGATGGTTTGGAATATTCATTGGTTGAATAGATAACATTCGACCCTCGACATTCGACCCTCTGTGCTGTAATTACTATTCGACCCATATTTCTATGCTTATTTTTTCTCAATGATAATATAAGCGAAAATATACTCTTGTAGTATTGGCTTGTAGGCAACATTCGATCCTAATTATTATAGACTACATTCGACCCCAGAATGTTATAAACTGTATTCGATCAGGAGTTTAGCACTGAATAGTGTTATTTTCGATAATCGTGTGGATGGGGTTGTATTCAAAATTAAAATAAAATTTAAATGTGAGGACTTTGTGTAAAAATAAATTAAAAAATTAAAAAATTAATTAATTTATTAAAATTTAAAATTAAATTAAAAATTAAAAATTGGTTAAAAAACAGTTCAGATCCAGGTCTATGTTCATTCCTGCTGGATGTAAACTTTCTAAATTAAAAATCCACTTTGTTTCATTCTGTGAAATCTTTTTAGTCATGTCTTCGCCTCTCCAGTGTCCCTTCACTTTGTCAATGGCATAAAAAATCATTTGATTGGGATCTTGGTTATGAAAATCTCTAAAATGCCGCGAGACACTATGTTTGTCGTATCCCTTCTTAATGTTTTTAATGTGTTCGCCAATTCTTATATGTAGTTCCCGTGTTGTTCTGCCTACATATTGTTTGCGGCACGGGCATTCTATGACGTATGTCACATGCGTGCTCTTACAGGAAATCAATTCTTTTATAAGGAATGATCTTCCATTGGTGACTGACATGAATTTAGTGGTTTTCCTTTGGGTTTTTTTGCTTTTACGACATGGGAGACATTGTCCACACTTGAAGAAACCTTTTAGATGTTTACTGATTGTTATATATCGTGGAGGGTCGATCGTGTTTTTAACCAATTTATTTCTTAGATTGGGGGCCTTCTTGTAAATGAACGCAGGATTATTAGGTAATAATTTCTTTAGCGTTTCGTCTGTTTTAAGAATTGGCCAGTGTGTTTTTATAATCTTTTCTATTTGTTTATGGTGTCTGCTAAAACCTGTAAGGAAGGCCATTTCTATATTGTTCTTGTTTCTGGCAAGAAATTATTACCTAATAATCCTGCGTTCATTTACAAGAAGGCCCCCAATCTAAGAAATAAATTGGTTAAAAACACGATCGACCCTCCACGATATATAACAATCAGTAAACATCTAAAAGGTTTCTTCAAGTGTGGACAATGTCTCCCATGTCGTAAAAGCAAAAAAACCCAAAGGAAAACCACTAAATTCATGTCAGTCACCAATGGAAGATCATTCCTTATAAAAGAATTGATTTCCTGTAAGAGCACGCATGTGACATACGTCATAGAATGCCCGTGCCGCAAACAATATGTAGGCAGAACAACACGGGAACTACATATAAGAATTGGCGAACACATTAAAAACATTAAGAAGGGATACGACAAACATAGTGTCTCGCGGCATTTTAGAGATTTTCATAACCAAGATCCCAATCAAATGATTTTTTATGCCATTGACAAAGTGAAGGGACACTGGAGAGGCGAAGACTTGACTAAAAAGATTTCACAGAATGAAACAAAGTGGATTTTTAATTTAGAAAGTTTACATCCAGCAGGAATGAACATAGACCTGGATCTGAACTGTTTTTTAACCAATTTTTAATTTTTAATTTAATTTTAAATTTTAATAAATTAATTAATTTTTTAATTTTTTAATTTATTTTTACACAAAGTCCTCACATTTAAATTTTATTTTAATTTTGAATACAACCCCATCCACACGATTATCGAAAATAACACTATTCAGTGCTAAACTCCTGATCGAATACAGTTTATAACATTCTGGGGTCGAATGTAGTCTATAATAATTAGGATCGAATGTTGCCTACAAGCCAATACTACAAGAGTATATTTTCGCTTATATTATCATTGAGAAAAAATAAGCATAGAAATATGGGTCGAATAGTAATTACAGCACAGAGGGTCGAATGTCGAGGGTCGAATGTTATCTATTCAACCAATGAATATTCCAAACCATCATTTCAACCAGAAAAATAACAATCAAAGAAGGGCATACTCAACCATTAAAATATCCCTCTTTTTTGGATACATATATTTACGTAGCTATAAAACATCTTACACCAAGTTATATTTTTTTACATATCCTTCAATTTTTATTACCAATTCCCATAGCTCATTCTGATTTTCATTCATGTTAATTTTATCTCATCTTCAATTTATTCCCAATTTTATTTTATTTAAATTGATCTTAATTTTCCCAGCTATTTTTACATACATAGGTTTTTATCATATATCTTTCTTTCCCTCCACATTACATAACAAAAATCCAAATCTTATCCGCTTATTGCCACCACTGATCATTTAGAATAACATCTTATAGTATGGTCCATTTTTATAGTACGCTATTATTAATGTCGCCTATTTGTATGTTTTTACCATTATCTTCTACCATTGCTTTTATTATTGGTTTTCAATTGCAATTAATGTCACCTATTTGTATTTTTTATCATGGATTCTTTATTATGGGTTTTTAATTGCAATCTGTATTCACCATATTTATGTGTAATCTATATTTGGTTTTAAGTAAGCAGAGTAACTGTTTATTAACAAATACATACACATATAAGCTCTGTATATATAAAATCCAACAGCGGGCTAAAAACGGCAGAACACTATGTAGGATAGTTATAGGAACACAATCACCACCGCGCTCTATTTGACATATGGGCATTCCCACAGCAAAAATGGCGGCGGTCGTCCGCGCATGCGCGATAGGTGTATTGTGTCCTATAAAGAGCGTGAGGTGTGTAAAGATGGCCGCTCCGGATGACGTCCCAGTGACGAAACGCGTAGGGCGTGGCCTATCGAATACACACTTCCAATACAGTCGGCGTGGAAGACGAACGGAACGCTCTCAGCAGCTTCCATACCTTTCACACTGCACCTTTATACTGCATTTATTCAAGCCATTTTCTTCTTTCAAAAGTGTGAGTAATTTTTAGTATCTTCTTAATAAAGTGATTTATACAGTATCACACTATGTATGGTCCTCTCTTTCAATATATATACTGAGGCACACTCCACCTGGAAATAACGAGGGATCCTCAACAGCCTATCTGAAGCAAGCCAGAGAGCGACACGGTAGCTTATACTGTGAAGGCTGATCCACCCCGGATGGGGTTATTTTTCTGGTGAGAGTACATCCTATAAGTGCCCACAATGCATGAAGATTAGTTGTTTGGATCCATCACATCCCCTCCTGTATCTACGGGAAATCCCCCATTAACTGCACTGCATCAGAGACTGTGCTTTTTTGCTTCTTTTTTACTCCCCCTTTTTTTCTCTTTGTACACATTTTTATATTTTTATTACTTGGGACAAATACCTAAAAAAAATCCTTTATTTTTATTTTTAATATTTTTTATTTTTCATTTTTATTTTATTTTATTTTATTCTATTTCTGGAATTTTTTCACCTCCTTTTAAATTTATTTCCTTTTTCTTTTTTCACTCGTAATATTTGGCATGTTTCACGTGGGGTATTGATATTTATCACGGATTTATTGTACATTTTAGTATTGCACGCATAGATTTTATTTGTCACATTTGTGCACAATTGTATTATGTTTATGGTTCATATTTACATGTAATATTTTTACCTGAATTATTAAGTAGTTCACATATTTAAGGTACTCATGTGATTAAGAGTGCATAAGGTAATCACCCATTTAGGTTTATCGCACCTGAGACAATACTTTATTTTCCAGCCAGCATGCTGGTAAATTTTTAACAATTTATACACATATATTTTTGAGTTTTTACTTCCCACCTACAGTTTATATTTTATACTTTATCCCAACACTAATATATTGCACACCAACTCTTACACACCGGATTAATGTAACAATTTCAAATTTAATTTAGCACATTAATTAAGTTTCTGATACACAGGTATAGCGCCAGATCTATTCATAGCACTCCTTTATCGAAAATTGACTGACGGTCCGAATTCTATTTGAAGAATAACTGGTTGCTAATGAGAGCGTGCAGGTCCTTAACAACCGATGACTCCTCATCAGCTGTCACTGCGAACCCCCGAAATCCATACCAAATCCTTATCCAAGCATTCTGTGTGCCCTCCCATCACTTGTGAACCATACCAGGCAAAATGGGTAGAGGGGTGCTTTGGGGTACCAAAGCACCTTGTCCCCATGTTGATGAGGACAAAGGCCTCTTCCCACAAGGAGGCCCCCAGATCCCGGCTCCCCATGTGAATCTGGTATAGATTTTAAGTGGAAAGTAAAATAAATGGCATGGTCCCCCCCAAAAGATCCATACCAGAACCTTTTTTTCGAGTATACAGCACGGCAGGCCAGGAAAGGAGGGGGGGAGTGCCCCCCCAAACAATACCAGGCTCGCTTGTCCGTCCCCCCCCTTACTGGCCTGCCGGGTCCGCTATGGATTTTGAGAGGACCCCACTCCATTCTTTTTTCAGAATTTTAATTTGCCGGCAATTCTGTTTACATTCAGCTGTCAGCGGGGAAGCCCGCTGACAGCTGAGGGGTCATCGGTTGTTAAAGTGACTGTAAAGCTTTGTTTTTTTGTTATTTTTTAAAATAACAAACATGTAATACTTACCTCCTCCGTTTAAGGGTTTTGCAAAAAAATGGCCCCCGATCCTCATTTTTTGGGGTCCCCCCCACGGCGCTCCTGGCTCTTCTTCTCGCGTTCCCCCCACGGAGAGCAGCTTTCCATGGGGGCACTTGTGTGGGCACGCTCCCAAGTCCTGCTGCTGCGTCCATTGACACAGACAGCAGGACTCTGCCCCGTCCCCTGGCTCCCGTGTCCCTGGATTTGATTGACAGCAGTGGGAGCCAATGGCTATCAATCTATCCAATGAGGACCCCGAGACAGTGGCTGGAGCTGCTATGCTCGTTCCCATTGCTGGAACAATAAGGCTGATGACCTTGTAGCAGGCCAAGCACTTACTTTCTTGCAGTCATTTAGTTCTGCATCAGTCAAGCTTAGGTAGGTGCGTAGGAGATTGGCTTTCACCCCACGTGGAGGCTCAATGGTCAGCTTAGAGCCGTTCTGTAATATGGACACTGGGAACTGGTTACTGGGCATACTGGTCAGCCAGACTCGGAAATCCCGATGGACCTACAGAATAGAGAAGCTTGCATTATCACTCATGAGCCTGCACAATGGTTGGAGTAAAATAGGGATGTAGAAACAGGAACTTACTTTATCAGGGTCAATATTCTCTATCAGCCTCTCTAGGGAGGGCATCCAGCTGGGGGCGAGGTGGCAGTTCTGGAAAAATACCCACTTCCCCCTCTCCATAGCGTTCCTCATCATGGCTTCTGCCCGAGGACCCTGCAGGAAGGAAGACAATCCTGGAGACTCTTTTACTGCAAAAAGTACAATATGTCTGAAAATAGATGACTATATGAATGATCTGGGGGGCAATATTAAATGTTCACTGGGTGAAGCTCACTGAGAAGTGGAAGGGGCACTTACCTGTCCTTGGCCCAGAGATATGGCACTAAGTTTCTTGGAGAACCTCATTTCTTCTGCAAACTTGTAGAGATCAGCAGCCGGGTCAGTACCAGGAGAAAGGATGAAGATGAGTGGAGTGACAGGAGAGGATTCGTGGAATACGGCGCTCAGGTCTGCCGTCTAATTGAGAAGAAGGATGAGCGTGAACACAATTATTCCACCTCTGCACGACGATCAATATCTGACCTCTGCAAGGTGATCAATCTGCAGTACCTGCGGCTCTATGAACCTCTGTCCCAGCTGATGACACACGTAGTCCTGCATGGCATTGGTCACTTTGTCTCCTCGCAGACAGCGCAAAATCAGAATCTTCTGGAAGGCGTCCAGAGACTGCTCCAAACCCCCCGGGAGGCCCTCTCTGGAAAAAAGAAACACAACACGTTATACAACCCAACACACACCTTGGATGAGTGGTTGGTCCAATCTATATCTGGAGTCTAAAGCTGGCTACATACACTACAGGCTGACGGTACAACATATGCACAATATGCCTATAGATTCACCAACAAATGTGAAGAGTAAGAGGCTCTCTAGACCAGACATTCTCAACTGGGTTCTGTGGAACTCAAGGATTCCTCCAGAGTTTGCTAAGAGTTCTTTGGGCGGTAGCTGAATCTCATCCCATTTGATGGTGCCTGCATAGCTACAGGACCACAACACCAATGATCTTTTTAGTCATCTGTAATGGGGGCATTCTTCCCATTGACTACCAATGTACAGAACATTCTTCCCATTGATCACCAATGTAAGGAACATTCTTCCCACTGATCACCAATGTAAGGAACATTCTTCCCACTGATCACCAATGTAAGGAACATTCTTCCCACTGATCACCAATGTAAGGAACATTCTTCTCACTGATCACCAATGTAAGGAACATTCTTCTCACTGACCACCAATGTAAGGAACATTCTTCTCACTGATCACCAATGTAAGGAACATTCTTCCCACTGATCACCAATGTAAGGAACATTCTTCTCACTGATCACCAATGTAAGGAACATTCTTCTCACTGATCACCAATGTAAGGAACATTCTTCTCACTGATCACCAATGTAAGGAACATTCTTCCCACTGATCACCAATGTAAGGAACATTCTTCTCACTGATCACCAATGTAAGGAACATTCTTCTCACTGATCACCAATGTAAGGAACATTCTTCTCACTGATCACCAATGTAAGAAACATTCTTCTCACTGATCACCAATGTAAGGAACATTCTTCTCACTGATCACCAATGTAAGGAACATTCTTCCCACTGATCACCAATGTAAGGAACATTCTTCTCACTGATCACCAATGTAAGGAACATTCTTCCCACTGATCACCAATGTAAGGAACATTCTTCTCACTGATCACCAATGTAAGGAACATTCTTCCCACTGATCACCAATGTAAGGAACATTCTTCCCACTGATCACCAATGTAAGGAACATTCTTCTCACTGATCACCAATGTAAGGAACATTCTTCTCACTGACCACCAATGTAAGGAACATTCTTCTCACTGATCACCAATGTAAGGAACATTCTTCTCACTGATCACCAATGTAAGGAACATTCTTCTCACTGATCACCAATGTAAGGAACATTCTTCTCACCGATCACCAATGTAAGGAACATTCTTCTCACTGACCACCAATGTAAGGAACATTCTTCCCACCGATCACCAATGTAAGGAACATTCTTCTCACTGATCACCAATGTAAGGAACATTCTTCTCACTGATCACCAGTGTAAGGAACATTCTTCCCACCGATCACCAATGTAAGGAACATTCTTCTCACTGATCACCAATGTAAGGGACATTCTTCTCACTGATCACCAATGTAAGGGACATTCTTCTCACTGATCACCAATGTAAGGAACATTCTTCCCACTGATCACCAATGTAAGGAACATTCTTCTCACTGATCACCAATGTAAGGAACATTCTTCTCACTGATCACCAATGTGAGGAACATTCTTTTTTTTCTCCTCCAGCGTCTTGGAGCTTCCAGCTCCAAAACACTGAGGTGTGACTGGGGCCTTAGTCTCTTTCTTGCTGTAAATGGCACCAATTAAATCCTCCCTCCGGCCTTCCATTCAGTCTTGCACAGTTTTAGCGGCTTCCTCAGATTTCGCTGCACACTGAGAGCTTTTCACAAAGTGCATTAGAAGCTGCTGCAAGTCAGATAGAGCCCCGCCCCATTTCCTGGCCGGAGGACATCCAGCATCATGTTGTCTTCTCATCCCTATTGCTGTACAAGCTGAAGTTGAAATATGTCCTTACTGATGGTAAGCAGAATAGTAAAGCCTGGGAACCTCCTACTCCTTCAGCCTGACATCCTCCCATCAAGGTATTTTGATATTTGTATAACTCCTCCCCCTCTTAGGACTCACCGGTGTGGCTCAGGGCTGTCGAGGATCTTCCTGTACTCCTCACTGTATTGGGTGATTTGCTCTTTGATCTTGCTGAAGTTGCTTAGTGAATTCAGGGCTTGGATGTCCCTCCAGGCTCGCTCAGTCAGCCACTCCGAACATGGATTGTCAGCCAGAGTGGGCGCTGTACCCCCCGAGAGCAAGAAACGCCATTCATCCTGCAGAACATAACGGGGGCAATGAAGTAAAGAATTACACAAGTTAAATTACAAAAGGAGACAGTACACTTTACAATGCCATTCATTTCAATACAAGAGAGTTAGTAGGATCCTGATTTACTATCTAAAAGGAAGGGGCAAGTGATACACAAAAGGTAAAAACTGTGGAGGATGAGTTGATGGATGAGATACAAGTTCAGTTGTTGGGTGGAAGAGGGATAGGCTTCTCTGAAGAGAAGAAGGGTTTTTAGGCATCACCTAAAGGTGGACAGAGTAGGAGATAGCTGGACAGATTGAGGTAGGGATTTCTAGAGGATGGGAAAGGCTCTGGTAAAGTCCCAGAAACAAGCGTGGGAGAAGTTGATTAGAGAGCAGGTCTTAGGAGGAGTGGAGAGGACAGTTTGGGTGATACTTTGAGATGAGATTGGTGATATACTATAGCTTATAGAAGAGTTGTAGGTGGCTTTGTATTTTTGTTTTTTCGTTAGCTGATTGAAAGCCAGTGGAGGGATTGGCAGAGAGGGGTAGTGGATATTGAGTGGAGGCCAAGAGAAGGAGTGTTATAGAGGGGTGGAGGACACTGAGCAGAGGTCTGGGGGGGGGGGGGCACTGAGCATAGGCCAACGGAGGGATTGTTGGAGAGGGGTGGAGGACACTGAATGTAGGCCAGTGGAGGGATTGACAGAGAGAGGTGGTGCGGAGGTAATGAGAAAGCTAAGGAGCAGGAGGTCTTGGGAGGAATGGAGAGGTGATACTGGGTGCCATTGGAGGGATTGGCAAAAAGAGGTTGTGCACGCTAAGTAAATGCCAATGGAAGGAGTAGCAGAGAGGAGTGGTGGACACTAAGCAGAGGCCAATAGAAGAATTGGCAAAGGGGGTCGAGGACTCGGAGTGGAGGCCAATGGAGGGATTGGTGGAGAGGGGAGGTAGACAGTGAGCGGAGGCCAATGGAGGGATTGGCAAAGAGGGGTCGAGGACTCGGAGTGGAGGCCAATGGAGGGATTGGCAGAGAGGGGTGGAGGAAACTGAGTGGAGGCCAATGAAGGGATGGCATAGAGGGATGGAGGACACTGAGCGGCTGGTAAGGTGGATATGTCCAGCAGCAGACTGAAAGGAGGATAGTCTGTGTAGAGGTAGGCCAACAAGGAGGGAGTTGCAATAGTCAAGGCAAGAAGGCAATGAATTACTAACTTGGTTGTGACCTCAGTTAAGAAGCGACATATTTTGAAGATGCTTTGGAGGTGAAGGCAGAAAGATTTGGCCAGCGATTGGATACAGTGTGGAAAGCAGAGGTCAAAGTCCAGGATTACACCCTGGTATGACTGGAGGAACTGATAGTCGCATTATAGATCTTGATGGAGAGAGACATCAGAGACAATGGAAGAGTTTGTTTATTAACTTGTTTTAGAAACATTTCATTATATGAGGTGGTGTGGAATTGATACTGAAGTGGTGAGGTGAGAGGAGTAAAGAGACAGATATTGGTGTCGTCAGCACAGAGATGATATTGAAAGCCATGAGAACTTATCAACTGACCAAGGGAGGAGGTGCAGATAGAGAATAGGAGAAAGATGAAGAAGAGAGTAGAAGAGAGAGTTGTAGGTGACAATAAAGGAGCACTGAGACAGAAGGAGAACAATCAAAAAAAAAAAAAAGTTCCAAAGACCAAGGGAGTGGAGTTTTCTAAGGAGAACCAATACCGTACAAACTGAAAGTTTCCTTCCATCTGCCCCTAATGTATATAGACAGTGGATAGAGGTGGAACTGGGATATGGCATCTCACCATGTCAATGAGCCCCTTGTCCATGAGGATTCGCACACACAGCAGGAAGGAGAACATGAGTTTGTGCTTCTCGAACAGACTGCGACACACATTGCTGTACAGACTGAAGGTGAAATACGTGTTTATGTTCTCGATACGCTTCTCCACCGTTTCTGAAACAGCCAATCACAGGACAAGGTTAGAGCACTGTACATCCTTTCATACAATCCCAGTTTTATGATATAAAATAATGAGAGCTTGGCACTCTTTAAGTAAATGCAGAGGTTCCCAGCATTAGAAAAAGGCAATTCAGGGCTGTGCAGGGTCCCTTACATGTTCTCACTATATTGCTTAGAACAGTAGCTCTCAGCCTCCCTCCTCACAGGCCTCCAGCTAGCTGCAGATCACCTAACCTCTCACATTGCCACCCTGCTCTCATAGTGGCCCTCCGTGCCCCTCAACCTCTCACAGTGCCCCCTAGGCCCCCTAAAATCCCCCAGTCCTTACAGTGTCCATCAGCCTCCCACAGTACCCCCTAGCTTGTTGCAGAGCCCCCAGCCTCCTGTCCCACATTGTGCCTTCCAGCCTCCCACAGTACCCCCTAGCTTGTTGCAGAGCCACCAGCCTCCTGTCTTATATTGTGCCCTCCAATCTCCCACAGTGCCCCCTACCTTGTTCTAGACCCTCCTGCCTCCTGTCCCACATTGTGCCTTCCAGCCTCTCACAGTACTCCCTAGCTTGTTGTAGAGCCACCAGCCTCCTCCTGTCCTATATTGTGCCCTCCAATCTCCCACAGTGCCCCCTACCTTGTTGTAGAGCCTCCGGCCTCCTGTCCCACATTGTGCCTTCCAGCCTCCCACAGTGCCCCCTAGCTTGTTGCAGAGCCACCAGCCTTCTGTCTTATATTGTGCCCTACAATCTCCTACAGTGCCCCCTTGCTTGTTGCAGAGCCTCCAGCCTCCTGTCCTACATTCTGCCCTCCAATCTCACACAGTTGCCTCTAAAAGTTGAATCTTTACACAAAGATTTACCTGTCCTGAGGTCCAGTGCTCCACCAACACATATCCCGTTGAAGAAGCTGCTTGGAGAAGCTATGAAACGTCTTCAACACTACAGAACAAGTCCCAGTAAATGTGGCTAAGTACTACAACTAGCTATACTATGACCAGAGAACCTTCACAGGCAGTAAAAATGTAGAAGACGCCCCTGACGACGTCTTATGATGATGAAATGCATTGGGTGGAGCCTCGCTGTATGACGTCACTGCATACCAGAACAGACGGCAGCTATCTTGTTAGTTTGAAACAACAATGTATTAATATGCTAGGTTCCCTGTGTTATATTTAACCTTAAACTACGTAGAGGGTTCTTTACTGTAAGAGTGGCAAGGATGTGGAATTCCCTTCCACAGGCGGTGGTCTCAGCGGGGGGGGGGCATTGATAGTTTCAAAAAACTATTAGATAATCACCTGAACGACCACAACATACAGGGATATACAATGTAATACTGACATATAATCACACACATAGGTTGGACATGATGGACTTGCTGTTTACTACACTATGAGAGTTCTGCTTTCTCTATGACCTGCATGTTTTGGGATCTAAACTACTGTTTTGCTGGCGAATTGATCCTGACATTGGAGAAAGTGGAGCAAGTTGTGTGAACCGGAAGATTGAGTCTACCTGGAGTCTGGCCCTAATTATTGAGTATAACTGTGCTTTTTCACCGCTTGCTGACCCAGGACCAGTTGCAGAGGAAAGAAGGTTCATGAGGGTTCCCCCTTGTATTGAGTGGTTATACAGTTATCAACAGAAATTCATGTGGATTGGATAATAGAAACTGGAGAGATTACCATATAGAAATATGCGGAGCCAGAATGAATTGGATGGTCAGGTTTGACATAATTAGGCATGTTGTAAAAAACATTTGCTGTACCTGCTCTCTCGGAATTGGCGATGGCGGCAGTAAAGATGCCCAGGAACCACTCCAGTGAATACTGGTACATCGGATCCACGTTGGACAAATCCGAGACACAGAAGAACAAGATCTGAGTCCTGACGGCCACTGGGACATACTGGTGCCGCGTGCTGTCTATGTCCTTCTCCGTCTGCTCAGCCACTTGCACTTTTGCCTATAGAAAGGGGACGTTAGGTCAAAGCTGGCCCCAGAAGCAGGGTCAGAAGCCACAGCAAAGAATTGTCAGTCCACGGCTCACCTTGATCTCAGCCGCTTTCACCTTGGAGGCCTCCAACACTTTGATAAGGTCCACATCATCCACAGGATTACCTTGAGAGGAGCTGAGACGGGTCAGGATCTGATCCTCAATCTCCTTCAGCTCTTGGCGCATTTTTGCGTTGGACAAGATTAGCTGGTTCTTCGCTTCTTCTAAATCAGGTCGCTCCTCCGCCACTACCTGTCCAAGGAGCTGATCCTCCAGACCACTTGAGGGGCAATAACAGGAGGAGATCAAGAGATGTCAGACATACAGGATGACTGCTAATCCTTATGTGATTACCCAGGGCAAGTCAGAAATTCACTCGGCCTAAAACATGAAAACTTTCTCAATGTCTCCTTTGCATTCATAAAACCAGATCATTTTGTTATATACATTTGTATTTTCTATGGATCTACTCCATATGTGACTATTGAAATCACTCTCGTTGAATGACAAAGCTGTACATGATTGTGGCTGTCAATAATGCTTATGTAAAAGAAAGTTTCTCAGTGGAACCCACAGCACTTTCCTTCCCCATTAAACATCTCTCAATCCCTATGTACAGTGTCTGGACAGGATCTTGGAAGTCAAGGGAGCAGGACTGTTTTTCTGGTAAAGACAATCAATGAATCCAATGTGGAGAGGAACAGAAATGGGGGGGGGAGATCTGTAGTCCAGTGTTTTTAAACTAGGGTGCCGTGGCACACTGAGGTGCTGTCTGGGTTTCCCCAGTGCGCTGCCATCATAGGACCCAGATTGCTCTAGATTAGGGGTCTCAAACTGGTGGCCCTCCAGCTGTTGCAAAACTACAAGTCCCATCATGCCTCTGCCTGTGGGAGTCATGCTTGTAACTGTCAGGCTTGCAATGCCTCATGGGACTTGTAGTTTTGCAACAGCTGGAGGGCCGCCAGTTTGAGACCTCTGCTTCTAGATCAATATCATGAGTTGCTGGCCGGCCTCCAGCACCATAACAACCAATGATGCTGTAGGGCCAGGATGCACACCGTCGTTTGTTGCTATGGTAATGGTGGCTGGGAGAAGATTAAAGTCCACCTCCTCCAGACCTCTTCCACCTCCCGGCCTCTGCAATGCTGCTGGAGCCAAAAGGTAGGGTTGCTCATGTGAAAATTGGACTGTATGATTTGGGGCCTCTATGATGAGGGCCTAAATGATTGGGAGGGGGGGCAGATATAGGGGGCCATTGATGTATAAGGATAAATGTATTGTGATGGGGGGCTATCATGTGATTGGAGGATGATGTGAAGGGATGATTCCAATATATTGGGGGTCTCTGATATGATGTGGGGACCTCTGAAATGATGGGGGACCTCCAATGTGATGGAAAAACCTCTAATATGATGGAAGCCATGTGATGGGCGTGCTCTGATTGGATGGGGCAACCTCAGATGTCATCCAGGTGGTTGCGTGTATTGTCCCTGACTCAGATTTCCCAATGATAAGTAACATTAACCTTTTTTTACATTTTGGACTGGAGGCCTCCGCAAACACTGATTTAGTCCAGCACAGGAGAACTCAGGCTGAGCTGACAACATTAGGAGAGGAAATGTTTGCTGTGATCAGTTAATACTCTCTTACCTGGGAGATAGTGTGAAGTTGATGAGGGTAACTTTGGTGCAGATCTCGGGTGGATAATGGGGATTCGGCAGTTTGGTGGTGATATACATCCTGAAGTCATCGTGATACGGAATGACGGCATCACCCAGACGTAGGACGGTGCTCCCCTGCTGCTTGTAAGTCTGTAGCATGGTAAGGAGACAAGCAAGAATCAGTGGAAGAGAGAGAAGATCTGGAGAGTGCACCACCCTGAACAGAAATCTTCTCATACCTGTTTGAGCAATATGGGCTCCAGTGCTGGGTCCAGCTCTTCCCCAACATTTTCCAGCATAAACGGCTTTCCAAAACGAATCGCGTTTTCTAAACTGCGCAAGAAGTCGCGGTCACTGAGCTTTACCACATCCAGGCCGTTATCTTTCTCCTGGAAGAGACAAAGATGGCAAAGTGTTAAAGTGGTTGTAAACCCTTACAAGCAACTTTGACCTACAGGTAAGCCTATATTAAGGCTTACCTGTAGGTCCAAGAAATATCTCCTAAACCTATAAGGTTTAGGAGATATTTACCTGAAGACAGCCACCGCTGTCTACGGCGCATGCGCCGCAGACAGCGGCGCGCAGGCGCACTGGGGAGGCCGCAGATTGCGGCGATATGCCGTGAGTGTGTGACATCATCGCGGCTCTGACGAATCACAGCACCGGAGCCGCGAGACCCAGAAGTCGCTCCGGGATACATGGCAGCGGCGAAGAGGAAGACGGAGGACCGTTCAGGGGCTTCGTTCTCACGTAAGTTATTCATAATGAGCTAGCATGCTATGCATTATGCCTTTGCCTTACAGGGTGCCTTTACTTCCTCTTTAAAGCTATACCATATAAGCTTTATCAGAACGGCATAACCACGTGTATATATCGCGCATTCAAAACTAGAACTAAGCAGAGTGATGTCTCTTACATTGATTTGCAACCAATTTTCAGAAATTGTGTCAAAATTTGCCTCAAATTTCATCATTTGCTGATATTTGTTTTGCTCACTTTGACTTGTTTTCTGACCTGTGGTTTCCATACTTGCACTAACACGGAGATCACATGGTTTCGTTGATGAAGTCAAATCAGTTATAGCTGCCACTGAGCTTCTTTCTAGGTGGATTTGATGTACACCTCATAGAATTAAATACTTTTCTTAGATAAGAAAATGGCCTATGAAGATGGGCTATGGAATGCTCTACCAACCAACATCCGCCTGGAAGAAAACCACCAGGCCTTTAGGAAAAAACTCAAGACCTTCCTCTTCTAGTTGATGACAAGTAAGCTCTTCACAGCGCCTTGAGGCGATTCAGTTCGCGTTGTGCACTTTACAAATATTTTCATTCATTCATTCATTCAAGATAGTACCAGGTAAGAAAAAAACAATAAAAATTGTTAAAACTGTAAAAAAAAAAAAAGAAGAAAAGAAAAGTTGAAAGAAGCTTCCCTAAATCGCAGGATCTATTGAAAATCCACTGTACATATGAAAACCACCAAAAACACTTTATTATCTCCATCCATCATGGCACCAGTGCATTTAGCCAAAATGGTCAAATTTCACCGAACTGTCCAGATTTATCAGCAGAAATTTTTAATTTTCCATCATCTCTCTCACAACCAGGGCTGGACTTACCATTGGGCTTGACTGGGCTCAAGCCCATGGGCCTCACCCAATAGGGGGCCCCACCGAGATACATAGCAGAGTGTACTCGGCTCCGCTCACAGTCACGCCCAGTCCTGCCCAACGATGGACATAACACAGGGACTGGGCGTGACTGTGAGCCAAGCCAAGTACACTCGGCTACTCTCCGCTCTGCTCGGGACTGCGAGAGGACCCAGAGCCTCCTAGAGCCACCGAGATACACAAGACTCTTTATCTCGGCAGCGCCATTTTTAAACTTCAAGACTGCAATGACAAGGCTGCAAATGACACTGGGGCAAGGCTGAACTGACAAGGCTGCAGATGGACACTGATAAGGCTGAATGATGGGCATTTAAATGATGGGAATTCATTTTCCTCATCCCTCTCACAACCAGGGCTGGACTTACCATTGGGCTTGACTGGGCTCAAGCCCATGGGCCCCGCCCAATAGGGGACCCGGCCGAGATACATAGCCGAGTGTACTCGGCTCCGCTCACAGTCACGCCCAGTCCTGCCCAACGATGGACATAACACAGGGACTGGGCGTGACTGTGAGCCAAGCCAAGTACACTCGGCTACTCTCGGTTCCGCTCGGGAATGCGAGAGGACCGAGAGCCACCGAGATACACAAGACTCTGTATCTCGGCGGCACCATTTTTAAACTTCAAGACTGCAAATGACACTGGGCAAGGCTGCAGATGGACACTGATAAGGCTGAATGATGGACATTTAAATGTAAGTTTTTTTTCCTTAAAATTCCCTCCTAAACTTGAGGTGCGTGTTATACAACGACGCGTGTTATACGCCAATAAATACGGTAATGTATAGAAGGTAGGGCCCGAAAGTGACTCAAGCCCAGTGGCCCCCACCACCCTAAGCCCTTGTACACACGGTCAGAGATTCTGACAACCAAATCCGTCGGATTTTGTCCTTCGGATTTTGTATACACACGGTCGGACGAAGTTGTCGGAAAATCCGATCATTCAGAACGTGATGACGTTATTTCGTTACGACGGGACTACGTTCAGGCTAGTAGCCAATAGCTTTGGTGTAGGAATTTGATCTGAGCATGCGTGGCACTTTGTCCGATCGGAATTCTCTACACATGATCGGAGTATGTCCGATCAGAGCATTTTGTCGGAAAATATTTCCGGCAAGTTGGAAAATTTGGTCCGACGGATATTCCAACGGAAACAGTCCGATGCAGACCCCACACAGTCGGAATATCCGACAAAACGCTCCAATAGGACACATTCCGTCGGAATCTCCGACCGTGTGTACAAGGGCTAAGTTCTGCCTTGCTCACAACGCTCACAACATTGGATGTGAGGATCTCTTTGACCCAACATCTGAGGTTCTCCCAAAAGGACCAGAGGAGACCACACTCTCTGCTCCTCTGGATATACAGACCTTATTAGTAAAACAACTTGGAACAGTTGTGAGTCGTTGTACCTGCCAAAGAATTTGTAATTTTGTCTAGCCAGTTTTGTGGTTTACACTTCAACAGTGTAAATAAAAACAGAAATGTAGAATCAAAACGGAGAAAAAGACGGCCAAGTCTCAGTTCTTTGGTGGCTCATGATCTGCCTTCACATTGCTCTGAACATCAGATGTTTCCACCAGCTCACCAGGTTTTTGATCCAGCGGTTGGCCTGTCCTTGAGGGTCGATGAAATGAGACCAGCGCTGTGAATACTGGCATATCACACCGTTCTCCACTGACAGTGTGTCGTTCGGAAGACCTGCGATCTGAGAAAGAGCAGGATTAGTATAATGTGTAAAGACACAGAGGAACGTCTCATCCTCTCAACAACATAGGACCATCCTTATTGTTAAACACACATCATTTTCCTACAAATGGCACATCACCGGAATTTATTACTGGTCATACACACCTTCAGATATCACAAAAATTATTTGACCGTTGATGCATTTCTATCTGACAACAGTAAGATCCGGAAGGGAGTTGAGCTCAAATTTCAAACACGTTGAGTTGCAAAATTAAAATCATGACTGATGGATTACATCAGGGGTCTCCATACTTTTTAAACAAAGAGCCAGTTTACTGTTCTTCAAACCTTTGGGGGTTGGACTGTGGCCAGTGGGAGTAGAAAATGTCCTGGAGTCAATGGGAGTAAAAAAAAGTCCCATCGTTGGTGTTGTTGGGAGAAATCGCGCTCCATCGTTGGTGTCATTGGGGGAAGAGTGCCCCTTTGTTAGTGTCATTGGGAGGAATTGTACCCCTTTGTTGGTGTCAGTGGGAAGACTTATACCCCATCATTGGTAGCATTAGTTGAATTGCACCCCATTGTTGGTGTCACTGGGGGGAGTTGTGCCCCTTCATTGATAGCATTGGACAAATTAAGTCCCATTATTGGTGTCATTGGGAGAAGGTAGTCCTTCTGTTAGTTTCATTCAAAGAATGGTGCCCCTTCATTGATGTCACTGGGAGGACTTGTGCCCCATCTTTGGTGTCACTGGGAGGAGTTGTGCCCCTTCAATAGTGTCATTGGGAGGAATTAAGCTCTAGTTGGTATCATTGGAAGGAGGTGTGCCCCTTCCTTAGTGTCATTGGGAGGAATTGTACCCCTTTGTTGGTGTCAGTGGGAGGACTTGTGCCCCATCATTGGTATCACTAGGAGGACTTGCACACCATGTTTGGAGTCACTGGGAGGAGTTGTGCCCCTTAATTGGTGTCATTGGGAGGAATTAAGCCCCAGCGTTGGTGTCATTGGGAGAAGGTGTGTCCCTTTGTTAGTGTCATTGAGAGGAAATGTACCCCTTTGTTGGTGCCACTGGGAGGACTTGTGCCCCATCATGGGTGCCAGTGGAAGGATTAGTGCCCCGATTATTGGTGTCATTGGGAGGAGTTGTGCCACCCCTTCAATGGTGTCATTGTAAGGAATTAGGCCCCATCGTTGGTGTCATTGGGAGGAAGTGTGCCCCATCATTGGTGTCAGTGGGAGGAATAGTGCCACGTCATTGGTGTCAGTGGGAGGAATAGTGCCCCGTCTTTGGTGTCAGTGGGAGGAATAGTGCCCCGTCTTTGGTGTCAGTGGGAGGAATAGTGCCCCATCATTGGTGTCAGTGGGAGGAATAATGCCCGTCATTGGTGTCAGTGGGAGGAATAGTGCCCCATCATTGGTGTCGGTGGGAGGAATAGTGCCCCATCATTGGTGTCAGTGGGAGGAATAGTGCCCCGTCATTGGTGTCAGTGGGAGGAATAGTGCCCCATCATTGGTGTCGGTGGGAGAAATAGTGCCCCATCATTGGTGTCAGTGGGAGGAATAGTGCCCCGTCATTGGTGTCAGTGGGAGGAATAGTGCCCCATCATTGGTATCAGTGGGAGGAATAGTGCCCTGTCATTGGTGTCAGTGGGAGGAATAGTGCCCCGTCATTGGTGTCAGTGGGAGGAATAGTGCCCCATCATTGGTGTCAGTGGGAGGAATAGTGCCCCGTCATTGGTGTCAGTGGGAGGAATAGTGCCCCATAATTGGTGTCGGTGGGAGGAATAGTGCCCCATCATTGAGGTTAGTAGGAGGAATTCAATCCATCAATGGCCGGCTTATGAAAGGAGCAAGGTGTTTTTATTTTATTTATTTTTGTTTTTTGGTTGAACTCAAGGGTCCTTTAGGTCTTTTGTGTCAAACTGAATGACTATGTTGCTGTGTAACATTTTCTGAAGACACAATGCTGAAGTGCTCAGTAAAGAAGGCCTAGATTGGCTGGAGCTCCTCAGAAGACCTATTCACCACACACACACAGACAGCGCTGTGAACTACAGAATTTAATAAATACATAGAAGTCAGGTAGGTGCTAAAGTGAGGATTTTCTGTCAGAGTAGCAGAATTTAGGCAGGTCTAGTTGGTTGCTGGGCCTGTTTGTTTTCATTCTGGGCTGGGAGTGACTTAGAGTAGCAACTGGTGACTCACAGGCAGCGTCATTTCACTGTCACCTCCCTCTTCCTTCTAGACATTTCTTGAAGGAAAAGAGGCGAGGTGGGGCTGCCTTGAGGAGCCTTGACCAATCCCCAACTTGGATTGGCAGGGGGCAGGCCTCCTTAAAACACACGGGGTCAGCACAGGGGGAGGGGAGTTGTTGGGTTGAAGAGCTTGAGTGAGAGAGGCATAGAGGCTGTCGGGGCCCACGGGGAGCTCCCCAGTCTGGGGGGGTGATCCTGGACCGGGGCTCGGGTGCATCCAGGAGGAGTGACGAGATCCTGGAAGGAGAGGCACATGAGAGAGCAAGCAGAGATTAGTGGGAGAGAACACTTCTAGGGGAGGACAAATGGTCCCAGTTGGGAGGGCTGGTGAGTGAGGCTAGGGAGGCACGCCTGAGAGAACTGGGAGATTGCAGTTTGAGAGATGGGTGCAGAACCAGAGGAGAGGGCTGTCGGAAGGGCAGTGGAAAGAGGTCCATGCAGACAGGCTGGCTGGCAGGGCCTGAGGAGAGCTATCTGGGAGTGGTAGCTGAATAGAGGACAGCTAGCACCTGAACTATTTCTACACCACAGGGGCCCGAGGTCCCTGCCCGCAAAAGGCAGTTCATTGAGGCCTGGCTGAAGTAGTGTCAGGCCTACCCATGCAGTGCTAGCTAGTCTGGAGCAGTGACAGTCTGCAGCAAGTTAAGTGCTGGAGGAGGAACGGTGTGCAGCACGTGTTGTGCAGGAGAGAAGAGCGGGGTGTATGTACTGGAGTGTATACAGAAGTCCTAAGCAAGTTTGCACTGAATTTTCTGGGCATCCCATAATTCCCAAATTCCTATCCAAGTTAAATACCCTCAAAATAAAAAAAACAAAACAAAGCAATGGACTGGTCTATGTTATCATCATTTAATATCTCCAACAACTTACCTGCCAGGAACGGATCTTCACAGGGTCTCCCAGAGTCCCTAATAGGGAAGGCTCCTGGGTGCAAGGTACCTTCAGTTCCCTCAGCTTCTTGGTCCACTGTTCAAACAGAGCCGTTCGATACTGGCCCTGTAAAGAACCAGGAGCCATATAATCAATATCTGCTCCACTAAAGCAATCTAATACAACGTATTCGGAACACTCCCTTACCGTGAAAGGGCCAAGATAGGCCAAGAAGCCAGCACAGAGCAGGAGGTCCCCAGTGACGTTAACGAGGAGGTTCTCCAGGTTCAGCACTGTGTCCTGCCAGCGCTGCTTCTCGTCAGAGAGTCCGGTGATCAGCTGGGGCACAGAGTAATAGTGAGTGATGAGTATGTTGGTTGGGGAAGGAGGGGGGGAGGGGGTGGTAATAGATGGAATAGGGGTTATACAACAAAAGATGTGGATAATCGAGTGAATATGGAAACCAAGGATAGGGTGAGATTTGTCTCTGTTCACCTTGTCGGCGCGGCCCAGTCTTTGCTCGCACTGATCACATTTCTGCTCCAGCTCTTCTTTCTTGGACACGCAGTCGCGGTATTTGGCTTGCAGGGTTGCGATTCCCTCTTCTACTTCGCTCAGGCGGGCTTTTGCCTCGTCCAGCATCTTCTGCGTCTCCGCCAAATCCTCCTGAGCTTCTTGTAGTGCTTGCTGCAGAAAATACAACAAAATCTGCTGAGGCAGCCATATAATGCAATGTTCTGATACCAGGAAGACCATCAACCGGTCCATTGACCAAGGAGAAGTAACCTGAGGAGCGCTTCAGTAACATTTTGGTGAAATCAGGAACATCTGAGCCCCCTTCTTTGGGAAATCTGTGAAATTAGACCATTCGGCAAAATGCATTGGGTCAATGGGGAAGGTTTACTAGTGGTCTTATGGGTTCTGGGGTGGGGTAGGTTGGGGTCTTAAGGGTGCTGGGGAGGGGTATGATGGGGTCTTAAGGGTGCTGAATTGGGGTATGATGGGGTCTTAAGGGTGTTAGGGTGAGGTAGGATGGGGTCTTAAGGGTGCTAGGGTGAGGTAGGATGGGGTCTTTAGGGTGCTGGTGTAGGGTAAGGTGATGTCGTAAGGGTACGGGGGTGGAGTAAGGTGGGGTCTTAAAGGTACTTGAGTGGGGAAGGGTGGGGTCTTAAGAGCAAGAGTACTAAGGTTGGGGTAAGGTGGGATAAAGTGGGGTATTAAGGGTGCTGTGTGGGGTAAAGTGACATCTTAAGGGTACTAGAGTGGGGCAAGGTGGGGTCTTCAGGGTAATGAGGTTGGATTAAGGTGAGGTCTTAAGGGTGCTGGGGTGGGGTAAGGTGGGGTCTTAAGGGTGCTGGGGTGGGGTAAGATGGGATAAAGTGGGGTCTTAAGGGTGCTGGGAAAAGTAAGGTTGGATCTTCAGGGCAATGAGGTTGGATTAAGGTGAGGTCTTAAGGGTGCTGGGGTAGGGTAAGGTGGGGTCTTAAGGGCTGGGGTGGGGTAAGGTAGGGGGCCTTCTGTTTTTATTTCACCAACCTTTATGAATAAGCCCTCAAGAGTTAAATCTGGAACCTCTCAGCCCCCTTCTTTGGGAAATCTGTGAAATTATACCATTCAGCAAAATGCATTGGGTCAATGGGTAAGGTTTACTGGTGGTCTTAAGGGTACTGGTGTGGGGCAAGGTGGGGTTTTAAGTGTGCTGGGGTGGAGTATGGTGGGGTTTTAAGTGTTCTGGGGTGGAGTATGGTGGGGTTTTAAAGGTGCTAGGTTGCAGTAAGCTGGAATCTTAAGGGTATTGTGGGTTGGGGTAAGGTGGAATCTTAAGGGTGCTGGGGTGGGGGAAGGTGGACACTTAAGGGTGCTGCGGTTGGGTAAGGTGGGTGTCACGGTTTTTATCTCACCAACCTTTATGAATAAGCCCCCCTGGGTGGAATTAATAATACTATGCCATCATGTTGTATCTTCTTCAGTACTTACTCGCTTGGGTTCCACGCCTCGCGCCACAAAGTGGTATTTGTGCATGGCCCGCACCCACTGGCAGATGGAGGTGCACGCCTTGGAGACGCGGGCGATGGCGGCCGGCTGGAACTCCTCGTTGTCGATGTGCGGCTGGATGGCTTTGATTACGGCATCGGGAATATTATCCTGACAGCAGAGAGAGAAGATCAGGCCATCCACTGACAATTCTCACTTCCTGTCTGACACATGCTGAACAATTAAGATGGTGGTTCCTCCATGGCCGGAGAGACCCGAATAAATCTGGATCGGCTTTGATCGGGTCTCCAATGTAGTGACCCGGGAGCGACATTATTACGTCACTTCCGGTTTACTCTGCAACCAATGGCTCCAGTTTTAAAAAATACAAAGTATTATAAAATACAAAATCTTGCAGTTTTGAATACTTTCAAGTGCAATGGAGGGATTTGGGGTCTTTTAGACCCCCGATCCCTCCATAAAGAGTACCTGTCACTGCCTATTACTATCACAAAGGGTGTTTACATTCCTTGTGACAGCAATAAAAGTGATCAGATTTTTTTTTTTTTTTTTAAAAGGACAGTGTAAAAAAATAAATAAGAAATATCCCTCCGAGCTCACGCACCAAAGCAAACGCATACGTAAGTGGCGCCCGAAAATTGTAAACGTTGTTCAAACCACACATGTGAGGTATCACCGTGATCCTTGGAGTGAGAGCAATAATTCTAGCACTAGATCTCCTCTGTAACTCTAAACTGGTAACCGTTCAAAATTTTTTAAGTGTCACCTATGGAGATTTTTAAGTACCGTAGATTGTCACTATTGCACAAGCGTGCGCAATTTTAAAGTCTGACATGTTTGGTATCTATTTACTCATAAAATCATCTTTCATATTACACAAAGAATTGGGCTAACTTTACTGTTTCGTTTTTTTAATTCATTGAAGTGTATTTTTTCCCAAAAAACTTAGCTTGAGAGACCGCTGCGCAAATACAGTGTGACATAAGATATTGCAACAACCACCAATTTATTCTCTAGGGTCTCTGCTAAAAAAAAATTATATGTATGTGTATATATATATATATATATATATATATATATATATATATATATATATATTATAATGTTATATAATGTATAATATATATATATATATATATATATATATATATATATATATATATATATATATATATATATATATATTATAGTGCCTTGCGAAAGTATTCGGCCCCCTTGAACTTTTCAACCTTTTGCCACATTTCAGGCTTCAAACATAAAGATATAAAATTTTTATTTTTTTGTGAAGAATCACCAACAAGTGGGACACAATTGTGAAGTGGAACGAAATCTATTGGATATTTTAAACTTTTTTAGCAAATAAAAAACTGAAAAGTGGTGCGTGCAAAATGATTCAGCCCCTTTACTTTCAGTGCAGCAAACTCACTCCAGAAGTTCAGCGAGGATCTCTGAATGATCCAATGTTGTCCTAAATGACTGATGGTGATAAATAGAATCCACCTGTGTGTAATCAAGTCTCTGTATAAATGCACCTGCTCTGTGATAGTCTCAGGGTTCTGTTGAAAGCGCAGAGAGCATCATGAAGACCAAGGAACACACCAGGCAGGTCCGTAATACTGTTGTGGAGAAGTTTAAAGCCGGATTTGGATACAAAAAGATTTCCCAAGCTTTAAACATCCCAAGGAGCACTGTGCAAGCGATCATTTTGAAATGGAAGGAGTATCAGACCACTGCAAATCTACCAAGACCTGGCTGTCCCTCTAAACTTTCAGCTCAGACAAGGAGAAGACTGATCAGAGATGCAGCCAAGAGGCCCATGATCACTCTGGATGAACTGCAGAGAACTACAGCTGAGGTGGGAGAGTCTGTCCATAGGACAACAATCAGTCGTACACTGCACAAATCTGCCCTTTATGGAAGAGTGGCAAGAAGAAAGCCATTTCTCAAAGATATCCATAAAAAGTCTCGTCTAAAGTTTGCCACAAGCCACCTGGGAGACACACCAAACATGTGGAAGAAGGTGCTCTGGTCAGATGAAACCAAAATCCAACTTTTTGCCCACAATGCAAAACGAAATGTTTGGCGTAAAAGCAACACAGCTCATCACCCTCAACACACCATCCCCACTGTCACACATGGTGGTGGCAGCATCATGGTTTGGGCCTGCTTTTCTTCAGCAGGGACAGGGAAGATGGTTAAAATTGAGGGGAAGATGGATGCAGCCAAATACAGGACCATTCTGGATGAAAACCTGTTGGAGTCTGCAAAAGACCTGAAACTGGGACGGAGATTTATCTTCCAACAAGACAATGATCCCAAACATACAGCAAAATCTACAAAGGAATGGTTCACAAATAAACGTATCCAGGTGTTAGAATGGCCAAGTCAAAGTCCAGACCCGAATCCAATCGAGAATCTGTGGAAAGAGCTGAAAACTGCTGTTCACAAACGCTCTCCATCCAACCTCACTGAGCTCCAGCTGTTTTGCAAGGAAGAATGGGCAAGAATTTCAGTCTCTCGATGTGCAAAACTGATAGAGACACCCCAAACGACTTGCAGCTGTAATCGCAGCAAAAGGCGGCTCTACAAAGTATTAACGCAAGGGGGCCGAATAATTTTGCACGCTCCACTTTTCATTTTTTTATTAGTTAAAAAAGTTTCAAAAATCCAATAGATTTCGTTCCACTTCACAATTGTGTCCCACTTGTTGGTGATTCTTCACAAAAAATAAAAATTTTATATCTTTATGTTTGAAGCCTGAAATGTGGCAAAAGGTTGAAAAGTTCAAGGGGGCCGAATACTTTCGCAAGGCACTGTATGTGTGTGTATATATATATATTTATTTTTTATAATGTTATATAATGTAATATATATATATATATATATATATATATATATTATATATCATATACATCATATATATAATGTTTGGGGGTTCTAAGTAATTTTCTAGCAAACAATACTGATTTTAATTTGTAAGCAACAAATGTCAGAAATAGGCCTGGTCTTGAAGTGGTTAGAACAGAGCAGCACGCACCTTATCAAACTTGAAAAGTCCCTCCAGAAACTTGCCCGGGTCCTGCAGAAGTCCTCTCCCCGGCTCCCAATAGTCATCAATTTTAGTTCCCGGCTTCTCCCCGGCCACTTTCTTGGGTTTGATTCCTTTCATTATACAGACGGCTTCAATGACAAGCTTCACACCCAACGGGGGGCGCTGCAGGGCTCTCACCTAATGATGGAAGATATACAGATATACATGAGGCAAGAAAGATACGTGTCTGAGATGCATTCAAGATACTTTTATCATGCGATGAAATTCAATCCATTCAAAAAAGGAGAAAGGCCGGGGCCATAGAAGTCAGCTAAAACGTTGTTTTATTATTGCATGTAAACAACAGTCAAAAAGAAAGCCAACACGTTTCGCCCGTCCGGCCTTAATTATGGCTTTAGGGCCCAGCCATTAACATAATTCTGTTTGAAAAGCACCCCAACACATTAAGGCAACACAGCTCCAGCAGACATAATTCAGTGTACTACAATGCATGGCAATGCACAACAATGCATTGTGGTGTGCTGCATTGCCAACAATGGTGCATGTCCATACAGGCATAAGTCTGCTGTGTCTCGTGGTTAATCTTGGCCCTACTGATCTCCCACCAGTGCTGCCAACCTCACCCAGTAGATTCCACCAAGAAGATTCCAGCATGAAGCGCCTTCCCAGAGGAGCCGGGGCTGCTGTATCAAGCAGGGCTGTTGTTAGGGCCCCATACCCCGCCCCCCCATGGCAAAAATTATAGAAAGCAAAATATGCGGGAATAAGTCCTTTTTTTTAAATAATTTTGTAGGATTAATTTCTTTTAGAATTTTTTTTTTTTTTTTTTTAGCTGCTTTGTTTGGGTCTTTGGTGAAATATCAGGGGTAGGGATGAGCAGCACACTCCCCCCGGTTCGGTTCGCACCAGAACCTGCCTGTGGCCAATCATGGCTCTCCTCGCTGCCGGCACTGTGATTGGCCAAGCAGGCGGGGTCACAGTGCATGCTTGGCCAATCATGAGCCAGCAATGCACTGCGATGGCGCAGTGCATTGTGGGCCGTTCGTACCACACGAATTTGGTGCGAACGTTCCACAAAGTTCCGGATTCGCCTAACAGACGAGCGGCCGATGTTCAAGTCGAACACCGAGCTCATCCCTAATCAGGGGTCTATACAGACCCCTGATGTCTCACATTTGAGCAGCAATGGCCTGTCCATTAGGGCCACCCCCCTAATCCATGCATCCAGCCCCTAATCTACACGCAGGGTGTGGACGCATGTATTTCAATGTTTGTATGTATTTCAATGCACAAGGAGGCACAAGAGGTTTGTTGTCAGCAATAAGGCAGTACACCCAGCCCTCCCGCTTGTGCCTGGGCCCCTCTTTTGAGCTAATAGGACCCAGGTCCGGGCCCGGTACAGGATGACCACCTATACTGCCTCTTAGTGGCCTTGGCATCAAGAAAGAATCTGGCACATAGTAATATACTTGAGTTCTGGATGGGATGTTGGACTGGTTTTTGAGCCTCTGTGGTGTAGTAAAACACAGTCACAAAAAAATACACAGGGTGTAAACATGGTCCTCCTCAGAAGAGAAAGGACTCTGGCCCTGATGCCCCCGGGTGCAAGGCCCCCCAACAGGGACTGGGGTACTCGTTGTCCACCTGGCCAAAATCAGGCAGACCATCTTCTTTGGGAGGCCTGCCGAAGCCAACCCAAATACTAGATGGCGCTCCCCCTAAAGGGAGACCCTATGGGAGGGGGAGAACCTGACCAAAAGGCCAAGTGCCCCCCCTCCCCCAACACGTTCAGGGCAACTCCGAGGATCTATACCTTACTAATCGGGTGTGAGTAAAGTGCATAAGTGTTGTGCAAAAAAAGTGCAAGTGACACACAACAAATGAAAAAAGGAAGGGGGAAGTGTATAAATGCTTCAGAAGTGTAAAATGCTAGACAATGGTGGGCCTTTCGGGCAGAATGAAAAAGATCCTCCAGTCCTAGCCAAAAAGCCTGTCCCTGAAGCCAGGTGAGAAAAGAACAAGCAATGGTGCAGTGTCATGGTTATGCAGTGATCTTCCTGTGTTTGCTTACCTCCCCTCATGTCTTCAGACTAAGAGGCCAGCCACTTCCACCTGGTGCTTTTTATAACCTCTCCTCTAAGCATGGCTCCACCCCAGGCCCTATCAGGGAGCTCTATATTAACCTGTGCACTGCAGGCCATCAGTGCTGATCAACCTTTGTGTGTTAGCTTCCTGTTACCTGCCGTGTGCTCTTCTACTGTTTTCCGTTACCGACTTTGGCGTGTCTTTGACTATCCCTGTTTGCCTGTGATCCTGACCTTTTGGCGTGTCCCCGACTATTCTTGTCTGCTTGTGGCCCCGACCTTGGCTTTGTCCCTCACCATCCCTATCCTCCTGTTGCCTACTGTGGGTGTGAGCTGGGGGTCACGACCTGGAGCCAATTGCAGCCAAGTCCACCCTCACCACCAGAGGCACTGGTGAACACCTGCTGGCTCTTAGACTCCGCGCCCCAGGGAATCTTACGCTCTAACCCTGGTGGGATCTGTCCCCCGTCTGCAGCAGTCAGCCGTAGGGTCCACAACCTTGCGGTGCACTCCAGATCCCTACGGTGTGCACCTGTCACCCCGCCTCAAGGTGACCTGACATGCAGTGACTGTGGAGCCATAATAAATTGAATTGAGCTTCCCCAAGGGAAATTTCTGACCCCCCGTGACTGCAACTCCAGGGGCACATAGACCGTGGGCTTCTCTCAACCCAAACCCTGGCCAAACCAGTGCAGCACCATTCCTACCAGGAAGGAATTAGAACTGAGGAAGCTTAGGGAAGGCCTTGCCTTCTACCGGCGAGAAGCCTGGTGCACCAGGCCAGAATCAACCCAGGAGGAAAAGACCCTCCAACCACTCCCACCACTCCCACCTAACTACATCAAGACGAATGCTAACCGGCTTCTCCTGGTCAAAGGGAACCAGCCGTCTTCATCCCATAAACCGATAAAGAACAGATATTGTTAGCCAAAAGTTGGACTGATTGGTTTCTAGATAATTCTGGTTGGGTTTCTAATATATTGAGTCAAACAAAGCAAATATAATTTTTCTCAATGTTCTCCTCCTCCTGCTAACCCCACTCATGGTCCACCTTCTAATTCCCTAATTTGCTCACCTCTGTGACATCATTCTTATTAAGAGATTTCAGGCTAGCGAGAGCAGCGTCCAGAGCAGGAAGGGCTTCGTCCAGGTCCTTTTGGGCATCATCTGCAATTTCCTGAGCTTTGCGTGCCTTCTCCGTGGCTTTGGCCTCCTCTGCCTGCACTGAGGCCCGAGTGGCCTCCGCCACCACCGTATCTTTCTGGAGGAGATGAGGCGAAACGTTTCAGACACATAGTGGTGAAAAGTGGAGACACAAAAATTCTCTGAAACAAAGTAAAATATAATGTGGACATCGGATACCTCGATTTTTTGCATTGTTGTCACAGTCTCCTGTGCTGCATCCTCCAGTTGGGGGCGCATTATCTCCAAATCTTCCTGCATCTTAGCCACGTCCTCAGCCGTGTGAAGCAGCTAAAAAAAAAAAATACAACAAATATGAAATGTTATCACAGTATATTTTATTAAATTTGTGTATTTTATTTATATATGTGTAAATCGCTGACATATACCGCAGCACTGTGCAGAGAACACAGAGCCAGTCAGAACAGTCTCTGTACCAGAGGAGCTTACACTCTAATGTCTCCTCACCTTGTCCAGACCGCTCTTCATCCGATCTTTGGCGGTTTTGATCTCCATCAGTTTTTTCCCGATCAGAGAGGAGTAGATCCCCAGCAGCTCCAGGTAACTCTTCGGGGTGATGTAATTGTGTCGGGAAAGTTCTGCTAAATATTGTTTGGACTTCACAGCGACTGACTGGTGCATCTCCACACACATCTGTATCTGTCATGGGGCAAGCGAGCGTTTCGTAAAAAACAAAATTCCAGGCAAATCGCTAAAATTATGAAATACATCTAGGAGAGCATGCTTTGTATCCCTGTCCATCCAGTTCTCTGATTTACATGGCACATCCTTGTCTGTCAAGGCAATTCGATTTTGATCTCCTGTATAAGTTTTCCCACTTACAAAGTAATGAGGGGTCTATCATTCTTATCATAGGTGTATTGTATATGATAGAGACAGAATATCAACCAAAAATCCAGAAAAGCACATGATACAAATGTTATAAATGGAGTTGCAGTTCAGTGAGTAAAATAAGTATTTGATCCCCAAGCAAAACATGACTTAGTAGTTGGTGGAGAAACCCTTGTTGGCGATCACAGAGGTCAGACGTTTCTTGTAGGTGGTCTCCAGGTTTGCTCACATCTCAGGAGGGATTTTGGTCCTCTCTTCTTTACAGATCTTCTCTAAATCCTTAAGGTTTCTTGGCTGTCGCTTGGCAACTCGAAGTTTCAGCTCCCTCCATACATTTTCTATAGGATTAAGGTCTGGAGATCGGCTAGGCCACTCCATGACCTTAATCTGCTTCTTCTTGAGTCACTCCTGTGTTGCCTTGGCGGTATGTTTTGGGTCATTGTCATGCTGGAAGACCCATCCATGACCCATCTTCAGTGTTCTGGCTGAGAGAAGAAAGCTCTAATCCAAGATCTTACAATACATGGTCCCGTCCATTGGCCCCTCCATGCGTCAAAGTCGCTCTGTACCTTTAGCAGAGAAACAGCCCCAAAGCCTCATGTTCCCCCCTCCATCTGTGACTGTAGGGATGGTCTTCTTAGGGTCATAGTCAGCATCTTTCTTCCTCCAAACACGGAAAGTCGAGTTAATGCCAAAAAGCCGAATTTTGGTCTCATCTGACAACAGAACTTTCCCCCAATCCTTCTCTGAATCATTTAGATGTTCATTGGCAAACTTCAGACAGACCTGTACATGTGACTTCTTGAAGTGGTGAACTTTGCGGATGCTGCAGGATTTCAATCCATGGTGGTGTATGGTGTTACCAATGGTTTGTTTGGTGACTGTGGTCCCAACTACCTTGAGATCCTTCACAAGCTCCTCCCGTGTAGTTCTGGGGTGATCCCTCACTTTTCTCATGACCATCCTCACCCCATGAGGCGAAATCTTACACGGAGCTCCAGACCGAGGACCATTGATGGTTATTTCTTCCATTTGTGAATAATCGCTCCAACACTTGTCTCCTTCTCACAAGCTTCTTGCTGATGGTCTTGTAGCCCATTCCAGCCTTGTGCAGGTCTACAATCTTCTTCCTGATGTCCTCTGACAGATCTTTGGTCTTCCCCATGATGGTGAGTATTGAATGGAAGAGATTCTGTGGACAGGCGTCTTTTATACAAATAACAAGTTGTCGTTAGGAGAACCTTCTTACATTGACAGGACTAATCTGTGTACCACATGAGCACCTACTGGAGCCAGTCTGTGGGGGGCAGAATTATTGTTGGTTGGGAGGGGATCAAATACTTATTTTATTCACTGAACTGAAACTCCATTTATAACATTTGTATTGTGTGTTTTTCTGGATTTTTGGTTGATATTCTGTCTCTATCATATAAAATACACCTGTGATAAAAATTATAGACCCTTCATTTCTATGTAAGTTGTCATTGTGAGAATCTCACAGTGTGCAGTGAAATCAGAGGAAGCCATTCCAGTCCAGGAGAGGAGCCGGTACAATTGTACAAGACTGAATGGAAGGCTGGAGGGAGGATTTAAAAAAAAATATATAAAAAAAACTTCCAACCTTCTTACATGCCAAAAGGCTGCTGTGAGCTGCACTATGCATGCCAGTCAGCATCCTGTGCACAATGGGGCTGTGTACAGGAACAACATACCTACTGAACCATTAAAAAAGGTATTTGAAAGTAATTATAAGTGATACATTGTAGACTGTTCAGGAAAGATGACTTAAACGCATGTTATCATGAGCAGTGCGGAGAGAAGGTCATCCAGCACTCAGGGCAAAGATGCCAAACTGCACCCCCCCCTCCTATAGGCTCAGGGTCAGGGCACCCCCATCCCTGCAATAAAACATTGCACCCAGGGCAGCTGCCCCTCCTGTCCACCCCTTTTCCCAGCCCTGATCATGCCCATACAGCTCCTCCTTTACACTGGGATCAGTGCGCCAGGACTGCCATCCAGAACCAATAAATAACATACCATGCCCTGGATAACGGAATCTCTGGACTCCAACTCCGGGATCTCCATCAGGAACGATGACGCTACAGATTGTAAAGCTTCCGCCGGCCATTCGTCAAACCAATCAATGGTACAGCAGGTCACCAAGGAGGGGAACTGCCGGAGACGAGCCCGAAACACTTCACCTATAGGACTACAAACCCGAAATCAGATGAGAATTGGAGGTTCAATGGGCAGAGAACCTTAAACTGCAATGTAACCTTTGGGTAGGATTTCAGGAAACAATGCAGAGTTGTAGCATAAAAACAATACACGATCATCAAAATATGGTTTACGGTGTTTCGAGTTTTTCCTCTGTCTGCAAACATTTTCTCATCATCAGCTGGGGCTTTTGCCTATAATTTGTAACAATTTTTGTAAAAAAAAATTCGCTTGATTTTAAACTTTGTTACAATAATTCTTTTCCTTGAAATAGACTGCCATCTTCTCTTAAAGTTTCAAATGGTAGATTGATGGCACTGAAACCTTGGGCAGATGATAACTTTGTGCTATTGGCGTGTTTGGCAAAACTGTACTGGTGGTATCCTATAAGAGCGTCTATGTCAGGACCTGGATCACTTGCTGGTGGCACTGTGGTCGCCTGGGTAAGCATTGTAGTCCCAGTGTCCATCAGCTGATGTCTCCCAGCAGATCCCAATAGTCAGCCTCCTGATGCTGGCTGCTGGGAGGGTATTTAGTCCATCCTTTACCTGTGCCTCTCATGTCAGTGTTTTGCCTACTAGCCAAAGGCTTGCTTGCCAATTCATCCTGAGCCTTATTTCTGATCCTGCCTTGTACCCATTTCCTGTAGATTGATGGCACTGAAACCTTAGGCAGATGATAATTTTGTGCTATTGGCGTGTTTGGCAAAACTCTACTGGTGGTATCCTATAAGAGTGTCTATGTCAGGACCTGGATCACTTGCTGGTGGCACTGTGGTCCCCTGGGTAAGGATTGTAGTCCCAGTGTCCATCAGCTGATGTCTCCCAGCAGATCCCAATAGTCAGCCTCCTAATGCTGGCTGCTGGGAGGGTATTTAGTCCATCCTCTACCTGTGCCTCTCATGTCAGTGTTTTGCCTACTAGCCAAAGGCTTGCTTGCCAATTCATCCTGAGCCTTATTTCTGATCCTGCCTTGTACCCATTTCCTGTAGATTGATGGCACTGAAACCTTAGGCAGATGATAACTTTGTGCTATTGGCATGTTTGGCAAAACTCTACTGGTGGTATCCTATAAGAGCGTCTATGTCTGGACCTGGATCACTTGCTGGTGGCACTGTGGTCCCCTGGGTAAGGATTGTAGTCCCAGTGTCCATCAGCTGATGTCTCCAAGCAGCCAGCAGATCCCAATAGTCAGCCTCCTGATGCTGGCTGCTGGGAGGGTATTTAGTCCATCCTCTCCCTGTGCCTCTCATGTCAGTGTTTTGCCTGCTAGCCAAAGGCTTGCTTGCAAATTCATCCTGAGCCTTATTTCTGATCCTGCCTTGTACCCATTTCCTGTAGATTGATGGCACTGAAACCTTAGGCAGATGATAATTTTGTGCTATTGGCTTGTTTGGCAAAACTCTACTGGTGGTATCCTATAACAGCGTCTATGTCAGGACCTGGATCACTTGCTGGTGGCACTGTGGTCCCCTGGGTAAGGATTGTAGTCCCAGTGTCCATCAGCTGATGTCTCCCAGCAGATCCCAATAGTCAGCCTCCTGATGCTGGCTGCTGGGAGGGTATTTAGTCCATCCTCTACCTGTGCCTCTCATGTCAGTGTTTTGCCTGCTAGCCAAAGGCTTGCTTGCAAATTCATCCTGAGCCTTATTTCTGATCCTGCCTTGTACCCATTTCCTGTACCCTGCTGCCTTGTACCTACATCCTGTACCCTGCTGCCTTGTACCTATATCCTGTACCCTGCTGCCTTGTACCTATATCCTGTACCCTGCTGCCTTGTACCTATATCCTGTACCCTGCTGCCTTGTACCTATATCCTGTACCCTGCTGCCTTGTACCTGCTCCCCTTGTTCATGATTCCAATCCTGGTTCCCCCCTTTCTTGCATGTTCCCCATTTTGTATAAATTGTATTTAGTTAGTTGTTAGGCTTTCTGTTACTTAGGTTGTTTATTAGGTATTTTGTCAGTTGGTTATGCTTCACTTGTATATTCACTTTTGCTGTGTTTTCTGTTTGCTGGTTGGATGCGTTTGGTTTCACTGTTAATAAACTTGCTTAAAGCATACTGTATATAGTGTGGTCTCAGTTTTCTAGTGTAGCTTCGTAGATTTAGCCACCCCTGCTGCTGATTCCAGACAGTCTGGGTGATGTGTGGGCAGCTGCTGCGAACTGAAGAATGGCCACAGCAACCCCAAAATGTGAGAGTAATATTTGATTTGGAAAATTGAAGCACCACATTTAAAGTCTTAGCCCTTGTACACACGGGTCGGACATTCTGACAACCAAATCCGTTGGATTTTGTTCCGACGGATTTTGTCCGAAACTGTTGCATACACACGGTCGGACAAAGTTGTTGGAAAATCCGATTGTACAGAACGTGATGACGTAATTTCGTTACGATGGGACTACGTTCAGGCTAGTAGCCAATAGCTTTGGTCTAGGAATTTGATCTGAGCATGCGTGGCACTTTGTCCGATCGGAATGCTCTACACACAACCGGACAAAGTCCGATCGGATCATGTTGTCGGAAAATTTTATAGCCCAGCTGGAAAACTTGGTCCGTCGGATATTCCGACGGAAACAGTCAGATAGAGCCCACACACTGTCGGATTATCCGACAACACGGTCCTATCGGACATTGTCCATCAGAATATCCGACCGTGTGTACAAGGGCTTAGAGTCCAAAATAAGATTTTATTCCAAATGTATGATTGGTGCTACAGCCAACACGTTTCAGTGTTTGTTGTTTATATCATTTGAACAGTAGAGTCTATTTAACAGGTTTGAGCCCCTACCAGCGGATTTCATACATTTAAAGCCCTGGTGAAAGGAAACATGTGGTCCTTGAAACGCGTTGGCTGTAGCACCTATTATACGTTTGGAATAAAAACTTATTTTGGACCCTTAAAAAACTTTAGTGTGCCACTTTGAACTTCAAACTCAAATATATCCTGTCTTAAAGTGTCACTACTGAAAGCTTCTAACTATTGCCAAAGCAATGCATCGTGGGGCCTGATGTTGAAATAGTTTTAGAAAGCCCCTAGGACAGTGTATGAGGATAAATTGGAGGTTTTTCCAGATTGCCCAAAATCTAAAATGTAAATGGTTTAAAAGATGTATTATAGAAAATTGGATTAAAGGTATTTATAGTCATACAGAAAGGAGACCCGTCATTCATTATGGATGGTACCTCATGCACAGCACGGTATGGATGTTCCCCTGGACTCGGCGGGTATAGGCCGCCATCAGGTTGGCCTTTGTTGGCTGTTGCCCCATGTCTTGTACAACTGGCTTCATGACAGTGACAATCTGATCCTGCTCCTCTGGTCCGTACAGGTTGGGAACATCTCCGGAGTTCAGGATATTGTTGATGTCCTCAAGGAATGATTCATTCTTAATCTAGAAGATGGAAATGTATAGAAACTATGAAAGAAAATGGTGCGAGGATCCATGGCTATTACTGAACAGATTTTGAACATAGATTTATGAGATGGTGGTTTTTGGCATCTTCTGTGGATGTCCCATGGGGGTTCCAGGTGGAGCCCTGACCAGAACTTCCAGCATGGAGAAGGCCTGGTTAAGTCCCAGAACATCAGATCTCCTAGAACACCTCTACATCCAGTTCATTCTGCTGTGATTCTGATTCTCTTCTAACACTGGTGATCCAGAAGGCAAACCAAGAGCCCAATAAAGCATTTATTTATCATCCCAAAGCAGAGAATAGTAAACATTTTCTACAGCTTGATCAATTTGGGACATATAAAAAGTAGACAACTATTTGATAAGCTGGTATGTAAGTAAGTGAAGTTTATGGAGGGATTTTTCACAGGCCATTTGGGTAAAAATCAAGCAACATTTTTGGATGAGTTTAAACTCTGTGCTGACTCCAAAAAAAAATGTTGAAATCATCATCTGTTCTGTTATGTCCAACATGGGTTAGGCTATAGCAGTGATGGTGAACCTTGGCACCCCAGATGTTTTGGAACTACATTTCCCATGATGCTCATACTCTCAAAACATCTGGGGTGCCAAAGTTCGCCATCACTGGGCTATAGTAAACTCTTATATTGTCTGGCAGTAGCTCTTCTTGATGAGCCACTTGAGATGCTGAACAGCTCCCTGTTTTAGGACAATCTTGCCTTGTCTCTTGTTTCTGGTGAACCTTGAACTCTTTGCTCCTCCCATAAACTTCCTAATTAAGCCATGTCCCTGAACTTCCTGTTTGCCAGATTATTGCACTCTCTCCAGCCAATATCTTGCACCTTTGCATGCCTGCAGCCGTCCTTATCTCTATTACTACTCGTTACCAACCTTTGGCTTGTTCCTCGACTATGCTTCCGGTTGATCCCAACCTACAACCACTTGCTACTGACCTTTGGCTTGTTTACTGACTTTGCTTTTGTTTGATCCCAACTGGCTATATCTGCTACTAGACTCCACCTTGCTCACCTCCTGTGGGGTTATCCTGAGGACTACGACCTGGTACTAACACTCGTTACCAACCTTTGGCTTGTTCCTCGACTATGCTTCCGGTTGATCCCAACCTGCAACCACTTGCTACTGACCTTTGGCTTGTTTACTGACTTTTATTTTGTTTGATCCCAACTGGCTATATCTGCTACTAGACCCCACCTTGCTCACCTCCTGTGGGGTTATCCTGAGGACTGCGACCTGGTACTAACACTCGTTACCAACCTTTGGCTTGTTGCTCGACTACGCTTTCCGGTTGATCCCAACCTGCAACCACTTGCTACGACCTTTGGCTTGTTTACTGACTTTGCTTTTGTTTGATCCCAACTGGCTATATATGCTACTAGGCCCCACCTTGCTCACCTCCTGATATCCTGAGGACTGTGACCTGGTACTAACACGCAACTAAACCCATCTCCACCATCAAGAGCTCTGGTAAATACCAGAGCCTGTGTAATCCTCCAGGGTGACCTTCTTGTGTACTTATCCAGCTGGTCAATGAGAGCCTCTCTATTGCTATAGCTACTGGTCTCAGACCCCTGACCATGACATATATGCTGTAAGCACATTCTAACAATCAGCATTGAGCCTGCAACACCTGGTTGCCATTGCAGCTCAAGTCATGTTGTAGTGCACACCTGTCCTAATCATGTGTGCTTAAGGAGATTGGTGGACATTCAGCTTGTGCTTGATCAACAGGTTAGACTTTATGCTGATGTCCTGAATTCAAGTCTGTTTGACTTCTGTCTGTTTATGCTCCAGATCAGTGGTCTCCAAACTGTGGGCCGGGGCCAGATGTGGCCCTTAGCTTGCCTTTATCTGGCCCTTCAGGCACCATTTCTCCCACTGATACAAGACACTATTCAACAACTGACATCAACAATGGGGCACCATTTTTCCCACTGACACCAACAATGGGGCACTATTTCTCCTAATGATAACAATGATGGCAAACTGGCCCTTTGTTTAAAAAGTTTGGAGACCCCTGATCTAGATTATTCCTGTGAAAATTGTGGACTGTGTTTGTACGCAGCTTGTCTGCGCTTATCCTGATTATCAACCTCTTACCTCTGCTACTGTCTGTTATTGCTACGTTTACCTACCAGTTTGTACCAGTCTGTTGAGAAATGGTTTGCTTGAATCTGATCTGAACATTAATCTCCTGACTGTTGTTGTCTGCTCTGACCATCTGTCTGAGGATTTAAACCGCTTTAGCATCTATCCTGCCTGTTAGTCAACCGTCACACCTGGTGACACAGAGGGGGAGGATTTACTGGAACTGGAACATTCAAAATCTGGTGTAGCTCTGCACAGAAACCAATCAGCTTCCAGGTTGTATTGTCAAAGCTTAACTGCTTCAGCCTCGGAAGATTTGGCTGCTGAATGACCAGGCCATTTTTTGGAGATTCGGCACTGCATTGCTTTAACTGACAATTGTGCAGTCGTGCGACGTTGCGCCCAAACAAAATTTGCTTCCTTTTTTTCCCACAAATAGAACTTTCTTTTGGGGGTATTTGATCGCCTTTGCGGTTTTTATTTTTTGCGCTATAAACAAAAAAAGAGTGACAATTTTGAAAAATAAAACACAATATTTTGTACTTTTTGCTATAATAAATATCCCCCAACTTTTTTTTTTTTTAAAAAAAGCTAAATTTTTTCTCAGTTTAGGCCGAAATGTATTCTTCTATATATTTTTGGTTAAAAAAAAATTGCAATAAACGTTTATTGATTGGTTTGCACAAAAGCTATAGAGTCTACAAAGCATGGGATAGATTTATAGAATTATTATTATTATTTTTTTACTAGTAATGGCGGCGATCTTCTATTTTTATCTGGATTGCGACATTGCGGCGGACACTTCGGATACTTTTGACACATTTTTGGGACCACTGGCATTTATACAGCGATCAGTGCTATAAAAATGCCCTGATTACTGTAAAAATGTCACTGGCAGGGAAGGGGGTGATCAAGGGTTTAACTGTGTTCCCTGTGTGTGTTTCTAACTGTAGGGGGAGGGGACTGACTAGAGAAATGACAGATCGTGATTGCTAGCTATTAGGAACTCACAATCTGTCATTCCTCACAGAACAGAACAGGGATTTGTGTGTTTACACGCACACATACACGTCCGTGCTCTGCCTCTCGTGCCCGCGATCACTCATGGCCGGCGGGCATCACGACTGTCGGCCACAAGCACCAGCACCCCCACAACACAGGGAGTGCCTGCTATCCCGATCCCGCTCACTGACGCCTAGCTACGGCAATTTGCGGGATCGTTACAACCTGCCACAGTACAATGATGGCGGCTGGTCGGCAAGCGGTTAATTGAACAACTGAAGTTAGAAGCTGATTGTCTTCCATGCACAGCTGCACCAGATTCTGAGTGCCCCAGTTTAATGAGTGAGTAAATCTCACCCAGAGGGTCGAACCAAACATTTCCTTCTTGACCCCATCAGTGTTGATCATTAGGATAATAAATATCTTGGATCAGTTCTTCTGCTGACGACTCCATTCATTTTGCCACCCACTCAACTTTAATATTCAGTGCATAAAGTTGGCCAGCAACAGCTTGTTTTGGCACGAAATTCCAAATTTTGACTACTCATAGAATAAAGAACTTGTAAAATCAGATTCTACCGACGTGTGCCAATGCGGGTCTTGCTGGGTGAATTGTCTGGGCTTTACCTGGGTGTCGGTGAAGAGGAAAGTGATGGGCGTATTTTGCAGTCCAGCTTTAAGCAAGATTCCTTTGATATCCTCTCTCCACTCCGCCATCCCGTAGTTTTTAGACAGCTCAATCTGGAAGCACTCATACTCTGCCCTGGAAATGTAACAGATAACAGATGGTTCATGGCTGATACAACAAGAAACAATCTCTTTCATGGACTGCAATGATTAAAGATGAATTCAAGGTATGTCAATTTGTACATAGTTATGGTAGTTCAGCTTGGACCAATGTAAATATATATAAATATATATATATATATATATATATATATATATATATATATATATATATATATATATATATATATATATATATACATACATACATACAACACCTGTGGAAATCCCAAGGAAGCTGGAAATCACTGCAGTAGGTACCTGTTAGGACCTGGATCACTTGCTCCTGGCACTGAGGTTTACGGAGGGTTGTAATTCCAGTGTCCACCAGCAGGTGTCTCCCAGCAGCCAGCAAGCCCAGTAATCAGTTCCACCTGATGCTGGCTGCTGAGAAGGTATTTAGGTCCTCCCCTACTAAATGCCTCTCGCTCCAGTGTTTGCTTTCTGCCAGATACTGCTAGCCCTTATCCTGTTCCTGCTCATGCCCTGTATGCTGTACCCTGTCTTCTGCTGCCTTGTATCTCTTCTTCCTTGTTCCTGATCCCATTTTTTGTTTCCCCTTACCATCTGCTTCCTGCACCTCCAGTTTTCCCCTGCTTTTTGGTGTTCCCCATTTTGTATATAGTTAGTTATTAGGCTTCTGTTTGTTAATTATTAGGTATTCTGTCACCAGGTTTTTTTTTCTCTGTAGATATATCTCACTTAAAGCATATATAGTCTGTTTCAGTTTCCTGAGTGTAGTCACGCAGATCTGGCCATCTCTGCTGCTGTCAGTACTACACCGCTACTACAGCCATCTCCACTAACTTCCAGGTTCTTACATGTGACTCGCCAGTCTTGTGAGACTCTGTCTCCCGCTTCCTCCCACGCCCAGAAGCAAAGCATTCCCCAGCGGTTGGCGCAGGACACGACTGATGCGACAAATGTGTTGGATGGCATCAAGGAAGAGGACCAGCCTCATCTTGGCGGTGTTTATTTGATTATAATCCTCCATGTATTCTTCCATCACTCGAATAAGCTGAGAAAGACACAAATGACAACACTTAAGTTTGGTTTCCACCATGTGGTTACAAAACAACCTACTTAGGGTAACACTTGTGAGGTCAAGGAACCCCTATACAAATTGTTATACCTTCTTTACAACGTATATCTAAAATCAAGGTCAAGCACCTGCACATGGCTCTACACATAGAATTGTGCAGAGTAAAGCCCATCTGACTGTGGCACCAAACGGTCCAGTTACCACCCATCAGCTCACCATTATACATCTTCTCATCAACTTGGACAGATTGATGACCATGCTGTCATTGTTCATTTGACGCCAACATCACCAACCAGCACTCATGCCAGTCCATTATCCCTACACTCCCTGTCTATCTATCCATTGGTATTTGGAGGAGACTAGTAAGAGAGGCCACCCTCATCATCTCAGGCTCCTTACCCAGGTTTGTAACAGTTCCTGTTCTAGTTTTAAAGTCTAATGCCGCGTACACACGTCCGACGGACAAAAACCGACGCTAGGGCAGCTATTGGCTACTGGCTATGAACTTCCTTATTCTAGTCCAGTCGTACGTCATCACGTTCGAATCCGTCGGACTTTGGTGCGATTGTGTGTGGCCAAGTCCGTTCATTCGTAAAGTCCGTCAGAACTCCGCTGAAAGTCCGTCGGACCTAGTCCCTCGAAAAAAGTCCGGTCGTGTGTACGCGGCATGAGTGTAGCCTAAATTACAAACATAAAAATTAGCACAAGGGACATATCTTATGGTGTAATTCTTCTCAGTTTAGGAATAATCATCTTTGAATAACACAGGATCTCTAAATAGGAGATGGGTAGACGATTGATAACTTCCTTTTAGAGATCCTTCAAAAAAGCTGTATGGCCTCTGTGTATGGTGGTACAGGCAGGAGAGGGCGGGGCATAGTCAGGCCCTCTTGATGAGAGCTTTTGACAGCCCTTTAGTTGTATTAACTACCAGAAGATTATGGCCAGAAAGAGATAAGGGGGGATGGATTAGAAAAGATGAAAATTTCCCTAAACTAAGAAGAATCAGCTCAAGGGACACATCATACTAAATGTAAGTTATGTCCCTTGTGCTGGTTATTATGCTTGATTTTTAGGTTAAACTTAGACTTTAAAGCGGGATTCCACCCTAAAGTGGAACCTCCGCTGATCGGAACCCCCCCCCTCCCCTCCGGTATCACAATTGACACCTTTCAGGGGGGAGGGGGGTGGAGATACCTGTCAAAGACAGGTATTTTCACCCACTTCCGGGCATAGACTCCCACGGGAGTCTACGCCATTTCCTGCCCTGCCGCGCTGTCTGCTGGGACACACGCGGGTCCCAGTGACAGCGCAGAGATTTCCTATTGCGCGGCGCGGCTCGCGCATGCGCAGTAGGGAACCAGGAAGTGAAGCCGATTCGCTTCACTTCCTGATTCCCTCACCTAGAATGGCGGTGGCAGCAGCCGAGGCCTGAGCGGTCGATCGGCCTCGGCTGCCGGCATCGCTGGAACCCGGGACAGGTGAGTGTCCATTTATTAAAAGTCAGCAGCTGTAGTATTTATAGCTGCTGGTTTTTAATATTTTTTTTTTTGGCGGAATCCCTCTTTAAATCATCATTTCTGTTATAGGCAGATGGGTTCTCGGTAATTGAGAGAGCAATGTTGGTGCTTAAATTTCCTAACTGATAAGCTCTGCACAGCATGTTTTAAGGGCAGGGAGATGAGTAAGATCAATAAGGTAAGAATAAAGAGAAGATACTATAAATTCCTTTCTATTTATTAAAGAAGGCCACATAACATAACACTAAATTCCCCATCATGCAGCATTATCATGTACTCAGCGACCCGTCCCCAACAGCCTAATGCCGCGTACACACGATCGGAAATCCGGCCAGAAAAAGACAGATGAGAGCTTTTCATCGCAAAATGCGACCGTGTGTACGCTCCATCAGAATTTAGCTGCACGAATTTCCGCCAGCCAAAAATTGATAGCATGTTCTCAATTTTCCCAACGGAAAAACGTCCTATCGGAAATTCCGATCGTGTGTATGCGTGTGTACACGCCAAAAATCACGCATGCTCATATTCAACTACGAGACGGCTACTGGCTATTGAACTTCCATTTTCTAGTCCCGTCATACGTGTTGTACGTCGCCGCGTTCTAAACGATCGGAATTTGGGGTGACCGTGTGTAGGCAAGACAGCTTGAGCGGAATTCCGTTTGGAAAACCATCAGATTTTTTTCCGACGAGAATTACGATCGTGTGTACGCGGCATAGGAAAGGAATAAAGGCTGATGGGATGTTTAGTATTATTTCCAATTGATGTCCACATTCTTGGTGCAGGTCTTCCCCTTTGGCTCTCATGTTTCAGAAATTCATTAGAAAGGAAAAAAAAAACGGTAAGAATTACTGAAAGTTCACCCAATGTACATATCATCCATTGTAAAGATTATTTTTTATCTCAACAAATCTGATGTTCTCCTTGAAAAAACTTTTAACCACATCACAGTCATGGCCTGATATTTCCTCCTTACCTTTTCCCGGTCCTCGATGAGCTGGTAGGCTTTGGAATCTGATCCAGAAGTCATAAAATCTCCATAAAGCACCGGCTGTTGTGGCACCACTTCCTGGAAAGTGGCCCCAAACTCCTCCATCCGGCCCTTCATCAGTTCATCAAACCAACTGCGGTCTTCTTCGTTCACCAGACGATCCTGGAAGACCCGGCAGGATTCGTGGTACCACAACTTCAAGAGGCTGAACTTGTCCTACAAGCCACAAAAGGAACCGCAAAGTGATGATAACGGTCATACAATAAAGTTATTACTGCTAGTGCTGAGATGGACAAACACCCCATTCACCCGACTATGTAAAAGAATCTACATTATGTATAAAAATGATCCTAGTTTACTTCTATATGCAATCACAACTAGACATGCGCATTTCGTTTCGTTCCGATTCAAAATTCGGACGAATTTTCATTATTAGGACATTCGGATGCATCCGAATTACCGAATTACAATGCTAACGAATTCAACCGAATTCGGCCGAAATTCAACCACATTCGAAATGATTTTGTGACCCGACTTTAGGGCCATGTATCTCGGGGTCACTTGGTGCTAGAAACTCCAAATTTGGATATGTTGTAAATTCGTTTTCGGATTTCGTTTAGTTTTCTACCGAATTCGAAAAATCGGCCACATTCGAAAATATTTCAACCAAATTCAAAAATATTTCTACCGGATTCTAAATGATTTCAACATGATTCGATGTTATTTCAACCGCATTCGAAAATATTTTGTGACCCGACTTTAGAGCCATATATCTCGGGGTCACTTGGTGCTAGAAACTCCAAATTCGTATATGTTGTAGTGCTAGTATTATTGTGTTTGCATACCAAATTTAGGGTTTCTAGCACTAAGTGATCCCGAGATACGTGGCCCCAAATTCGGGTCACAAAATGTAAAGCACTTTTCTGCAGCAGAGAATGACATTTTGCGACCCGATTTTGGGGTCACATATCTCGGGGTCACTTATAGCTAGAAACCCCAAATTTAGTATGCAAACACAATAGAACTAGCACTACAATATCTCTAAATTTGAGGTTTCTAGCACCAAGTGACCCCGAGATACATGGACCTAAAGTCGAGTCGCAAAATATTTTCGAATCCGGTTGAAATAGTTTCAAATGCGGTTGAAATCATTTCGAATCCGGTAGAAATATTTTCGAATTTGGTTGAAATATTTTCGAATGTGGCTGATTTTTCGAATTCGGTAGAAAACTAAACGAAATCCGAAAACGAATTTTAAGGAAGTTAACAAATATAACTAAACGAAATTAATGAATTAACGAATTAAAACGAAACGAAACTAAACTAATTTTTTCCCTTTTGCATATGTCTAATCACAACGACACCGACATTCGGTGTAAACCGCATGTCATAACAATCAGAAAATCCAGATATATAATTAGTACAAATTATATGCAAATCTCTAATTGTTCTGCAAATGTAGAGCTAGTCCTGCCCCACATGACCTATTGAGTCTTCCTATTGGTCAATGAAGCTGTCTATTAACTCCAAAGATCTATATAACGGGCTCAGGAAGTTTGTGATAGGTTTACTTGGTTGATAAACCCAATTCTGGGTTAGTCGCTGTTTTAGGTTCAAAAATGAAAACTTCATAGTGGCAGAAATGGGGGCCTCCCAGTTTTCACCAATGAGAATTCAGTAAGCTCGGGTTAAGGCAGGTGCAAGTTTTCAGCAACATTTCTGGCCAAAGTCTTCATACATTGGAAAAATCTACCTACAAAATTGTCTCACCTCCATTTTGAAAGGATCGGCACACATGAAACGAGGGCAATAATTAAATATTTGTATATGTATGAATGTGAATTAGGGACCTTAGATTGTAAGTTCCTTGAGGGCAGGGACTGGTGTGAATGTATAAAATATATGGAAAGCATTGCATAAATTGACAGTGCTATATAAGTACCTTTAATAAATTAGTGGGAGGAATAATGCCCTATTGTTGCCATTAGAGAAATAAATAGTGCCCCATCATTGGTGTCAGTGGGAGGAATAGTGCCCCATCATTGGTGTCAGTGGGAGGAATAGTGCCCCATCATTGGTGTCAGTGGGAGGAATAGTGCCCCATCATTGATGTCAGTGGGAGGAATAGTGCCCCATCATTGGTGTCAGTGGGAGGAATAGTGCCCCATCATTGGTGTCAGTGGGAGGAATAGTGCTCCATCATTGGTGTCAGTGGGAGGAATAGTGCCCCATTATTGGTGTTGGTGGGAGGAATAGTGTCCCATCATTGGTGTCAGTGGGAGGAATAGTACCCTATTGTTGGTGTCAGTGACAGGAATAATGGCCTATTGTTGGTGTAGAAGGAATAGCGCCTTGCATAAGTGGGAGAAATAGTGTTCCAAGGACTTTATAAAGACAACCAAAGGGCCATATACGGTCCCTGGGCTGCAGTTTGAAGACCACTGGGTTAATGGTTTAAAAATTGTGGAAATATCCAATGCAACCTTGTATAAATAGACCTCTATGTATGCAGTAATTGACGAAAGATGGAACACAGTTCTCTTCACCAGACTCTCACCTCCATTTTGGCTGCATCTGCCATCAGCATACCCTGGAACACCTTGGACAGATCTCTCAGATTGAAGGTGTAGTGGGATTTTGCTGGGGTGGGGAGTAGCTGTGACGTGATCGTATTGTAGACTTTTATTGTTGCGTCAACTAACTGCTTGGTAAGGTGTTGGATGGTCGGTGCGCCAGCTAAAAGGAAATGAAGACAATGGAGGACTAGAAAAGCAACCAATGGTTAAAAACATACAGCCAATCCAAAATAGCCCGTCTCTAATCCTACCAACCACTGTTGACACGGTCCACCGTGAGGGACTAAGATTCATTGACTGTGACCTTCCACCAAAAGAAAGATCTGAGTATAGATGAAGATATTCTCCATATATTTGATGACAGGTTGGGTAGTGTTTTGATGATTTACACCAACCCACCCAAATTCACTTAATATAATTCCACTATCTTTTCCTACTTGTGAAAAAACAAAGAAACTACATTATCAATACAGCCAATCAAAAATATTGTCACTCTGGGCTGAGAACAAACCTTGCAGGTCCATAGGAGATGTGTCAAAGACTGAGATTGGGTTTATTTAGTAAATTTAAAGAAAGCAAACTGCAGTAACCCATGGCAGTTATTAATCATTTAGTATACAGTCTACATCATAAAAGGATTATTTCCAAATGGTCGCTTTGAGTTACAAGTTCTGTCTTTTGTCTTATTCAGTAAAGCTGGTCACAGATTGTCAGGACCCGGGTCTGAACCTGTGACCTCTCCTGTGTCTGGCAAAGTCTCTTCATGCTGAGCCACCTGAGATGCTGACAGCTCCCTGCCTGATTCCTTAGACAATCTTGCCTTGTGTCTTGTTTCTCTTGAACCCTTGCCTTTGCACTTCCTGTTTGCCAGATTGTTGTGCTCTTCTCCAACTGTCAGCTGTCCATATCTTCACTACCATGTCTTACTGACCTTTGGCTTGTTCCTCGACTAGACTTCTGCTTGATCTCAACCTGCAACAACTTTTTTAGCAACCTTTGGCCTGTTTACTGATTAATGTATAAAAAATGACCCACACTCCGGTTGTTGCTCTTAAAATGTCTTCATTTTATTGAATGGCCACAGTGAACAAACGCAGATTAAGTCAGTTGACGCATTTCAGCCTATAAGGCCTTAGTCATAACCCATGTTTACTGACTATGCCTCTGTGGGATCTCAATCTGCTATATCTGCTACTGGACCCCAGCTTACTCACCTCCTTGTGATTCTGAGGACCATGACCTGGTACTAACATGCAGCTAAAACCCATCTCCACCACCAGGAGCTCTGATGAATACTGGTTAATGCTTAGACTCCATGCCATGAGTGAGCATGTGTCATCCACCAGTGTGTAGACATGTGCATTTTATTTCGTTCCGAATCGAAATTCGGACGAATTTTCAATATTTGGACAGTCGGATGGATCCGAATGACCGAATTACAATGCTAACGAATTCAAACGAAATTCGAATCAAATTCCAAAAATGACATTTTGTGTATCTCGGGGCCACTTGTAGCTAGAAACCCCATTTTGGTATGCAAACACAGTAGAACTAGCACTACAACATCTCCAAATTTGGAGTTTCTAGCACCAAGTGACCCCGAGTTACGGGGGGCCCAAATTCGGGTCGCAAAATGTCAAGCACTTTTCTGCAGCAGAGAATGACATTTTGTGACCCGACTTTGGGGCCACGTATCTCTGGGTCACTTATAGCTAGAAACACCAAATTAGGTATACAAACACAATAGAACTAGCACTACAACATCTCCAAATTTGGGGTTTCTAGCACCAAGAGACCCCGAGATACATGGCCCTAAAGTCGGGTCGCAAAATGTCAAGCACTTTTCTGCAGCAGAGAATGACATTTTGCGACCCGACTTTGGGGCCACGTATCTCGGGGTCACTTATAGCTAGAAACACCAACTTAGGTATACACACACAGTAGAACTAGCACTACAACATCTCCAAATTTGGAGTTTCTAGCACCAAGTGACCCCGAGTTACGGGGGGCCCAAATTCGGGTCGCAAAATGTCAAGCACTTTTCTGCAGCAGAGAATGACATTTTGTGACCCGACTTTGGGGCCACGTATCTCTGGGTCACTTATAGCTAGAAACACCAAATTAGGTATACAAACACAATAGAACTAGCACTACAACATCTCCAAATTTGGGGTTTCTAGCACCAAGTGATCCCGAGATACATGGCCCTAAAGTCGGGTCGCAAAATGTCAAGCACTTTTCTGCAGCAGAGAATGACATTTTGCGACCCGACTTTGGGGCCACGTATCTCGGGGGTCACTTATAGCTAGAAACACCAACTTAGGTATACAAACACAGTAGAACTAGCACTACAACATCTCCAAATTTGGAGTTTCTAGCACCAAGTGACCCCGAGTTACGGGGGGCCCAAATTCGGGTCGCAAAATGTCAAGCACTTTTCTGCAGCAGAGAATGACATTTTGTGACCCGACTTTGGGGCCACGTATCTCTGGGTCACTTATAGCTAGAAACACCAAATTAGGTATACAAACACAATAGAACTAGCACTACAACATCTCCAAATTTGGGGTTTCTAGCACCAAGTGACCCCGAGATACATGACCCTAAAGTCGGGTCGCAAAATGTCAAGCACTTTTCTGCAGCAGAGAATGACATTTTGCGACCCGACTTTGGGGCCACGTATCTCGGGGTCACTTATAGCTAGAAACACCAACTTAGGTATACAAACACAGTAGAACTAGCACTACAACATCTCCAAATTTGGAGTTTCTAGCACCAAGTGACCCCGAGTTACGGTGGCCCCAAATTCGGGTCGCAAAATGTCAAGCACTTTTCTGCAGCAGAGAATGACAAATTTGGGGTTTCTAGCATCAAGTGACCTCGAGATACATGGCCCTAAAGTCGGGTCGCAAAATATTTTCGAATCCGGTTGAAATAGTTTCAAATGCGGTTGAAATAGTTTCAAATGCGGTTGAAATAATGTCGAATCATGTTGAAATCATTTCGAATCCGGTAGAAATATTTTCGAATTTGGTTGAAATATTTTCTAATGCAACCGATTTTTCGAATTCAGTAGAAAACGAAACGAAATCCGAAAACGAATTTAACGAATTTAACGAATATAACTAAACGAAATTAATTAATTAACGAATTAAAACGGAACGAAACTAAACAAATTTTTTTCTTTTGCACATGTCTACCAGTGTGACCTGCCCAAGTACTCTTTAGGTTACCTTCTATACTGCTATAGCTACTGGTCCAATCTCACCTCCCCTTTGGCATGCCTTGGTTGGTGGTGTCTACTGGAGCCCCATAGTCACACTCACCCATCCAGCTGCCCAGGATACTGGAGAAGATTCGGCTCTTGCTGCTGTCGGCCATCTCGGTGAAGGACAAGTAGTTGAAGTGACGAGTGAGTCGGGGGGAAACGGGATTCCTGCCTCCACCCGGAGGCCCCATTGCACAAAGGAAATTAATGTCTACCAACTTCTTGAAAACCCCTGGCAGGAGGAAAGGAGACAAAATTGGGCTCTCGGTATTTCGAGTGAAAGATGCTACAGTAGCCACATAGCAGCAATGCAAAGGCCTCCAATCAAACCAAATACAACTGCACCTGGAATGTAACAGCGACACCAGGGCAAGATTTATACAGTATACACAAAGCAATAATAAAGTTGTTTTTTTGGATTTTGGAAATATGGAAAAATATTTTCACAAATTATGCTTTAAAGGCTGTTCAAAATAAACGTAAAAAAATAAACTTGTGTTAAAAAATAATACAAATTTAAATGATAATGTTTATTCTGGTCCTTGCGTATACTTTATTAGTCCATACGTATACATCCGATGGGGAAAATTCATATTGCTTGATTAAAGTTGTTTCACAATATCTAATAAAGCCTCCAAAGCCTGGCTACCTTAAGGGCCGGTTCACACTGCGGCGCGAGGCGAGGCGACACGGCTCGCCTCGCCTCGCTCCCGCAAGTCGTCCCCATTGAGTACAATGGAACCGTTCTGAGAGGAGCGACTCGAGTCGCTCCGACTCAGAAAAAAGGTTCCTGTACTACTTCGGGGCGACTTCGGGGGCGACTTGCATTGACTTCTATGCAGAAGTCCTCTGCAAGTCGCCGCTGACCCCCCCTGCAAGTCGCGGCGAGGAAGTCGGAGACGCCTCGCCGCGGCTCGCAGTGTGAACCGGCCCTAACTGACTTCATACCAGAGGAATGTCATTACAATCTGGCCAAGTTCTTAAAAGGTCATGTTGAGTGCAAGGGAGGGTGACTATTTCCTTACATACAAGTCCTGTATATAATACAGCTAAAAACTTGGAATAATTAGTCTAGTCTCCAGAGCTGCATTATGAATGCGTCTGGTCTGATCATCTGTGCCGCGCCACAAAAGCTGGCGGGACTCCGTGGCGGACAAGGCTTCTTTAGTTAAGCATTCTTGTTATATTTTCTAATATTATTATTACGTTTGTTATCTGTATCTGTCATTACTTAATTAAATGTTATAACTACAAGTGTTTGTGTAATCTCCCTTTGCACAACTCGAATAAAACCCCGAAGAGGTAAACTATCACTTAACCGCGATAAAACAACACCCCGGCAGAACCTTTCCTCGGCTCACATCTCTCTGGCTTCTCTTGTGTAGCTCCCTTCCAATGGAACTCATTCAAAAGACTCTCAGTTCCCATCATCTCATTGCCAACACTTTATTTGACCTCATTCTTAATACCATCACTCTGTTATCTACAATATGACTACTATCTGTCCCGTATCTATTCCTTCTATTATACAAGTCCTGTATATAATACAGCTAAAAACTTGGAATAATTAGTCTAGTCTCCAGAGCTGCATTATGAATGCGTCTGGTCTGATCATCCGTGCTGCGCCACAAAAGTTGGCGGGACTCCGTGGCGGACAAGGCTTCTGTAGTTAAGCATGCTTGTTATATTTTCTAATATTATTACATTTGTTATCTGTATCTGTAATTACTTAATTAAATGTTATAACTACAAGTGTTTGTGTAATCTCCCTTTGCACAACTCGAATAAAACCCCGAAGAAGTAAACTATCACGTAACCGCGATAAAACAACACCCCGGCAGAACCTTTCCTCCGCTCACATCTCTCTGGCTTCCCTTGTGTAGCCCCCTTCCAATGGAACTCATTCAAAAGACTCTCAGTTCCCATCATCTCATTGCCAACACTTTATTTGACCCGATTCTTAATATCATCACTCCGTTATCTATAATATGACTACTATCTGTCCCGTATCTATTCCTTCTATTATAAGCTGCATTGTCCTGATCTCTCATTTCTATTTTCTAATATATGCCTTCCATTTGTAGAATTTTGGAGAAGATACTGTGGCTATTAAAATCAATAAATGATAATTATGTAAATGTATACTCTATACCTATCTGCTTGCGGTCATACCACCCGCCGTGGTCCATCCACTGTCTCAGCAGCTCGATGGGTGGCTGGGCCCCGTAGGTCTCCAGGGCTGGCATGTTCATATCATCAATAAAGAAGATGAAATAACGTCCGAGGGGTGGACCAAACACCCCTTTCCTCCTGAAATGACAGATACGTATGAGCTGCATGTCGAATATATACTGTATGAATAAGAAGAGTACCAAGCAAATGTAACGGCCCAAACTCAACGTGTGTAAAACTGTAAATACAATTCATTTTGAGGGTTGCAAAAGACCTTCCTTTATCAAGGGCTGCAAAATATTAAAATACATATATAATATGTTTAGACCATTAGCATTGAGTGTCATCAAAAACAGATTTTAAGCTAATCAACAGTACATCTGTCTTTGTAGATAACAAATTTTTTTCTGAAAGGCAAAAAAGAACCAAAATAGACTGCTTGAATAGGATAGGAGTATGAAAACCCTGGAATCGGCTTATAAAGTTCTCGTTCGGTGGTACTGGGTCCCAGCTCGCATCGCCTTTTGCTGTTCCCAACTACTCACATTGTTTCAAGGTGGCGGTCAATGGGGCAATGTACTGCATACCTGGTGGTCATGCCCAAAACCCATTGCCTTTTGGTCCAGGATTTTTGGAGTCCTTCAAACTTTGCTTCATCTAACTGTCCCCAGGGATGCTAAGTATGTTCTGCTTCTTTACCTAATCCCAGGCCTCTCTGTACGCCAACAAAGACAGGCTATGTACCTTTTCCTATCGGCCACACAAATGATAGCTAAGGTATAGAATAATCCTTCATCTTCTTTACAGGAAGACAAGGACTGTATGACTCAAATGCTACTCAGCAAGAAACTTTCTAGTATCCTTAACGACTCCCAACCTAAATTCTAGCGGACTTGGGAACAGTGGCCTAATTATGCCCTTCCTTCTTTGAACCCGTCAAGCCTAGCATATCTTTAACCTTGTATCTGCATTGGGTCCCGAGTTCGTGGGGACCTCTCACCCTATGCCTTCAACCTACCCTGTTACCCCTTTTCCACCCTCCTATCTATCCCAGATATCCCTTCCCACCCTAACCGATTCTGACTATTCAACCCTCTCAAGGGTTATGCTTATAACCTTTGGTGTGGATCTGACCTGCTTGCCTCTTGATGGTTTCCACTAATTCGTTGTTCTGATTTCCTTGCTTATAGCTAGTTGTCATTCAATATCATTGCTCCTGTGTTGGCTTAACCTGTTGATTCGTAATCTGTATTGATTTACTCAAAAACTGCCTTTTAGGTGCCACCTTTCACTTTGGAACCTTTCCTGGCACCAGATGAGAGATCAGATTGGTCCCTGGCATATTTTCAGTAGATTGCTCTGATCTGAGAGATGCTCAATGGCATGATGAGATCCTCACTGTCTCTTAATGCTATGAGTGCCTCTGTATTATAATTTGTTGGATAAATGTCATACACATTGGTTGAATGGTTTTCTGAAATATCTCACCATAAAAATATACCGCATTTTGGCCACTAGATAGACCTGATGATATACAAATTCATCTATTAGAGAAATTACAGCCAAAATGAGTTGCTCACGCACGTATGTGTGTAACATTCGTCCAACAAATGTTTTATAGATGGGGCCTCTATGCTCAGGTGTGAAGAATTGAAAGCCATGGGATTTAGGATGTTGAGCATTTTAGAGCTTCAAGCTTCAAAACACTCAGGTGTGAACGAGGTCTCTGAATAAGAGATCAGGAACAGGTGTCACCGTGAAAACCGGTGGATTGGGAACAGGTGTCACCGTGCAAACCGGTGGATCAGGAACAGGTGTCACCATGCAAACCGGTGGATCAGGAACAGGTGTCACCGTGAAAACCGGTGGATCAGGAACAGGTGTCACCGTGAAAACCGGTGGATCAGGAACAGGTGTCACCATGAAAACCGGTGGATCAGGAACAGGTGTCACCGTGCAAACCGGTGGATTGGGAACAGGTGTCACCATGCAAACCGGTGGATCGGGAACAGGTGTCACCGTGCAAACATGGATGAAGCAGAAGCTTCATCCATGATCATAGGGATTACTCTATTAGAGAAATTGTGCATGCATTAATGTGTGTGACATTCATCCAGCGAACTGTATGAAAAACAAAATGCTGCTCAAAGCCTCCTGTGTGTTATCCCGTCAGCTCTCACTGCGCTCTAGGTGTGCCGGTCGGAGCTCAAGGAGCTCATCTCACTTCATTCATCAACAGACAAACTAATCTCAAGCCTCACACTGTATGGGTCAACCACATCACCAAGTGAAAGTATAGGCTTCAACCAGGGCCGTCTTTAATATTGATTGGACCCCGGGCAAAAAATTTCTTGGGGCCCCCCCATGCAATTTTGCTCTCCACCTTCTCTGAGACATACAATACATAGCAGCTAGACTTAAAATCAGTTTACTTTATCAGCTTAGGCAGCGATTGCGATTGGTTGCCAGAGGTTACAGCATATCATTACTGCTTACTGACTGGTCTCACTGATTAGTTGCTAGAGGTTATAGTACATGATTTCTGCTTGGTGATTGGTTGCTAGAGATTACTGTACAGTAATACGGCTCACTGGTTGCTATAGGTTACAGCACATTTTCTCCTCACTGATATATATGAATGCCACCTCTATTCACATATCAATGCTGCCGGACTCAGCTATTTACATATGAATGACGGTTATTTACATGTAAACACAGGGACTGCAGGTGAGTCATCTGTACACAACAATAGGGCAGAGCTGAGCAGCATTAGTAGCAGCACTTCACACTGAGATATCAGGACACAGCACAGGACTAAAACTTCAAGGGACAAGGGAATTTAAACTGGAATGGATGGCAAGTATGAGGCAGCTGCTTTGGGCCCCCACAACTGTAACAGGGCCCAGGGCAGCTGCCCCTTTTGCCCTGCCTTAAAGATGGCCCTGGCTTCAACTACAGTCCCCACCCACTGGATACGCCCCTCTGATACGGTTCACCCTGACTGGACTTAATCCTAGAGGATTGCGAACATGAGCTATGATAATTCGTCCATAGAATTGTAGCACTCTCCTAGTATAGAGTAGGCTGCTAGGCAAATTTAGTTTAGCTCCTCTGCAAACAATGGAGCAGGGGTTAATTACCTAGGGCTGCTCAGTGTTTCACAGGCTGCTGTTCTGTTGCTTCCCGTGTCTTCTACAGGATTCCAAAAGTATAGCGGGAGGAAGGGAGGGCAGAACAGGAAGCCTGAATATTTATGGAACTCCAGCCAATCCCTGGGGAGGTATGCAGAGAAGGTGGAGAGAGAGCCCATAAATAGTCTAAGGCCTGGGCAGTCTTCCTGGGTTCATTTTTGCGGGAAGAGACCCCTGTGCAAGGGCTCTGCCCCCTGGTGCAGGATCCTAGCGGAAGCCACCATGATCCCAGCCAGGGTTAGCTGGGGGGCCTATTCGCAGATACTTGTCCACTGATCAAGTTAGGTCTGGAGGAAGCTCACTGGGGAGAGAGTCAGGAGGAAGCTGTCAGAAAACAGTCCAGCTGTCCTATGGTGGTGTCTACATCCTCCTTACTAGGAAGAGCCTGGTGGATATCGGCAGGAGGTAACCAATGATTCGGTGGCTAAGTGAGTAGATGACCCCAAATCCTGAAGGAAAGTGGCAGTGTGCAGCTTTTAACTCGGGAGGGAGTACAGCAGCATTAGGAATCCTGTGGTAAATTAAGTCATGCAGTGCAGCCAGTGGATTTGTACAGTGCAGCCAGAAATTGAGGGGTCCTCAAGTTGTTCAGTTTTCAGTTCCTTGGAGTATCCCATTCTCCCTACCCCTATCCAAATTCATTGTTCCCAATAATAACCCTAAAAAATAACCCCTAGACTGTTTTCTGAACCAGAGGAAGAATGGAGGAAATGTTGTGTGCCTGGCTGTGTGTACTCTAAAAGGGGAAAAAAGGGATAAATTCACCAGCTCTTAAAAGGGTGCGCAACAGAATGTTTTACAAATAGACCCCTAAAGTGTAACTTGAAGCTTATAGCTTAGTACATGAGCTTCTTTTGAGCTGCAAGTTTTAAAGGTTTTTGGCCCCAGTATACTTCAATGGGTGTAACTAGCTTTCCTTTGACTAAAAATAATTATAAAAATCACTCAAGCCTCAAAAAAAGGGCTGTAAAATGGCCAAGTGAGGACCCTCCCCCGAGCTTCACCATGACTCAGCAGAGTCGGGCCTCTTGCCTTTTGTCCAGTTTGCTGTCTATGAGATCTTGCGTCTGATTGGCTGATGTCCGTGCAGAGAACATGAGGAAGTTACTGATATATTCCAGCGGCATGTTCTTCAGAAGTTTGTCTGAGACAGTCAGAGTCTTCCCCGTGCCGGTGGGACCAATGCAAAGAACCTGTGATCAGCCAGAAAACAAAAAAAACTAAATATAGGACCAATGGAAATGTTAAAATGGAATGGAAAAATATTACATAACTTAACTCCATCTCTTCTCCAATGATATCTCAGGTAAGACTTTTTAGACGCAGAAGCTGATATTTCGGCTGGCATGCCATATGTGGCCCGTTATAAGGCTTTATCTGGCTCGCAACTGATGGGCACAGTTTCAACTCCCCACTTCCCCAAGAGCACCCCCTGTGCAGTCTCCAGGTCATTCCTTGCTGTCCCATTGCATTGGTTGCTAGGACTGCTGGCATCCTAGCAACCAATAATGTGCATGCCCCATCATTCACAGGAGAATGGAAATTCCTCTGTGTGGACTTGCCCCGTCTCCCAGCTTCCATCCTGCTGCTGCAACACACTATAACCTAATTACAAAGGTAAGGAGGACTATGATGGGGACACCAATGTAAAGGAAAACTCTGACGGGGACCCTGATGTATGAGGGGATTCTGATAGCAACTCTGATCTAATGCTGCGTACACACGACCAGACTTTTCGAGGGACTAGGTCCGACGGTCTTTCTGATGGACTTTCGGCGGAGTTCCGACTGACTTTCCGAATGAACAGACTTGGCCACACACAATCACACCAAAGTCAGACGGATTCGAACGTGATGACGTACGACTGGACTAGAATAAGGAAGTTCATAGCCAGTAGCTAATAGCTGTCCTCTCGTCCGTTTTTGTCCGTCGGACTAGCATACAGACCAGCGGATTTCTCGGTCCGGCGGAGTTCTGGTGGGAAAATTTAAAACATGTTCTATTTCTAAAGTCCGCCTGATTTTTGCCAAGCAAAGGTCTGATGGAGCCCACACACGATCTAATTGTCCAATGGTTCCGTCGGACCTTTGCTGTCAAAAAGTCCGGTCGTGTGTACGTGGCATTAGAGGAACTTTGATGTAAGGGAGTACTCTGATGAGAACACTAATGTAAGGTTGGGCTCTGATGGGGACCGATGGAAAGTGGGACTCTGATGTAAAAGGGGAGTCTGATGGAGACCTTGGTGTAAGGGAGGACTCTGATGGGGATCCTGATGTAAGGTGGGCTCTGATGAGGAAGCTGAGGTCAGGGGGGACTCTGATGGGGATCCTGATGTAAGGTGGGCTCTGATGAGGAAGCTGAGGTCAGGGGGGACTCTGATGGGGATCCTGATGTAAGGTGGGCTCTGATGAGGAAGCTGAGGTCAGGGGGGACTCTGATGTAAGGAGGTCTCTAATGGGGACCCTAATGTAAGGAATTGCTCTAATGTGGCTGTGATATGTGGAACCTGCAGACTTTTCGGGAGTAGACCGAACATTTGGATACTCAGCACCACAAAACTCAAACCTGCCTCTTGCTGTTTTCAGACACTTGTAGAAACAATTAAAACCTAATCAAACCTAATAATAATAATAATAAAACCTACCGGCTTCTTGTTGGTTAGTAGCATCCCCAGGAGGTGGGACATCCTCACGGTGTCCAATGTGGGTACAATGATATCTGAGTAGCTGGTGTCAGGGTCAATGGAAAAGGGGGCGGAAGATTCCATCCAGTTCACCCAGCGCACCTTAAGTGGGGAAGAAGCCGATTTATACACAGCGGAGGATGAGTATGATAATAAAGATGATTGATTGGGGACGGCCATATCTCACCTTCCGCTGGGTATCCTCATCCTCATCCTCAGCATTGCTGCTTATTCCAGCATCATCCAACACATAGTCATAGACCAAGCCTTCTTCTGGAAACAACAATGTCACCTGCCAACAAACCATATGTCTTCTATTATTAGGTAGAGGATCCGTAGAGGGATTTTAACCCGCTCTGATACTGGAACTCGTGAATAAAGAGAAAAGGAGTATTTGTAGACAACTTCAACCAATGAACTTCTCCCTTCATATCTTCAGTGTAGTATGAAAGATTAAAGGATGGATTCTGCTTCACTGCTATGGACAATATAATGGATCTTTATACTCTCTATGGCCCCGAAAAAAGTAATTTGTGACATATCGCGTAGGACGGAGCGACGTGCCGACATCATCATGTGAACTGGAAATGATGGTAAAAATGCTATACATGCCAACTGGGAGCCTTTTTTTCATTGTTTTTCTTTTCTTGTGAATGTATTTTTAACCATTAATAAATAATTTAAAAATTTTTTTTTTTTTGCTATATTTGGTATATTTGTTTCCCCTATGTCCCTCTGAGTGCTGGTTGAAAGAGAAAGGAGTATTTGTAGATAACTTCAACTAATCAACTTCTTCCTTCATATATTCAATGTAGTGTGGAGCATTCAATTAAGGATTCTGCTTAACTGCTATGGACAATATAATGGATCTCTCCGTTTTCTATGACAGAGACTCGATGAACATCACTTGTGTTTCTCCATTTATTTACTTTATCGAATCTTACCTTTTCAGCCACCATTTTGTCTCTCAAGAATTTACTGAACAGTTCTCGGCCGTCAGAGTCTCCGGTGATCCCAACGCTCCATACCAGTGAGAAGAAGAACCAGGATTCCATCAGCTCTCCAACACGGTTCAACTTCTCCTGTGGGATCGTCTTCTGTCCCTGAGAAGCAAACAAGAAATGTACTCATAAAATGAATAGATGTGAAGCTGACAAACATTTTCCATATCCAAACCTCCCCCTCCCCCTCCTACACTATATTGCCAAACGTTTGTAAACACCTCACAATCACACCTACTGTATGGCCAAGAGTATGAGAACCCCTCCAAATGATTAAGTTCAGTATTTCCAGTGAAGGGTCCTGGTAAGACTACATCATACAAAAGGTACTGTAGACAATTGTGCTCTTCCAACCGTGTGGAAGAAGATGGAGCGCCCTAAAAAAAAATCTTAGGAGCTAAATTGAGGAAAAGAACCTCCAAGGTAGTATTCTCAGAAATATTACTGGTACATCGAGCCACACCAGAAAGGCAGATGGAGATTAGGGAAGTAAACAAGTAGCTGAGGAGCTGGTGTAGAAAGGAGGGGTTTGGGTTCCTGGTCGATCAGCATGGATTCATGAAGTATCGTTCTTGCCAAACCAATCTATTAACCTTCTATGAGGAGGTGAGTTGCCATCTAGATAAAGGAAGGCCCGTAGACGTGGTGTATCTAGATAAAGGAAGGCCCGTAGACGTGGTGTATCTAGATAAAGGAAGGCCCGTAGACGTGGTGTATCTAGATAAAGGAAGGTCCGTAGACGTGGTGTATCTGGATGAAGGAAGGCCCGTAGACGTGGTGTATCTAGGTGAAGGAAGGCCCGTAGACGTGGTGTATCTGGATAAAGGAAGGCCCGTAGACGTGGTGTATCTAGATGAAGGAAGGCCCGTAGACGTGATGTATATGGATAAAGGAAGGCTCGTAGATGTGGTGTATCTGGATAAAGGAAGGCCCGTAGACGTGGTGTATCTAGATAAAGGAAGGCCCGTAGACGTGGTGTATCTAGATAAAGGAAGGCCCGTAGACGTGGTGTATCTAGATAAAGGAAGGTCCGTAGACGTGGTGTATCTGGATGAAGGAAGGCCCGTAGACGTGGTGTATCTAGATGAAGGAAGGCCCGTAGACGTGGTGTATCTGGATAAAGGAAGGCCCGTAGACGTGGTGTATCTAGATGAAGGAAGGCCCGTAGACGTGATGTATATGGATAAAGGAAGGCTCGTAGATGTGGTGTATCTGGATAAAGGAAGGCCCGTAGACGTGGTGTATCTAGATAAAGGAAGGCCCGTAGACGTGGTGTATCTAGATAAAGGAAGGTCCGTAGACGTGGTGTATCTGGATGAAGGAAGGCCCGTAGACGTGGTGTATCTGGATGAAGGAAGGCCCGTAGACGTGGTGTATCTAGATAAAGGAAGGCCCGTAGACGTGGTGTATCTAGATGAAGGAAGGCCCGTAGACGTGGTGTATCTGGATAAAGGAAGGCCCGTAGACGTGGTGTATCTGGATAAAGGAAGGCCCGTAGACGTGGTGTATCTGGATAAAGGAAGGCCCGTAGACGTGGTATATCTAGATGAAGGAAGGCCCGTAGACGTGATGTATCTGGATAAAGGAAGGCCCGTAGACGTGGTGTATCTAGATAAAGGAAGGCCCGTAGACGTGGTGTATCTAGATGAAGGAAGGCCCGTAGACGTGGTGTATCTAGATAAAGGAAGGCCTGTAGACGTGGTGTATCTAGATGAAGGAAGGCCCGTAGACGTGGTGTATCTAGATAAAGGAAGGCCCGTAGACGTGGTGTATCTAGATGAAGGAAGGCCTGTAGACGTGGTGTATCTAGATGAAGGAAGGCCCGTAGACGTGGTATATCTGGATGAAGGAAGGCCCGTAGACGTGTTGTATCTAGATGAAGGAAGGCCCGTAGACGTGGTGTATCTGGATAAAGGAAGGCCCGTAGACGTGGTGTATCTAGATGAAGGAAGGCCCGTAGACGTGGTGTATCTGGATAAAGGAAGGCCCGTAGACGTGGTGTATCTGAAAAAAGGAAGGCCCGTAGACGTGGTGTATCTGGATAAAGGAAGGCCCGTAGACGTGGTGTATCTGGATGAAGGAAGGCCCGTAGATGTGGTGTATCTAGATAAAGGAAGGCCCGTAGACGTGGTGTATCTAGATAAAGGAAGGCCCGTAGACGTGGTGTATCTAGATAAAGGAAGGCCCGTAGACGTGGTGTATCTGGATAAAGGAAGGCCCGTAGGCGTGTTGTATCTAGATAAAGGAAGGCCCGTAGATGTGGTGTATCTAGATAAAGGAAGGCCTGTAGACGTGGTGTATCTAGATATTGCAAAAGCATTTGACACAGTTCTCCATAAACCTTTACTGTACAAAATAAGGTGCGTTGGCATGGACCATAGGGTGAGTACATGGATTGAAAACTGGCTACAAGGGCGAGTTCAGAGGGTGATGATAAATGGGGAGTACTCGGAATGGTCCGGGGTGGGTAGTGCAGTCCCCCAGGGTTCTGTGCTGGGACCAATCCTATTTAATTTGTTCATAAATGACCTGGAGGAGGGGGATGGGGTAAACAGTTCAATCTCTGTATTTGCAGATTATACTAAGCTAAGCAGGGCAATAACTTCTCTGCAGGATGTGGAAACCTTGCAAGAAGATCTGAACAAATGAATGGGGGGAGGGGCAACTACATGGCAATGAGGTTTACTGTAGAAAAATGTAAAATAATGCATTTGGGTGGCAAAAACATAAATGCAATCTATAGACTGGGGGGAGAACCTCTGGGGGGATCTAGGATGGAAAAGGACCTGGGGGTCCTAGTAGATGATAGGCTCAGCAATGCTATGCAATACCAAGCAAAAACAGAATATTGGCATGCATTAACCACTTTAAGACCAAGCCTATTTTTAAAACTTGTTGTTTACAAGTTAAATTATTATTTTTTGCTAGAAAATTACTTAGAACCCCCAAAAATTATATATATATTTTTCTAACACCCTAGAGAATAAAATGGCGGTCGTTGCAATACTTTCTGTCATACCGTATTTGCGCAGCTGTCTCACAAGCGCACTTTTTTTGGGGGAAAAAATACACTTTTTTAAATTAAAAAGTAAATAAAACAGTAAAAGTATCCCAATTTATTATATTGTGAAAGATGATGCTATACCGAGTAAATTGACACCCAACATGTCACGCTTCAAAGTTGCGCCAGCTCGTGGAATGCCGACAAACTTTTGCCTTTAAAAATCTCCATATGTGATGTATAAAAAAAATACAGGTTATCAGTTTTTGAGTTACAGAGGAGGTCTATGGCTAGAATTATTGCTCTCGCTCTAATGATCGCGGCGATACCTCACATGTGTAGTTTGAACACCGTTTTCATATGCGGGCGCTGCTCACATATCCATTCGCTTCTGCATGAAAGCTCGGCGGGACGAGGCGCGTTTAAAAAAAAAAAATGTTATTATTATTTATTTTACATTTTAATTTTTTATTTTTACACTGTTCTTTGAAAAAAAAAAAGTGGGTCACTTTTATTCATATTACAAGGAATGTAAATATCCCTTGTAATATAAAAAAAAGCATGACAGGGCCTTTTTAATATGAGATCTGGGGTCAAAAAGACTTTACACTAAAATGCAATAAAGAAAAAAAATAATCGTTTAAAAAAAAAATGTTGCTTTAAGAGCTATGGGCAGAAGTGACGTTTAGACATCGCTTCCGACCTGCATTGGTATGGAGTCGGGTCCGGGCCATCTTCCCCTGAGTCAGATCCATACCTAAAACGGAAGAGGACCCGGTCGCATCTGCCGCTGCTGGCGGCTCCGGTAAGTGGTGGAGGGCACCAGATTGTGGCGGGAGGGGGGGCCCCTCTCCCGCCACTGATAAAAGTGATCTTGCGGCGAATCCACCGCTGAGACCACTTTTATCTGAAAGTGGACCACCCACTGAAGAAGAGGATACCGGGGTTATGGCAGCTAGCTGCTGCCATAACAACTATAATCCTCTTCAAAGTACCTACATATAATGACAGCGGGCGGTCCGTAAGACCCCTTTCACACCGAGGGCGTTTTGCAGGCGCTATAGCGTTAGAAATAGCGCCGGCAATCCGCCCTAAAAAAGCTGCACCATTGTGTGTAGTGTGATCCCCCGAGGGCTTTCACACTACAGCGGTGCGCTGGCAGGACGTCAGGGAAAAGTCCTGCCAGCAGTTTCTTTGGAGCGGTGAAGGAGCGGTGTGTTTACCGCTCATCCACCGCTGCTCCCCATTGAAATGGAAATGCTATTGCGGCGTATTGCCGGCGGCTTTAACCCTTTCTCGGCCACTAGCGGGGGGTAAAAGCGCCCCGCTAGCAGCCGAAATGCGCCAACAAAGCCTAAAAATAGCGGCGTTTTACCGCCCACGCTATGGGCGGTGTGGTGTGAAAGGGGTCTTAGTGGTTAAAAAAGGGGATCTGATCCGGCCGCACCTGGAGTATGCCGTCCAGTTCTGGGCACCAGTCCTCAGGAAGGATGTACTGGAAATGGAGCGACTACAAAGAAGGGCAACAAAGCTAATAAAGGGTCTGGAAGATATTAGTTATGAGGAAAGGTTGTGAGCTCTGAACTTATTCTCTCTGGAGAAGAGACGCTTTCATTATATAAATACCGGACTGGTGACCCCACAATATATAAATACCAGACTGGTGACCCCACAATATATAAATACCGGACTGGTGACCCCACAATATATAAATACCGGACTGGTGACCCCCCAATATATAAATACCGGACTGGTGACCCCACAATATATAAATACCGGACTGGTGACCCCACAATATATAAATAAATATATAAATACCGGACTGGTGACCCCACAATATATAAATAAATATATAAATATCGGACTGGTGACCCCACAATAGGGAGAAAACTTTTTTGTGGAAGGTAGTTCAATAAGATAGGTGGCCACTCATTAAAACGAGAAGAAAATAGGTTTAACCTTAAACTATGTAGAGGGTTCTTTACTGTAAGAGCGGCAAGGATGTGGAATTCCCTTCCACAGGCGGTGGTCTCAGCGGGGGGGCATCAATAGTTTCAAGAAACTATTAGATAATGACCTGAACAACCACAACATACAGGATATACAATGTAATACTGACGTATAATCACACACATAGGATGGACTTGTGTCTTTTTTCAACCTCACCTACTATGTAACTATAGCTACAAAGTGGACAAATACATATTAATGATGATGGGTTTTGGAATGGGATGTTGAAGAAGCTCATATAGGTGTGATAGTCAGCTGTTCACATTGCTAAACATCTGCATTCTTACTTATGTTCCTAATTTATTTCAAGCTAGTGATAAATATATAACATTACCCTGTGGTACTAAGGGATTGATTCTCAAACAGGGTTCCTCCAGAGGTTGTAGGGGTTCCTTCAGCATTGGGCAATTTCTGCCTCTCAGATAAGTTCCCACTGACACTATTGATCTTTTTATCTCTCTGTAAGGAGGTAATTCTTCCCAATGACCACAAGTATAAGGACCATTCTTCCCAATGAGCACAAGTGTGAGGACTGTTCTTCCCAATGACCACAAGTGTAAGGACCATTCTTCCCACTGACCACAAGTGTAAGGAGGTAATTCTTCCCACTGACCACAAGTGTAAGGACCATTCTTCCCAATGACCACAAGTGTGAGGACCATTCTTTCCAATGACCACAAGTGTAAGGACCATTCTTCCCAATGACCACAAGTGTAAGGACCATTCTTCCCAATGACCACAAGTGTGAGGACCATTCTTTCCAATGACCACAAGTGTAAGGACCATTCTTCCCACTCACCACAAGTGTAAGGTCCATTCTTCCCACTGACCACAAGTGTGAGGACCATTCTTCCCAATGACCACAAGTGTAAGGACCATTCTTCCCAATGACCACAAGTGTGAGGACCATTCTTTCCAATGACCACAAGTATAAGGACCATTCTTCCCAATGACCACAAGTGTAAGGTCCATTCTTCCCACTGACCACAAGTGTGAGGACCGTTCTTCCCACTGACCACAAGTGTAAGGACTATTCTTCCCAATGACCACAAGTGTAAGGACCATTCTTCCCAATGACCACAAGTGTAAGGACCGTTCTTCCCACTGACCACAAGTGTGAGGACCATTCTTTCCAATGACCACAAGTGTAAGGACCATTCTTCCCAATGACCACAAGTGTAAGGTCCATTCTTCCCACTGACCACAAGTGTAAGGACCATTCTTCCCACTGACCACAAGTGTAAGGACTATTCTTCCCAATGACCACAAGTGTAAGGACCATTCTTCCCAATGACCACAAGTGTAAGGACCATTCTTCCCAATGACCACAAGTGTAAGGACCGTTCTTCCCACTGACCACAAGTGTAAGGACCATTCTTCCCACTGACCACAAGTGTAAGGACTATTCTTCCCAATGACCACAAGTGTGAGGACCATTCTTTCCAATGACCACAAGTGTAAGGACCATTCTTCCCAATGACCACAAGTGTAAGGTCCATTCTTCCCACTGACCACAAGTGTGAGGACCATTCTTCCCACTGACCACAAGTGTAAGGACTATTCTTCCCAATGACCACAAGTGTAAGGACCATTCTTCCCAATGACCACAAGTGTAAGGACCGTTCTTCCCACTGACCACAAGTGTAAGGACCATTCTTCCCACTGACCACAAGTGTAAGGACCATTCTTCCCAATGACCACAAGTGTAAGGACCATTCTTCCCAATGACCACAAGTGTGAGGACCATTCTTTCCAATGACCACAAGTGTAAGGACCATTCTTCCCACTCACCACAAGTGTAAGGTCCATTCTTCCCACTGACCACAAGTGTGAGGACCATTCTTCCCAATGACCACAAGTGTAAGGACCATTCTTCCCAATGACCACAAGTGTGAGGACCATTCTTTCCAATGACCACAAGTATAAGGACCATTCTTCCCAATGACCACAAGTGTAAGGTCCATTCTTCCCACTGACCACAAGTGTGAGGACCGTTCTTCCCACTGACCACAAGTGTAAGGACTATTCTTCCCAATGACCACAAGTGTAAGGACCATTCTTCCCAATGACCACAAGTGTAAGGACCGTTCTTCCCACTGACCACAAGTGTGAGGACCATTCTTTCCAATGACCACAAGTGTAAGGACCATTCTTCCCAATGACCACAAGTGTAAGGTCCATTCTTCCCACTGACCACAAGTGTAAGGACCATTCTTCCCACTGACCACAAGTGTAAGGACTATTCTTCCCAATGACCACAAGTGTAAGGACCATTCTTCCCAATGACCACAAGTGTAAGGACCATTCTTCCCAATGACCACAAGTGTAAGGACCGTTCTTCCCACTGACCACAAGTGTAAGGACCATTCTTCCCACTGACCACAAGTGTAAGGACCATTCTTCCCAATGACCACAAGTGTAAGGACCGTTCTTCCCACTGACCACAAGTGTAAGGACCATTCTTCCCAATGACCACAAGTGTGAGGACCATTCTTCCCAATGACCACAAGTGTAAGGTCCATTCTTCCCACTGACCACAAGTGTGAGGACCGTTCTTCCCACTGACCACAAGTGTAAGGACTATTCTTCCCAATGACCACAAGTGTAAGGACCATTCTTCCCAATGACCACAAGTGTAAGGACCGTTCTTCCCACTGACCACAAGTGTAAGGACCATTCTTCCCAATGACCACAAGTGTAAGGACTATTCTTCCCAATGACCACAAGTGTAAGGATCATTCTTCCCAATGACCACAAGTGTAAGGACCATTCTTCCCAATGACCACAAGTGTAAGGACCATTCTTCCCACTGACCACAAGTGTAAGGACCATTCTTCCCAATGACCACAAGTGTAAGGACCGTTCTTCCCAATGACCACAAGTGTAAGGACTATTCTTCCCAATGACCACAAGTGTAAGGACCATTCTTCCCAATGACCACAAGTGTAAGGACCGTTCTTCCCACTGACCACAAGTGTAAGGACCATTCTTCCCAATGACCACAAGTGTAAGGACTATTCTTCCCAATGACCACAAGTGTAAGGACCATTCTTCCCAATGACCACAAGTGTAAGGACTATTCTTCCCAATGACCACAAGTGTAAGGACCATTCTTCCCAATGACCACAAGTGTAAGGACCATTCTTCCCACTGACCACAAGTGTAAGGACCATTCTTCCCAATGACCACAAGTGTAAGGACCGTTCTTCCCAATGACCACAAGTGTAAGGACTATTCTTCCCAATGACCACAAGTGTAAGGACCATTCTTCCCAATGACCACAAGTGTAAGGACCGTTCTTCCCACTGACCACAAGTGTAAGGACCGTTCTTCCCAATGACCACAAGTGTAAGGACCATTCTTTCCACTGCCCATCACACTAATGTATCATGAGTTGTAGATTTCTAATTTTCATCAGGGGGTTCCCCCGAGACCAGAGAACTATTTCAAGGGTTCCTCTGTGTTGAAAAGGTTGAGAAAGGCTGTACTGAGGTATTAGGACCCTGTGTGTGGAAACCATAAGCCATATTGGACTTCTAATGAAAAATAAAAACTCCATGAAGATAAAGTTGCCATTATAAAGCTGGAGGTCTACAGAGAACATTATTTATTTTGGTTACACTTTGCTATGTTCCTTTCATTAAGTAAGAAGTATATTACCTCTTGGGGTAGGAAGGGCTGGAAGAAACACTCAAGAAGTTTAAGAAGACTTATCACCAGGTTACTATCGGTGGAAGCGATCACCTCCCGCACTGACTGGCGCACAAACTGGATGGAATCCTGAAAACGAAAAGATTATTGTATGAACTACGACATTCACAGCTCCCAACTTTTTTGAGATGGGAATGAGGGACACCTATCAGCAAAAGTATGCAGGCATTGGACACACCCCCCTGCCACGCCCCCTTAAAGGAGAATTGTACAAAATAAACAAGATTGGTTTAACACACAAGTGCTTTATATTGGCTTTTAGAATTTACAAATGCAGCAATTTAGAAATCAGATGAAAGGTTTAGCGCTGGGAAACACTTATTGATAGATAAAAAGTGCATTTTATATACATCTAAACGGATCAGATCAAAATGAGGGACAAATGAGGAGGAAAGAGGGACATTGCTCCAAATCAGGGACAGTCCCTAAAAATCAGGGACAGTTCGGAGCTATGCGACAGTGGCGGCTGGAGTTTTTTTTTTTTTGGGTGGCGGCAAACATACAACACCCCCCCCCCAAGCGGCCCCTACCCCATCTAGGCAGGTAGCGGGTGGTGGGCAGCCTGCAGCGGCTCCATGTCCTTGCCTCCATCGGCGGCTTCCAGCGTGCGGCTCCTCCCCTCCTCCTAGGCTTCCAATAGGATTGCCTGTCCTTTCAGCCTATTGGTGGATGGATCTCAAAGCCCGCTGCCTGATTGGCCGGGAGGAGAATCAGTGTTACAATAGAAAATATTCGTATGCTATTGTAACACACCTGGGTGAGCTCTGTTCGCATTCTCTGCACTCGTCAAGCACACCCTATTTTGAAGCCTATTAGAGCTTCTGGCTGTAATAAGGTGCGTCAAAAAAACACCCCCCTCCCCAATGAAATTCATGCATTCGGCGTCCTGAAAGGGGTCGAACGCATGGATAGGGGGAGGTGGCGATTGATAGGGCAGGGCGGCGCCCTTAAAGTGGTTGTAAACCCTTACAACACACTTTGACCTACAGGTAAGCCTAGATTAAGGCTTACCTGTAGGTCCAAGAAATATTTCATAAACCTACACGGTTTAGGAGATATTTGCCGAAAGACAGGCACCGCTGTCTATGGCGCATGCCGCGCGTGGTGGCTCCCGTGCGCATGCGCGGGAGTGATGTCATCGCGGCTTCGCCGAATGACAGCTGCGGAGGGGTGAGACCCACCAAGAAGATGGATGCGCCGGACTACAGAGGACAGCGGTGACTTCGCTGGCTCCTGTGTCAGTTAAGTGACACATAATGGACTACTATGCGATGCGATGCGATGCGATGCATAGTAGTCCATTATGCTTTACCTTTGCAGGGAATGAAAGAGGAAGTAATACTCATCAGGTTTTACTTCCTCTTTAATGGACGGGCCGCCCCTGAACTATGATTTGTTAATATGAACAGGACTCATCAGTGACATAAAGACTTGAGGAAGAAACCAACATGCAAGGACACGTCCAGACTAGCTATTAATGCCGATACCTCCGGAGCTCAATCCTGTGCGACTCTGCTCATTCTAATGAAGTTGAATGTTGCGATTTATTGCGATTTATTGCACATTATTACTCCAATGAGGCCAAACCTTTACCTGCAGGAATCGGGAGAACAGAGACTCCAGCTGCTCTTTGTGCGGCTCCATGACGGCGGGAATACGGCGCAGCCAACATTCGGTGAAGGGTGTCAGCCCCAGAATACTGGGCTCCAAATACACCATCCCGCAACGCGAGACCGTGGCTGGAGAAGCAACAGCCAAATCCTGAACCTCAAACATCATGGTCATGGCCTGAGGGGTGAAGACAAAAAGGTTAGACTACGCAGCAGTAAAATCACATTGTTACCTTCTTGTTCTATATAATACATGTATAAACAGGTACCCCGGGGGGAAGACTTTCTGTACATATTTATATAAATATTCTCTAAATCAGCCTTTATTAACCCAATTACCCCAGAGGAAACCCTACAATCATTTTCAGGTCTCAGGGATGGACCTCCAGTGTCCCGTAGGCCCCATAGTAGCCACATTCGAGGTGATAATCATATCTACTAGACATGTGCAGAGTAAAATATTTCGTTTCGGAATTTCGTTTTCGTCTGAAAACTTAATTTATTTAGTTACTCCCGAAATTCGTTTTTATTTATTTCGTTTTTCGTTCAAAAATTGCATTCGTCCGAAAATCCACATGAATTACGGTCGAATCTGTCTTGGAAGGCTTATGGTGTCTGTCGAATGTATAAAGAAGATTCGACGGAGCTAACTATATAGCATACTTTAGAACCCTATTAAAGTCTATGGGACTCCAACGTTCAAAATCTAAAGTGCTAATTTTAAAGGCTAATTTGCAAGTTACTGTCCTAAAAAGTGTTTGGGGACCCGGGTCCTGCCCCAGGGGACATGTATCAATGCAAAAAAAAGTTTTAAAAACGGCCGTTTTTTCGGGAGCAGTGATTTTAATAATGATTAAAGTGAAACAATAAAAGTGTAATATTCCTTTAAATTTCGTAGGGGGGGGTTGTCTATAGTATGCCTGTGAAGGGGCGCATGTTTCCCGTGCTTAGAATTGTCCCTGCACAAAGTGTCATTTATGCAGGAAAAAAAGTCCTTTAAAATCACTCGCAGCTATAATGAATTGTCGGCTCCCGTAATACAGAGAACACTCATTGAAAGTCATTGATAAAAAAATAAATAAATAAATAAATAAAAAAAAAAGCGTGGGGGTCCCCCAAATTCAATTACCAGGCCCTTCAGGTCTGGTATGGATATTAAGGAGAACCCTGCCTCAAATTTAAGAAAAAATTTGACGTGGGGTTCCCCCTAAATATCCATAACCAGACCCTTCAGGTCTGGTATGGATATTAAGGGGAACCCCGCGTCAAATTAAAAAAAAAATTGACGTGGGGTTCCCCCTAAAAATCCATACCAGACCCTTTATCCGAGCACGCAACCTGGCAGGCCGCAGGAAAAGAGGGGGGGACGAGAAAGCGGCCCCCCCTCCCTCCTGAACCGTACCAGGCCACATGCCCTCAACATTGGGAGGATGCTTTGGGGGTCCGTGACCCCTCAAAGCACCTTGTCCCCATGTTGATGAGGACAAGGGCCTCATCCCCACAACCCTGGCCGGTGGTTGTGGAGGTCTGCGGGCGGGGGGCTTATCAGAATCTGGAAGCCCCCTTTAACAAGGGGACCCCCAGATCCCGGCCCCCCCCCTGTTTGAAATGGTAAGGGGGTACAAAAGTACCCCTACCATTTCACAAAGAAAGTGTAAAAAATGTTTAAATAAAACAAACACACTTTTTAAAAATTCCTTTATTAAAAATAAAAAAAGATTCCAGCGGCGGTAATCCACTCTTGCTATCCAGCGACGGACGGTCAGCTCTCCATCGATGTCTAATGTCATCCAGCGCAGCGCAGCATCCTTCTTCTGTCTCCTCCACGGAGACACTGGAGGCATTCCGGCGCTGACGTTTCTTATATACGGAGGGCGGGGCCACCCGTCACCTGACCCCGCCCCCCTCTGACGCAAGGGGAAACCCGGGGTTCCCCGTGACGTATGGGTGACCCCGCCCCCCTCTGATGTAACGGAAACCTGCCTGTGTTACATCAGAGGGGTGCGGGTCACCCCTACGTCACAGGGAACCCCGGGTTTCCCCTTGCGTCAGAGGGGGGCGGGGTCAGGTGACGGGTGGCCCCGCCCACCCTATATAAGAAACGTCAAGCCGCCGGAATGTCTGTAGTGTCTCCTCCACGGAGACAGAAGAAGGATGCTGCGCTGCGCTGGATGACATTAGACATCGATGGAGAGCTGACCGTCCGTCGCTGGATAGCAAGAGTGGATTACCGCCGCTGGAATCTTTTTTTTATTTTTAATAAAGGAATTTTTCAAAAGTGTGTTTGTTTTATTTAACCTTTTTTTACACTTTCTTTGTGAAATGGTAGGGGTACTTTTGTACCCCCTTACCATTTCAAACAGGGGGGGGGGCGGGATCTGGGGGTCCCCTTGTTAAAGGGGGCTTCCAGATTCTGATAAGCCCCCCGCCCGCAGACCTCCACAACCACCGGCCAGGGTTGTGGAGATGAGGCCCTTGTCCTCATCAACATGGGGACAAGGTGCTTTGAGGGGCCACGGACCCCCAAAGCATCCTCCCAATGTTGAGGGCATGTGGCCTGGTACGGTTCAGGAGGGAGGGGGGGGCGCTCTCTCGTCCCCCCCTCTTTTCCTGCGGCCTGCCAGGTTGCGTGCTCGGATAAAGGGTCTGGTATGGATTTTTAGGGGGAACCCCATGTCAAATTTTTTTTAAATTTGATGCGGGGTTCCCCTTAATATCCATACCAGACCTGAAGGGCCTGGAAATTGAATTTGGGGGACCCCCACGCTTTTTTTTTAATTTATTTATTTATTTTTTTATCAATGACTTTCAATGAGTGTTCTCTGTATTACGGGAGCCGACAATTCATAATAGCTGCGAGTGATTTTAAAGGACTTTTTTTCCTGCATAAATGACACTTTGTGCAGGGACAATTCTAAGCACGGGAAACATGCGCCCCTTCACAGGCATACTATAGACAACCCCCCCCCTACGAAATTTAAAGGAATATTACACTTTTATTGTTTCACTTTAATCATTATTAAAATCACTGCTCCCGAAAAAACGGCCGTTTTTAAAACTTTTTTTTGCATTGATACATGTCCCCTGGGGCAGGACCCGGGTCCCCAAACACTTTTTAGGACAGTAACTTGCAGAATCTTTTCTCTCTGTCAAATCTTTTTTCTCTGTCGAATATTTTCTCTATATAATCTTGGACTAATAGAGGTAAGGTTAAGCACATTCGACCACAGGTTCTATAGACAGATTGTTATCGTCAGAGTCATGTCGAATCTCCTATTCTATATCGAACTATTGTAACAATGAAAACGAAAATAAAGCATTTATTTATGTCGGATCTTTCGTTTTTCGGATTTTGTGCTTTCGTTATCGTTTGTCAAAACAAAAACGAAAATAGCTGAAATTCGGACGAAAATGCATTCGGACGAAAACGAATGCACATGTCTAATATCTACTATGACATCAGCTGAGGAACAGAACATGAAAGGGGTGGTGGCCGGTCTGAGGGTCACCTCGGTCAGTTTGATTATCTCCCCGGAGCTCAGACAAAGCTTCTTGTTATCATCCAGCACCGTGTTCATGTTCTCAATCCACACGGCATCTACCGGCCCATCGAACATGTACCACTTCTTATCGGGGTCTGTGGAAGAGGCACCTCCTCTGATCAGAGAGGACAAAATCCCGTCCGTCCTGTATGGGGAACCAACGGAGAAAAGTGTTAGACAATCGTTCCAAAGTGAGGTGAGATCCGGGACCCTCAGTCAGCGGTTCCTCTACCCCATGGGGTGTTCCTGAAGGGTGCTTTGCTTGTTATATTGCACTCATCATAACAGTTTTGAGGCTTATCAAAAATTCAAATCATATCAGGACATAAAAAATTATATGGAGGATACAAGTTTGGAATCATCTATATAGAACACTCAGTGGGTACCAGTGGTGGCTGGTGTTTTTTTTTTTGGGGGGGGGGGGGGGGCGGCCCTCAACTCGGCCTCCAACCAGGGTACATGAAACCCTAAGCCCTTGTACACACGGTCGGAGATTCTGACGGAATGTGTCCGATCGGACCGTTTTGTCGGATATTCCGACTGTGTGTGGTCTCCATCGGACTGTTTACGTCGGAGTATCCGACGGACCAAGTTTTCCAACTTGTTGGTAAAATTTTCTGCCAAAATGCTCCGATCGGACCTAATCCGATCATGTGTAGAGAATTCCGATCGGACAAAGTGCCACGCATGCTCAGATCAAATTCCTACATCAAAGCTATTGGCTACTAGCCTGAACGTAGTCCCGTCGTAACGAAATAACGTCATCACGTTCTGAACGATCGGATTGTCCGACAACTTCGTCCGACCGTGTGTATGCAACAGTTTCGGACAAAATCCGTCGGACAAAATCCAACAGATTTGGTTGTCGGAATGTCCGACCGTGTGTACAAGGGCTAACCCCTAATTCTAGCTCTAAACCCAACTCCTAATCCTAACCCCACTTCCTAATCCTAACCCCAACTCCTAATCCTAACCCCACCTCCTAATTTTAACCCTAACCCCAATGCCTAATCCTACCCCCACCTCCTAATCCTAACCCTAGCCCCCAATCCTAATCTTAACCCTAACCCCAACTCCATCTCCTAATCCTTACGCTAACCCCACCTCCTTATCCTTACCCTAACCCCACCTCCTAATCCTTACCCTAACTCCGACTCCTAATCCTAACCCCAACTCCTAATTCTAACCCTAACCCCACCTCCTAATCCTTACCCTAACCCCAACTCCTAACCCTAACCCCACCTCCTAATCCTTACCCTAACCCCAACTCCTAACCCTAACCCCACCTCCTAATCCTTAACCGAACCCCTCCTCCTAATCCTTACCCTAACCCCGACTCTTAATCCTAACCCCAACTCCTAATCCTAACCCAACTCCTAATTCTAACCCTAACCCCACCTCCTAATCCTTACCCTAACCCCGACTCTTAATCCTAACCCCAACTCCTAATCCTAACCCAACTCCTAATTATAACCCTAACCCCACCTCCTAATCCTAACTCCTAATCCTAACCCCACCCCCTAATCCTAACTCCTAATCCTAACCCCACCTCCTAATCCTAAACCTAACCCCAACTCCTAATCCTAACTCCTAATCCTAACCCCACCTCCTAATCCTAAACCTAACCCCAACTCCTAACCCAACTCCTAATTCTAACCCTAACCCCACCTCCTAATCCTTACCCTAACCCCAACTCCTAATCCTAACTCCTAATCCTAACCCCACCTCCTAATCCTAAACCTATCCCCAACTCCTAACCCAACTCCTAATTCTAACCCTAACCCCACCTCCTAATCCTTACCCTAACCCCAACTCCTAATCCTAACCCCACCTCCTAATCCTAACCCCAACTCCTAATCCTAACCCCACCTCCTAATCCTAACCCTAGCCCCACCTCCTAATCCTTACCCTAACCCCACCTCCTAATCCTAACCCCACCTCCTAATCCTTACCCTAACCCCGACTCCTAATCCTAACCCTAACCCCACCTCCTAATCCTAACCCCAACTCCTAATCCTAACCCCAACTCCTAATCCTAACCTCAACCTTAACCCCACTTCCAATGGATTGATCTCTACCGTAAATCCTCTTTTAGAGAATCAGAAGCCCAGGACCGGAAGGAGGTCTCCACCGTTTGCCTTTGTGAAGGAGGACTCTCTCTGGGGCAAACGCAAAAGCACCAAAAGCACCAAAATCTCACTTTTATTAGTCCTTCACTTCCACACACACACACACACACACACGTGCCACATAGAAAGATTGTAATTCTGGGAAAGATGCGTCTCTCACCATTCATGTGTCAGCAGATCGAACTCCCCGTAAAGCTGACCCATTGTGATGGACTTGGGGTTCAAGACGTAGTAGTGAACGGTTTCATAAGTCCCACCGCTGACCGATGGGAGACCCTTAAGAGATGACATGGCTGCAGCAAGGACCTTATAACACTAAAGGAACAGAACAAAAAAAAAAAAAAACCCAATGAATAATACAGAACAGATTCATGAAAAACCCCTATAGTGCAAAGGAAGAGCAAAATGATAGAAGAAGAAAACACCAATTGTATCCATTCCCCGAACCAATATAGGCAGACGTGTCCTTCAAGTTTTTAGCTGTTGAGGAACTAAGACTCCTTCCACATCCCGCCAGACAGAGGCTGCCTGAGACTTATAGCAACAAGCAGTCTAAATTAACTGCATTCGCAGTCCTTTCTATCTCTTAATACTCCGGAACCCTCCATGGTATGATTTGTGACTGATTTTTGCATGGGCGTGCCTTAAAATACCCTTTCTTCTCTGCTTCCTGCCCTTCCACTCCACTGCTCTGTGCTGACAGAGCTTAGTAACAGCCACACCCCTTATCCCAGCCCTTACACTCCAGTGCTCTGTGCTGGCAGAGCTTAATAATAGTCACATCCCTTATCACAGGTCTTCCACTCCAGTGCTCTGTGCTGGCAGAGCTTAATAATAGTCACATCCCTTATCACAGGTCTTCTACTCCTGTGATCTGTGCTGGCAGAGCTTAATAATAGCCACATATCCCAGCCCTTACACTCCAGTGATCTATGTTGGCAGAGCATAGTAACAGCCACATCACTTATCACAACTCTGACACTCCAGTGCTCTGTGCTGGCAGAGTTAAGTAATAGCCACATCCCTTATTACAGCCCTTCCACTCCTATGCTCTATGCTGGCGGAGCTTAGTAACAGCCACATCCCTTCCACTCCAGAGCTCTGTGCTAGTAGAGCTTAGTAATAGTCACATCCCTTACAACAGCCCTTCTACTCCAGTGCTCAATGCTGGCAGAGCTTAGTAACAGCCACATCCCTTATCACAGCTCTTCCACTCCAGTGCTCTGTGTTGGCAAAGCTAATTAATAGCCACCTCCCTTATCACCACCCTTCCACTCCCGTGCGCTATGCTGGCAGAGCTTAGTAACAGCCACATCCCTTATAAAGCCCTTCCACTCCAGAGCTCTGTGCTAGTAGAGCTTAGTAATAGTCATATCCCTTACCACAGCCCTTCTACTCCAGTGTTCAATGCTGGCAGCTTAGTAACAGCCACATCCCTTATCACAGCCCTTCCACTTCAGTGCTCTGTACTGGCAGAGCTTAATAAGGGCCGCATCCCTTTTTTACAGCCCTTCCACTCCAGTGCCCTGTGCTGGCATAGCTTAGTAATAGCCACATCCCTTATCACAGCTCTTCCACTCCAGTGCCCTGTGCTGGCATAACTTAGTAATTGCCACATCCCTTATCACAGCTCTTCCACTCCAGTGCTCTGTGCTAGAAGAGCTTAGTAACAGTCACATCGCTCATCACAGCTCTTCCACTCCACTGCTCTGTGCTGGCAGAGTTTAGTAACAGCCACATCCCTTATCACAGCACTTCCACTCCAATGCTCTGTGCTGGAAGACCTTAGTAATGGCCACATCCCTCATTACAGCCTCTCAGTGCTCTATGCTGGCAGAGCTTAGTAACAGTCACACCCCTCATCACAGGTCATCCACTCCAGTGCTCTGTGCTTTCAGGGCTTAGTAACAGTCACACCCCTCATCACAGCTCTTCCACTCCAGTGCTCTGTGCTAGAAGAGCTTAGTAACAGTCACATCCCTCATCACAGCTCTTCCACTCCACTGCTCTGTGCTAGCAGAGCTTAGTAACAGTCACACCCTCATCACAGCTCTTCCACTCCACTGCTCTGTGCTAGCAGAGCTTAGTAACAGTCACATCCCTAATCACAAGTGTTTTCACACAACCTTATAAGGAAGAAAAGAGGAGAGAGCATGTCTGAGCAGAAAGAGAGGTTTCTAGCTGGACAGGGGGCATGTCTGACCAGTTCTGTCACTGAGTGCCTACTGCTGCATGCATTGGGTCTAACTCAGTTGCTTATTGGAATACACAGCCATATTTATAACTGCTGTAAAAGGGATGTAAGACTATATAAATGGAGCCTACCATTACAAAGTCTATTTGACTGCAAATTTATTCCTGTGACCGGAACTGGACTTTAGAGAAATATAAATGGTGGGATACCTGTGACTTCCCAGAACCGGTTGGCCCTACGAGCATCAGTCCGTGTCGTACTATGGTGGTCTCATACAGCTGGATACATTTTGTCACAAAGCCTAAAACACCAAAAAAAATAAAAAAATTGCAATTTTCTCCTTCATTGAATTATTTGTGAGAAAACCCATCAGTAAAAAAAAAAAAGCAATCTTTCATCGATGACGTCCCTGAATCAGAAGTTTCACTTTCAGTGTTGAACAATAACGTTTTGTTAATGAGTCTCCTCACCATCCACATCCTTGAGGTTTCCCTGGACGCACGTTTTACGAATCGCCTCTTCCAAGCTTCCATAATCAATGGGCACCTCTTCAATCCGGGGGAAAAGGTCTGACACGATCCCGCTGAAGAGCTTCAGGTCATCCTGAAGGAATTTGGGGACATTAACGTCTCGGATCGCTCTGAGACAGATCAGCTCCTGTGGGAAGGTAAAAGAAGAAACTCTTGGGGGTCCATGTATACAAAAAATAATTGGACAAAAGTCACAAGCATTTGCCTAGACCTGATACATTTAGAATGTTGCTTAATACGTTGATTTCCTATGAGCAGCTGCTCCATCTAGTGGCCATAATGCGGTATTTGCCTGATTGAGAAATTTCAGGAAAATATGTATATTATGGCCACTAGATGGAGCTGATGAACATAGGAAACCATTGTATTAAGCAAAATACAGCCAGAATTTGTTATGTCCAGGCATTGAATGCTTTTGACAGTCTCCAACTAAATTGTTTAATACATAGACCTCTTATTGTTGCACAGCAGCTGGCAAGGCATGATGACGCTGAAGATTTCCAGTCTTCAAAGCCTTTAGGACACATTGCACTGTATTCTCCGAGTAGAGGCCACTACATGGAGAGCCGGCTTTGTGCCTCTCAAAAATCATGTGGCAGAGGAGCGAGAGGTCAGTCTTGGCCAATGGTTGGCTGAGAAGGACTTGGGGACCCCAACACTTGAAGCCTCTGCTACCAAGGAAAATTTGAATTGCTCACCTCATTCATAGATGGGTTTTCTCTCTTTAAGTTTCCAGCAGCAGATATGACGGTCTTAACGGCTCTCATTCCGAAATCATAGTGATCCTAGGAGACAAAATAGAGGCAAAATAAAGTGGACCTCTCAGTAAATGTTTTAAATCTGCATGAAAAAATCCCTGACACATGGCAATATATAGCTACAGTATCATTATTCACAAAAGCTCCGCCTTTTATCATTAAAAATCATCCTTGAGTTCCAGTCAATGACATTACATAGGCTGAGATGATGTCATCAGTCTGCTGCAGGCAGGAGAAAGCATTTCCTCAGTCTCCCCTCCCAGTGATCAGACTGTACATTGTAACTTTATAGAAGGAGGAGGAAGCATTTTCTCTGTCTCCCCTTCCCCCAGTGATCAGACTGTACATTGTATCTTTGTATAAGGAGGAGGAAGCATTTCGTTAGTCTCCCCTCCCCCAGTGATCAGACTGTACATTGTAACTTTGTAGAAGGAGGAGGAAGCATTTCCTTAGTCTCCCCCCCCCCCCCCCAGTGATTAGACTGTACATTGTAACTTTGTATAAGGAGGAAGCATTTCCTCAGTCTCCCCTCCCCCAGTGATCAGACTGTACATTGTATCTTTGTATAAGGAGGAGGAAGCATTTCCTTAGTCTCTCCCCCCCCCCCCCCCCCCAGTGATTAGACTGTACATTGTATCTTTGTATAAGGAGGAGGAGGCATTTCCTCAGTCTCCCCTCCCCCAGTGATCAGACTGTACATTGTAACTTTGTAGAAGGAGGAGGAAGCATTTCCTTAGTCTCCCCCCCCCCCCAGTGATTAGACTGTACATTGTAACTTTGTATAAGGAGGAAGCATTTCCTCAGTCTCCCCTCCCCCAGTGATCAGACTGTACATTGTAACTTTGTAGAAGGAGGAGGAAGCATTTCCTCAGTCTCCCCTCCCCCAGTGATCAGACTGTACATTGTAACTTTGTAGAAGGAGGAGGAAGCATTTCCTCAGTCTCCCCTCCCCCAGTGATCAGACTGTACATTGTAACTTTGTAGAAGGAGAAGGAAGCATTTCCTCAGTCTCCCCTTCCCCAGTGAAGCATTTCCTGTGTCTCCGCCCCCCCTCCCCCAGTGATCAGACTGTACATTGTATAAGGAGGAGGAAGAATTTCCTCAGTCTCCCCTCCCCCGGTGAAGCATTTCCTGTGTCTCCGCCCCCCCCCCTCCCCCAGCTATCAGACTGTACATTATATCTTTGTAGAAGGAGGAGGAAGCATTTCCTGTGTGTTTCCCCCCCCCCCCCCAGTGATCAGACTGTACATTATATCTTTGTAGAAGGAGGAGGAAGCATTTCCTGAGTCTCCCCTCCCCCAGCGATCAGACTGTACATTATATCTTTGTAGAAGGAGGAGGAAGCATTTCCTGAGTCTCCCCTCCCCCAGCGATCAGACTGTACATTATATCTTTGTAGAAGGAGGAGGAAGCATTTCCTGAGTCTCCCCTCCCCCGGTGATCAGACTGAACATTGTAACAAGGAGGAGGAGGAAGCATTTCCTCAGTCTCCCCTCCCCTCCCCCAGTGATCAGGAAATGGTAATGGCAGAGCCGTGTATTACCTGGGAACTGAGTTGTTCAGAGGACAGTTTGAAAGTCGTGGTGATTTTTTTGGCCAGGATTTTGGCGTTATCGAAGCCGAAGGAATAAAGAGAGATCTCCGCGATCATGGCATAATCCGGCACCATCATTGCAACGGGACGGAAAAGAGCCTAAAGAGGGGAAGAGATTGTGAGATGCAGGCTGGTCCTGAGCAGAAGAGCAAAAAAATTTCCACAGATTATGATTCAACAAAAGACGTGTTGTTGGGCCCAAGAATAGGAGAAATTCAACTCTTAGAGAAAGTTCTCTGTCAACTGGGGTCTCAGAGTAGTATAATGAATATGCGAGGGATGAGAGCGCCACAAATCTAGAGTGAGCCCTGTAAAGAGAAAAGGTCAGAAGAAATAGCCAATGCATTTCAAGGGTCTAAAACTCCCTCTTCGGCAAGGTCTTTTAGCCCTGATAAAGGGGAGCTTTGTGCCCCCGAAACGTGTTGGCTTTTTCATCTCAAATCTTAATTGTCACCAGAAAAGGTGTCACCATTGGAAGATTTCCCCTCTTATTGGGTCCCAGACCAGCCCCATTGGCTGTACACCAATCTCACCTTAAGGTTATCAGGTAGTTCTGTACGGCCCGCATAACCAGGGTTCATGGTGATAAAAACGGCACAAGTAGACACCAACGGGATCTCGGTTCCTTCAAACATGAAACGATCGACCTAATGTGACAATAGAGACCAATAAGTATAAGGAGGAAGACGATGTAGAGGAATAGAGAGGAGTGTATATGATATGGGAAATGAAAGCAATCTGGATGGACAGTTGGATAAATGGCTCTATATTTAAGATGCATCTGGTCTATAAACAAGAGGCTCTGGATGGACAGTTGGATAAATGGCTCTATATTTAGGATATATCTGGTCTATAAACCAGAGGCTTTGGATGGACAGTTGCTTAAATGATTCCATATTAAGGATGTATCCGGTCTATAAACCAGAGGCTCTGGATGGACAGTTGGATAAATGGTTCTATATATAGGATGTATCTGGTCTATAAACCAGAGGTTCTGGATGGACAGTTGGATAAAGGGTTCTATATTTAGGATGTATCTGGTCTATAAACCAGAGGCTCTGGATGGACAGTTGGATAAATGGCTCTATATATAGGATGTATCTGGTCTATAAACCAGAGGCTCTGGATGGACAGTTGGGTAAATGGTTCTATATTTAGGATGTATCTGGTCTATAAACCAGAGGCTCTGGATGGACAGTTGGATAAATGGCTCTATATATAGGATGTATCTGGTCTATAAACCAGAGGCTCTGGATGGACAGTTGGATAAATGGCTCTATATTTAGGATGTATCTGGTCTATAAACCAGAGGCTCTAGATGAGGACCGTCTTTAATATTGATTGGGACCTGGGCAAACATTTTCTTGGGCCCTCCTGAATCCACTTATCAACTATTTGAGGCAGTACAGGATGAATGAGCACCTGCTTTGGGCCTCACAATAATGAGCGGGCCCGGGGCAACTGCCCCTTTTGCCCTGTGTTAAAAACAGCCCTGCTCTGGATGGACAGTTGGATACATGGCTCTATGTTTTGGATGTATCTGGTCTATAAACTAGATGCTCTCGATGGACAGTTGGATAAATAGTTCCATATTTAGGATGTATCTGGTCTATAAACCAGAGGCTATGGATAGATAGTTGGATGAATCGCTCTATAGTTAGGATGTATACGGTCTATAAACCAGAGGCTCTGGATGGACAGTTGGGTAAATGGTTCTATATTTTAGATGTATGTGGTCTATAAACCAGAGGCTCTGGATGGACAGTTGGATAAATGGTTCTATATATAGGAAGTATCTGGTCTATAAACCAGAGGCTCTGGATGGACAGTTGGATAAATGGCTCTATATTTAGGATGTATCAGGTCTATAAACCAGAGGCTCTGGATGGACAGTTAGATAAATGGTTCTATATTTAGGTTTTGTCTTGATTACAAACCAATGGCTCTGGGTGGACAGTTGGTGGCAAGTTGACTTCTGGGAAATAAAGGAATGATTTGAGGGTCTCCAGCCTCTTTCCTTGATGAGTATTGGAGAAGGCGATGTGTGGAGTGAAAGAGCAGAAATTAAAGCAGTAAGACAATTGCTGGAAGTTTGTAAAGGATGAAAATATAATGAATAGAAACTGGAGGAATCAGAAGAAGGAAAACATAAAAACAAAGAAATGCTGGAAATGAAGGTCCTGTAACTCACTCTCTGCTGCTGAGCCTTCTGGATGGTGGTGATTTGTTGGGCCACCACAGACAAGACCTCGATGTCAATACGGTTAAATTCATCAAAGCATGCCCAGGCGCCAGAGCTGTACAGAGCCATCAGAAAAACAAATTGACCACTCAAATACGGTCCATCTAGAAAACGTCTATAAAACGCAGAGATTGTTCACTCACCTGGCCAGACCTTTGAAGAATTTGCCCATGGCCATGAAGTCTAGCTGGTCAGAGCAGTTGAAGACAACAGTCTGGATTGCCAGAGCTTTACCCAAGTCCTTTGTGGTCTCTGTTTTCCCTGTGCCTGCAGGTCCAGCGGGGGCACCTCCAAACTTTAGATGTAGAGCTCCTGTCAGGGTAAGGTAGCACCTAAGTTCCCAGTACAAGGAATAGAACAAATTCACATTATACAGATTGTATAGAGCAGGGGTTTCCAAATTTTCTAAACAAAGGGCCAGTTTTCTGTCCTTCAGACTTTAGTTGGGCTGGACTGTGGCCAGTGGGAGTAAATAATGCCTCAGGCATGGGGGTGAGTGGGGGTGAAACAATTACACAGCACCCCTGTGGTTAGGAGGAGAGGGAATAGTGCCCCATCATTTGGTATTAGTGGAAAAGTTCCCCCACTGTTCGTGTCAGTGGGAAGAAATAGTGCCCCATCTTGGTGTTAGTGGATAGAATAGTGCCCCACCAGTGGTGTCATAGGAAGAATGTATACTCCAACATTGGTGTCAGTGGGAGGAATAATACAGCATTGTTGGTGTCAGAAGGAGGCAGGGCTGGACTGGGACAGAAATTTGGCCCTGGACTTCATCCAGACCGGCCCACTTACATTTTGAGTGTCCCATCAGCACTCCCTTACATCAGAGTGTCCCATCAGCAGCCCCCTTACATCAGAGTGTCCCATCACCAGCCCCTTACATCAGAGTGTCCCATCAGCAGCCCCCTTACATCAGAGTGTCCCATCACCAGCCCCCTTACATCAGAGTGTCCCATCAGCACCCCCTTACATCAGAGTGTCCCATCAGCAGCCCCCTTACATCAGAGTGTCCCATCAGCACCCCCTTACATCAGAGTGTCCCATCAGCACCCCCTTACATCAGAGTGTCCCATCAGCACCCCCTTAAATCAGAGTGTCCCATAGGCAGCCCCCTTACATCAGAGTGTCCCATCGGCATCCCCCTTACATCAGAGTGTCCCATCGGCAGCCCCCTTACATCAGAGTGTCCCACCAGCAGCCCCCTTACATCAGAGTGTCCCATCACCAGCCCCCTTACATCAGAGTGTCCCATCACCAGCCCCCTTACATCAGAGTGTGCCATCAGCAGCCCCCTTACATCAGAGTGTCCCATCAGCAGCCCCCTTACATCAGAGTGTCCCATCAGCAGCCCCCTTACATCAGAGTGTCCCACCAGCACCCCCTTACATCAGAGTGTCCCATCAGCAGCCCCCTTACATCAGAGTGTCCCATCAGCAGCCCCCTTACATCAGAGTGTCCCATCAGCAGGCCCCTTACATCAGAGTGTCCCATCAGCACCCCCTTACATCAGAGTGTCCCATAAGCAGCCCCCTTACATCAGAGTGGCCCACTGAGCCATCGGCCCACCGGGAAACTCCCTGTAGTCCCGATGGCCAGTACATGCCTGGAAGGAGGAATAGTGCCTTGTTTCAGTGGGAGAAATAGTCCCAAGAGCCAGATAAAGACAAGCAAATGGCCGGACCTGGTCCGCAGGCCGCAGTTTGGAGACCATTGGTACAGAGTGAAAAATGTAGTATACCAAGTCATATGAATCGTTCCAGCTATGAATTTTGCTTTGTCACAATAAAAGGGTCTATCAAAAGTTGACATGTTTCGGTGGGGATGGTTATACAAAGACTCCCCTTATCAGGGCTTAGATTCATTGTGTGAGCGGATAGGTAAGTAATCTTAAATGTTAAACCTTCATGAGCTTGGATTAGTAGCTTGCTCAATTGTCTGGGATGCCTTGGTGGACTCTTTTTTTTGTTAAGACAAATACAAATTAATATCTGGACCAATCCCTACAACTTGTTGCTTAGACAAATAAAAATTAATATCCGGAGCAATCCCTACAGCCAGGCATGTACTGGCCATTGGGACTACAGGGAGTTTCCCGGTGGGCCGATGGCTCAGTGGGCCACTCTGATGCAAGGGGGCTGGTGATGGGCCACTCTGATCTAAAGGGGCTGGTGATGGGACACTCTGATCTAAGGGGGCTGGTGATGGGACACTCTGTTGTAAGGGGGCTGGTGATGGGACACTCTGATCTAAAGGGGCTGGTGATGAGACACTCTGATGTAAGGGGGCTGGTGATGGGACACTCTGTTGTAAGGGGGCTGGTGATGGGACACTCTGATGTAAGGGGGCTGGTGATAGGACACTCTGATGTAAGGGGGCTGGTGATGGGACACTCTGTTGTAAGGGGGTGCTGATGGGACACTCTGATGTAAGGGGGCTGGTGATAGGACACTCTGATGTAAGGGGGCTGGTGATGGGACACTCTGATGTAAGGGGGGTGGTGATGGGACACTCTGATGTAAGGGGGCTGGTGATGGGACACTCTGATGTAAGGGGGCTGCTGATGGGACACTCTGATGTAAGGGGGCTGCTGATGAGACACTCTGATGTAAGGGGCTGCTGATGGGACACTCTGATGTAAGGGGGTGCTGATGGGACACTGATGTAAGGGGGCTGGTAATGGGACACTCTGTTGTAAGTGGCTGGTGATGGGATACTCAAAATGTAAGTGGGCCGGTCTGGATGAAGTCTAGGGCCAAATTTCTGTCCCAGTCCAGCCATGCCTACAGCTTGTTGCTTATATCTTTTTAATCTCTACAAGATGATTCTCCCAGGGACCCCATTGTGGCCCCACCGGGTCATAAAGAGCTGCCACACTTCATCAAACATTAGATTGTTTTTAGAAACTCCACCAAGCTTGGGAGTTCAGCGCTCCATCACCATAATTTCACACTATACTAATGACTTTAGTATTCATTTTACAGTAGACCATGTGCCCACCTGTCCGTCAGAGGCGTTATGACCAATCTGCCCGTGTTCCCCAGGTATTCGTAGCCGTACAAGAATTCGGCATTAACTGCTCTCACATACAGATCTTCTCGGTTCCAGTAATACCTGAGAAATATATCGTTAGATTTTATTTATATAAGATCAGAAGAACTGGACAGGTAGCAATTGTCTTCTGGTGAGTGGTGACCATATTAGTAACAGCTATATGTGCCTATACCTTAGCTGAGATATCCACTCGAAATCGTTGACACCGCTGACGCTTTCTTCAATCAGACGGGCAGAGACATCTTTAGCGTGGACTTCAATCACGATCAGAGCGGAGAGAATGTTGCGCTGCATGCGAGATAACTTTCCACGCACCAAAGCGACCAGGTCACTGAGCTATGGGTTGAGAAATACGTACACAAGATATCCAATTTTAAGGTGTGTCAAAATATACAAAACTAAGAGGAAGTTATGAAGTTACAGAAGGTGAATTTAGGGGTCCCTTCACTTTTTTTGTAAAGATTTTATATTAGAGAAGATCTCCATTGTATGGAGTAGAGTCTGTGTCTGTTGGGAAGGTTTGCCCTCCCTTCGTGTCCTGATGCATTCACAGGATGTTAAAGGGAATCTTCCCACATGAACACATGCAATAAAAACTGTCAGATGTTCTAACTGCCCCCCTCTATCCTGTGGGAAGTCCCCTACCTGAGCCTCTAGCTGCGGGAAGAGGCGGGTGCTTAGGTCTCCAGCCTCCAGAGCCTCAGACACATCTTTTGTCCAAAATGTCTGACATCCAGCTATGACAACCTGGCCCGGCCAGTTCTTCACCCATTCTGTTCGCAGTGTCTGAAAAGAAAAGGATGAGAATAAACTGATGAAGAAGTGACAAAAATTAGGTGTCAGGGGAAGGTAATGCCAACTTACCTCTGGATAGGCCTTTATTGCTCTTTGAATGTGTTCCCGCACACTGCCCTTCATGACCTTCTCCACCTCCAGTAACCAGTCCTCCACATTTCCGGTGGGATAAATGGGAGTCGACATCTGGACCTCCTCACCCTCCGCAGAGTACATGTGGGTGATCTGAAGATCCGGCTGGAAGTGAAGCTGGAAGCACAAGAAAAGATATTGTGTATATAATGATACCGGATGCTTGCATTTTTCTGGCTGTTGAGGCACTATTCCTCCCACTAGTTTCATAGTAAGTAAGGTTGAATAAAGACACCAGTCCATCCAGTTCAACCTGAGTGAGTGTCTACAATTGTCCCTATCCCTGTACATTGCACACTCACATCGGTCCCTACCCTCAAGGAGCGCACAATCCAAGGTCCCCATTCATATACTAGGGCCAATTTTGGACAGAAGCCAATTAACCTACCTGCATGTCTTTGGAGTGTGGGAGAAAACCGGAGTACCTGGAGGAAACCCACACAGGCACAGGGAGAACATACAAACTCCAGGCAGGTAGTGTAGTGGTTGGGATTTGAAGCAGCAACCCTTCTTACTGCTAGGTGAGAGTGCTAACCACTACACCACTGTGCCGCCCTACTACTAGAAGGCACTATTCTTCTGACTAGACACTAACAGTGGGACAAAATTCCTGCCACTTAAACTAATAATGCGGCACTATCCTCCCCATTAATAACAAGTATTCCTCCAACTAAAAGCAAAAATTAGGCAATATTCCTCCTCCTTTTGACCGCAAGAGCTATGTAATTGTTTTACTCCCATTGACCACCAATCTTGAGACATTGTTTACTTACCACTGATACCAGGACATTTTCTACACCCACTGGCCACAATTGGGCCCCCTAAAGTCTGTAGAACAGTAAACTGGCCCTTGTTTTAGAAAGTTTGGAGACCCCTGATCTAGAGTGTGCGTTTCTACACTATATCGCCAAATGTACGTGCAATCCCCTTTGAATCATGGGGTCCGGATGTTTCCAGATAAGAGTACCATGAAGACCACTGTTCGCTTCCAACTTTGTGGTAATAGTTCAGGGAAGGTTCCTATGATCATGCCCCTGTGTACAAAGCCAGCTCCATAAAGACATGCTTTAACAAATTTGGTGTGGAGTAACATCAGTGTCCTGCACAGAGCCCTGACCTGAACCCTACTTAACACCTTTGAGATGAATTGGAGTGCTGATTGTATGTTTTTTCCAGAAGAGCAGAGGATGGTATAGCTGAAAAGCGCAGCTCCATTGTTAACGACCATATGGGGGGGGGGGGAGCAACTCCATATTGATGGCCATAGTTTTGGAATGGGATTACGTGCAAGTTCATAGAGCTGAGATGGTCACGTGAACAGAGTAAGCTCCAAAATTGACTTGAGTGTCCTGCACAGAGTCCTAACCCCAACCCTACTGAACATCTTTGGGATGAATTGGAATGCCGACTGTGAACCAGATCATCTCATCCAACATCAGTACCTGACCTCACAAATAGGCACAAATTCCCACACACAAGCTCAAAGAGCTTGTGAAAATCTTCCTAGAAGAGTGGAGGATGTTGAAGCCACAAAGTGGGGCCAACTCCATATTAATGGCCATGGTTTTGAAATGGGATATCCTATACGCTCCTATAGTTGGTGGTCAAACATTCACACAGCCATATAGTGTATTTATCAGTCCCATCTGAAACACTAAGATCTCGCTGAGTCTTTTGCCATCATCCATTGTAAGGTGGGCCATCATTGCTTGGCCACACAAGACTGTGACCACCATAATTACGACTGGTAACAAAATGACCCCAATGGGGGAAAGTGGTCCATGTGTGATGTACAGCAATCAATAGTGGCCAATAAGATTTTGACATTCATAATTTTAGAGGAATCCCAAAAAAATAAAGGCATTTTCTAAATGGTAGCTATGGGTGCTTTGCATTATTTATTACACCACATATACTATCTTAAATTGATGCCAAAGTCTCACCCGCGCTACGTTTTCAAAACACTTGCGTAAGTGCGGCTGCACAGCGGTGGGGTCCTTTGTCTGTGAGAGTATTTCCAGAAGTTCATCATCAGACAGGAAATAAAACCTGGAAAGGTGAAGGTATCACTGTTATCTTTAGATAGATTAGTAAAAAAAATGGAAGTTTGTGGTATGTGCCGCTCGGTAGTGGGTACCTGGGGAAGGCACCTCGCTTGGTTTCCAGATATTCACTGAGCCCTTTCTGTACCAGTTCTAGCAGCTTGTTACATTCCCGCAGGCTCTCCAGGAGACGTGGGTCTGGGCAGAGGGAGATCACCTGCACAACAAAACTTAGATTACTACTTAAAAACTCAGCCAAACCCTTTTGCCAGATCACAAACTAAACATAGACACCCATCACGCACCGTCCATAATATCAGTAGAATTGCAATAGATTCATTTTTCAGTCAAGAGCCCCTGCTGGTTTAATGTAATCATGCTTAACAAAGGGGGTGGGGAAATGTGAACAGTCTAGCTGTTGTGGAACTACATGTCCCATAAGGCATTGCAAGACTGACAGCCACAAGCATGACTCCCAGAAGCATGATGGGACTTGAGGTTCTGCAACTGCTGGAGGGCCACAGTTTGCCAACCCCTACTTAATAGTCAGCATACACACACACATGTATGTTTTAATTCTGATATGGGTTCTTAAAGCATTTTTGAACACTTAGGGTGGTGGATCAATTGTTCCTTGGGCTACAGGTTGCTCTTAGTCAAAGGTCCTTTGGCAGTTGAGTGGAATCATGCATAAGACCTGGCACACATTTGCATCTATATTTTACTTCTGATATGGGTTCTTGAAGAATTTTTGAAGGGTTAGGTTTGGAGGTTATGGTTAGAAGAGCTAGGATGTTGTGGATCAATTGTACCTTGGGCCCATGGTTGCTTTTCAGTCAAGGGTTCCTTTCTGATGTGGGTTCTTGAAGCATTTCTGAAGAGTTAGGTTTGGGGGTTAGAGAAAGGGTTAAGGGTTAGGGATAATGAAAGGATTACGGGGTTGGGGTGTGGTGAATTAATTGTACCTTGGGCCTTAAGTTGCTTTCAGTCAAAGGCCCCTGCCAGTTTATTAGAATCATTCATAAGAATAACCATACACACACACACATCAATGTTTTACTTCTGAAATTAGTTCATAGTTAGCATTTCTGAAGGGTTAGGGTTGGGGGTTGAAGCTACAGAAAGGGTTAGGGGTTTGGGTTAGATGGTTAGGGTGCTGTGCATTAGTTGTACCTTGGGGCCCAGGTTGCTTTCAGTCAAGGGCCCCTGCCAGTTCAATGGAATCATGCATAAGAGCCAGCATACCTTTGCATCTAAATTTTACTTCTGATATGGGTTCTTGAAGCATTTCTGAAGGGTTAGGGTTGGAGGTTAAGGTCTGATGGGTTAGGGTGTGCTGGATTAATTGTACAGTGGGCCTCAGGTTGCTTTCAGTCGAGAGACCTTGCCAGTTGAATGGAATTATGTGTAAAACCCCATACACAAAGTTTTTCTGCTGAGTTTTTCCTTCAGATTTACCGAAACCATATAATATGAGGTCAAACCTTATGAGTTTCAATTTGTATGCAATCAGGCAGGCCCTTGCACTACATGGTTTTGGTAACCCTGAAGGAAAAAATCAGCAGAAAATCTGATAGTGTGTATGGGGCATAAGAGTCAGCGTATACCCAAAACAATGTTTTCCTTCTGATATGGGTTCTTGAAGCATTTCTGAAGGACTGGGTTTGGGGATTAGGAATAAAGAAAGGGTTAGGGGCTAAGGTTAGAGGCTTAGGGTGTGGTGGATTAATTGTATCTTGGGCCCTGGGTTGCTTTTAGTCAAGGGCACCTGCTAGTTCAATGGAGTCAGCGTGAACACACACAGGTAAAAGTTACTCAAAATGGAAAGTTACTGAATATACATTGTAGTTTCCCTTTAAACACTCATAGTTTATACATAAGGAAGGGCACAATTGCCACAAGGGTGGGCACCCAGGTTACTAAGTATCATCTGACCTGTTTGTTCTCCTCAGCGTTCCGCATGATCTTCCTCCAGGTCCTCTCCATGGTCTGGTAACGTTTGCTCTCCACCGGCAGTTGACGGTTGATGTCCTCGGAGCTGAATATGGGTTCCAGGTAGAGCCAGGAGCGCTGGCAGGTCAGCCACTCTTCCAGTACGTCCTGGTGATAGAAAAGTAGAGGAATTTGGATCAAGATATTGATTCCTGTACATTCCTTTAGTCAAGCACTGGACATATGGGTCTGCGTTTGGTCTAAACATTACATAAATAATAAAGCTCTTGTTTGAATTCATCCATATGCCTGTGAGCATTGTTAAAGCCAAAATGACCCAACTTTTACAGAAACAGCTTTTGTTTTTTTCTGAAATCACTAAATTGTTATGGTTATGTTATGCTATGGACTCAGCTGCAATCAGCATTTACTAGGGTTCTTCTGTCAGTACCTGTGTCAAACGAAGTTTGCTCTCCCATGTGCTGATCCGTTCCTCAAAAGGCTTTTTGTATGGTGAGAAGGACATGCTCTGCGTCATCACAATATGGTCATCCAGCAGCTGGCTGGCCTCCTCAGGGCTCTTCAGTATGAAGGTTCCCGTCTCTTTATATGGCAAGACAGTGAACAATACTGAGGCCCACTCGCTCTCCATCTTATCCAGAGCCTGTGGGAAAAAGAAACTGATGAGTGGATCATTCCAAAAAGCGTACCCGTCATCTATAGACAGCAGAGGCAGCCATGCTGGAAAACTTGTTGTAGCTGATTTCTTAGGAAGATCTAAGCCACATTGCATCCCTAACGCCCAACATGTAACCCTTGATGCCTATTGTACGGCCCTTGAGCTCCAGCAGCCAATAGTCAATGACACGTCCCTGGAAAGATCTATGTCCCATTGCATCCCTAATGCTCAAACTTTGACCTTTTGGTGCCTATTGTATGACCCTTGGGTCCCAGCAGCCTAAAGTCAATGGGATCTCTTTGATCTCCACAGAAACCTATAAAATATCTGAAGTCTTTTGACTATCTACTCTAGCAGGTCCACAGTTTTATATAGTATTAGATAACCTGGAAATGTGGTGATTTTAAATTGGCATGGATACAAGACCAGCTTGAACAATCTCCTCACTGTTGGCAAACCTCATCATACTGATATCACCAGTTCACCAGGTCAAGATATGAGTAAGTAGATTGTACTATATGTCTCTTGAGGATAACTGCCACCAGTGTGCTTAGGCATACAGGTGTTCTTTAACAAAGCTGGTGCTTGATCGAGGTAAGAAGAAAGATGTCCAGCGCAGTACTGGCAAGGCAGCTCGTTTCAGTAATGTTCCAGCATTTACATAGAATTTAGTCTACACCTTCTCTCACTACAACTGTGAAGTTGCACCTATACCCTATGATTGTTATTTCCACGGCCATATCCGCCAGCCAAACTTGGAAGCTTACAAAAAAATATCTCAAAGACTGAACTCATGCAGCCAGACAAGCCTACCAAAAATCTGGAAATCTTGAAATGCATTGGTTAGCAGAAGCTAGAATGTATTGTCACCAGTCGGGGGCTATGGTTGGCTGACATATCCTGTGTCTACCCAACCACTGCATACCCAAAATTACAATGTGCTAGATGCCACCTTTCAGAAGAAAGAAGAAATAAGGCAGGCCGCTGACAACCTGGTGATACATCTTTAAAATGGATCTAAAAGCCATTCTGGTCCCATAGGACGAGGCAAAACTGGCTGACAGAATTTAATGGAACTTCAGCACTTACTGTGCCAAATTGACCAGGAGGAACGAAGCCTAAATAAGTTAACAAAGCTGGTAGACAAGGTACTTTACCTGCTCAATAGAGAATTCCTTCCCGGCAATTTCTGCCACCTTAGCAATGGCCTCAATATGGTCTTGAAGCTTCATCTCCAGGCAGCGGGTGAAGGTTAGGTTGGCTTTGGGTTTGACGTTAATCTGTATCTGCTCTGACAGCATCTCCCAGTGACGGTTCCTCATTCCGGGGTTGCGCAAGCCTTGGATTAATGGGATGTATGGCCTAAACTCTTCGATGCGGCCTTTGATGTCCTGTGCTACTTCCTGGCAGGCTAGGGATAAAGAAACAACAGGCAGATGAATCGCTAAGATAGAAATGTAGAAAACTGTATTCTTATATCTAGGGATGGGTTGGGTAATTTTAGATAAAGAGACCCCGTTGGCCTCCAGAAAATAAAAACAACTTGAAGTTCCCCGCAAGAGAAAAGCCATTATATTCTTCTATTTGACTGCCTGTGTCTCCCACCATCCTTTTCATTCAACACATCGAAAATTGTCGGATGCATGTGTGCCCCATGCAATTTGGTTCCATCCTCCAACTTCTACATCACTGCTGTGTCCTGTAGTATGGTAGGGGTCAGTGGAGTGAACCACAGGCAAGGGACGAAGGCACCCAACACTGCCAAATAAAAAAAATGGACTGCAGAGCTGGAATGCAAGGATGGTATCAGGTATGGACATTTGAAAATGTGAGTATAATGGCTCCTTCCTTGCATTGATCTTCAAGAAGGATAATTTTAGAGCCTGACAGGTTACTCAAAGGTTACTTTTAGGGTTAAGGCGAAGGATAAGAATTACCTTTGGGTTCATGTTTTATGGCAAAAGAACAGGTCCAGAATAGTTTGAAGGAGCTTCCTTAACTCTCAGCAGCAATTTAAAACTAATTGCACCCTTACAAACCACCAAACACCACCGATTTCCTGACATTTTTCTCATCCCCAGTCACATCCACATATTTGTTCAAAAGATGAAGGCTGGGGAGTGGCAGACATTTTTATGAATGAATGAAATACTTGTATAGCGCACAATGCGAACTGAATCGCCTCTAGGCGCTGTGGCGAGCTTTGATCATCTGCTAAAAGAGGAAGGTCTTGAGTTTTTTCCTAAAAGCCAGGTGATTTTCTTCCAGGCGGATGTTGGTTGGTAGAGCATTCCATAGCCGAGGCCCTTGGACAGCGAATCTCCGATCCCCCTTGGATTTATACCGGGCTTTGGGCACGAGGAGGAGGTTTTTGTTGGCTGATGGAAGACTGCGGTTTGGTGTGTAATGATGTATTTTCTCCATTAGGTATTGCGGAGCTTCTCTATGCACGCATTTGTGGGTGAGGCAAAGGGTCTTGAACGTGATCCAATTTTTTACGGTTAGCCAATGTAAGCTCCTCAGTGAAGGAGAGATGGATTTCCAGGGTTTCTTTCCTGTTATCAGCCTTGCCGCCTTGTTTTGGATCAGTTGTAATCGCGCAAGTTGATATTGTGGTAATCCTATGTAAAGCGAGTTTGCGTAGTCCAGTCGTGAATTAATGATTGTTCCAACTACCACTGCTTTGTCATTCTTTGGGATAAAAGGGATGAGTCTGCGAAGCATGCGTAGCAGATGGTGAGATCCACTGACTACAGATCCTATTTGCGCATCCATTGACATTTGTGCGTCTAAAATAACCCCGAGACTCTTCGCTTTGGTCTTTGGGGAGATAGTCTGCCCAAAGACGGTTGGTGGAGACCAGGAGGTTTTGGTTGCGGGTTTATGAACTTACCTGGTATATCACGGAAGTATTTGACGCATTTGTGCATGTTTTTATAAGACTCCATCACGTTCTTCTCCAGCTGTTCGGCATCGATGGCGGTGAGAGGGTCATTCATCCAGCTATCGTACCAACGTATCCAGTCCGACACGGTGGTCCAGAGATCCCGGAAGGGCTGGAAGTCTTTCACCAGTTTCAGAAGCTTGTCATACTGGTGAGTAAACAGCAAGGATTGGTGAAAAAAAGTGCATTAGGTGACAATAATCATAAAGAAGAGAGGTTATATCAAAACATTATATGTAACTGGAGTTCTATTTTCTGATTTTGGAGCCTTCAAATAACATATCCGGGAATGCTATAAGCAGTAATTTGTATTATCTGAGGCATACTCACATTGGTCACAGGCTGGCCAAACAGTCTCTCTCGGTTGTTGTACATTTGCGCCAACTGCTGGGAATCCTTTAGCTGCTTGTGGACTCGTCGAACTTCATTGGCGATCTCATGAGCGCGAGTTATATCGGTGTGAGTGGAGAATCCAGCCACTACCATCTAGAAATAATGAGAGCTGGCACTGTCAGGGGGAGTGGATAGATGGGACATTTGGATTATATCACCAAAAGATTGGTAGCAGGTCTGTAACTGACCTGTAGGGAGTCCTGACGCTCCAAGAAATTGTTCTGGTCCATGACCTGGATTTTTCGGAAGCGCTCTTCATCCTCCAAGTGCTGTTCTCGAACGGTTTCCATGGTGGTCATAATCTTGTGCGGCCAAGCAATGATGGCCCACCTAACAATGGAAGATGGCAAAAGACTCAGAGAAGTCCCAGTGTGTCGAAAAAGACTGATAAATACATCATATGGCCATAAGAATGTAGACACCTGACTATCACTCCTATATGAGCTTGTTGGACATCCCATTCCAAAACCATGGCTATTAGTATGGAGTTTTTCACCCTTAGTTGCTATAACATACTCCACTCTTTTGGAAGGATTTCCACAAGATTTTGGAGGGTGTCACTGGGAATTTGTGTCTATTTGTCAGGTCAGGTACTGATGTTGAATAAGAAGACCTGGCTCGCACATCAGGCCTCACATTGGGCCCCAAAAAAAAAGAAACCCTGGCTTACAATTGGCATTTTAATTCATCCAAAAGGTGTCCAGTAGAGTTGAGGTCAGGGCTCTGTGCAGAAAACCTGAGTGCATTGATGATGGATGAGAAGACCTGGCTTGCACAGCAGGCCTCATGTTGGGCACCAAAAAAAAAAAGACCCGGCTCACACATCAGACCTCACATTGGGCACCAAAAGAACACCTGCCTCACACATCAGATGTCAGGTCACCTTGAGACCAGGTGACAGATGCACCTCGTAGGGATTAGGAGTGCACCGCAAGTTTGTGGACCATACGGCTGACTGCTGCAGACGGGGTTCAAGGTGATAGGAAGGCAGGGCTGCCAGAACACCAAGATGGATCCCACCGGGGTTAGAGCGTAAGATTCCCTGGGGCGCGGAGTCTAAGGCCGCGTACACACGCGGGGACTGTTCGCCCAACTTTGTCCGCTGAACAGTGTTTCGGCAAACAGTCCGCTCGTGTGTGGGCTTTCAGTGGACAGTTTCAGCGAACAGTCCGCTGAACAAGGTTTTTCGGAAATTCCGAAAAACTGTCCGCTGAAACTTTGTTTCAGCGAACAGTCCCCTCGTGTGTAGGCTTGTTCGTCAAACTAAGTTCCGCGCATGCTCAGAAAGGATTTACACGCCGAAAGTTATAATGCAGTGTATAGGACGTCGTATTTTTCGTCCCGTCGTACGTGCCGTTCACGTCATCGCGCACGGTTTCAGCAAACTGTTCGTTCGTCGTGTGTGGGCAAGTCCGTCCATGCTAATTTTGAGCGGACTGTTTGCCGAAACTGTTTGACGGACAAAGTTGGGCGAACAGTCCCCGCGTGTGTACGCGGCCTAAGAGCCAGCAGGTGTTCACCAGAGCCTCGAGTGGTGAGGATGGACTTGGCTGCAACTGGCTCCAGGTCGCGACCCCCAGGGTCCCCCAGCTTACACCCACAGTAGGCAAACAGGAGGATAGGGATGGTGAGGGACAAAGCGAAGGTCGGGGCCACAAGCAGACAGGAAAAGTCAGGGACACGCCAAAAGGTCAGGATCACAGGCAAACAGGGATAGTCAAGGACACGCCAAAGTCGGTAACGGAAAACAATAGAAGAGCACACGGCAGGTAACAGGAAGCTAACACATAAAGGTTGATCAGCAGGGTTGGCTAGCAGTGCACAGGTTAATATAGTGTTCTCTGATAGGAGCTAGGGTGGAGCCATGCCAGAAGATGGATTATAAAAGCAGTCAGGTGAGGGTCGGCTGGTCTCTAAAAATGAACACATGGAGAGAGGTAAGCAGGCAAACTCTATTGCATAACCATGACATCATGCCTCACATTGGGCACCAAAAAAAAGTCCTGGCTCACACATCAGGTCTCACATTGGGCACCATAAAAAGACCTGGCTCACACATCAGGCCTCAAGTTGGGCATCAAAACAAAAAAAGACCTGTCTCACAATTAGCATTTCAATTCATCTGAAAGGTTTTCAGTAGGGTTGAGGTCAGGGCTTTGTGCAGGACACTCAAGTTCCTGCACACCAAACTGGTCAAACCATGTCTTTATGGAAGTGGCTTTGTACACCTGACCTCTATAAACCTATACATGATCCCATTACAAAACCTTGGCCATTAATGTGCAGTTGCTCCTCTCCCATGTTCATTAAAAATGGAGTGGTTCCCACTTTGCAGCTATAACAGCCTCCACTCTTTTGAGAGGAGCTTGCAATTAGCATTCCCAATTCATTCCAAAGATGGTCATTAGGGTTGAGGTCAAGGCTCTGTATGGGACACTTGAGTTCCTACACACAAAACTGGTCAAACCATGTCTTCATGGAGGTGGCTTTGTACACAGGAGCACAGTCATGGTTGAACAAAAAAGGGTCTTCACCAAACTGTTACCGTAAGGTTGGAGGAGCACAATTGTCTACAATGTCTTTGTATCCTGTAATATTAACAGGACCCTTCACTGGAAACCCCCCGAATAACATAATTTTTTGGAAGCGTCAGACACTTTTGGCCATATAGATAGGTTGGATTGTCAGATGTCTACAACGATTGGGTCATATTATGTATCTGTACACCATGAATGACCGATCCACAACCATGGTGGAGCCACATGTCCCTTGCTGGAACTTGTAGTTCCATTGTGGTTAGAGCTGCTGATGTTTCTTCATCTATAAACTCACTTTGTGTTGAAATCTTCCTGGGACAGGCTAAACAGGAATTCATCGATAACCTCATAATCAGCTATGACTTTCCCAATTTGCTCCTGTGGAGAATAGAACAGATTCCCCATTAACAACCTTACTTTATATCAGAACATTTCTATTGGTCGCAGTACCAAAATCCATCTAAGAATGTAAATTCAGGCCCAGACTCACAGAAAGGAAACAAAGGAAACTCACTCCATTGTGTAGCACCCCCTAGTGTACAGTCTAGTGTGAGAAAAATGTATTCTGACTCACACTGGGTGTGTGAGTCTGGGAACTGGTTAGTGATTAATATAGGTCAGGCTGGAGGGCTCTAAAGGTCAGGCCTCGGCTACCTCCCCCTGGTTCTAGAAGCTGCTAGAAGTTTCTAGAAGCTAGTGGGTGGAGAAGAAGGGCCTGAGATCTGCATATTCATGGTAATCTGGCCAATCCCCAGGCAGGAATGCTGGCATGGTAGTTGGGTCAGCCCCAAATATGGTGAAACCTTGCCAGCAGGGGTGATTGTTGTCAGGTGAAAGATGGAGTGCTGAGCCTGTGTTGTGGAGCCTAGTAGGGGACCCTCGGGGCTGAGGGGGCCCTGCCTCTAGGTTGGAGCTCAAGAAGAGAGGAGGAAGGACAGAGGGAATCTACACTACCCTTCAGTCTCTTCTAAGGGACACCTTGGCTAGCAATGGAGGGCCAGGACAACAGAAGGCTATTTTTTTCCCCCCAATAAAACAACAAAAACAAGGCCATGTACTGTCTACAAGTGAAAATGTTGCCTGGCTGTGCATGAATAGAGGAACCCAAAAATCCAGTGCCCCTCTTGGGACTAGCGCTACAATTGGAAATGTTTATTGAAACAAAGGGAGGCTGCGATCACTGTCCCCTTTCGGTCGGCCAAGAAATTTTGAAGAAAGAAAAAAGCTTTTCTTAGTTTCTGTTATGAAATTTTGTAAATAAGTAATTTTTCTCCTTCACTGATGTGGGCTGATGGGGCTGCACTGATGGGCACTGATGAGGCTGCACTGATGGGCAATGATGAGGTGGCACTGATGAGGGGGTACTGATATGCAGCACTTATGGGCACTTATAGGCGGTACGGACAGGCTACACTGATGGGCAAGCACTGATGGGGACTTATGGGCGGCACTGATGGGGACTGATTGGAGGCACTGATGAGCAGCCACTGATGAGCACTGAATGAAGCACTGACTGGCATTACTGATGGGTACCGACTGACATCACTGATGGGGCTGCACTGATGGGCACTGATGAGGCGGCACTTATGGGCACTGAGGAGGCACGGATATGCAGCACTGATCAGCACTGATAGGCGGTACGGACAGGCTGCACTGATGGGCAGCACTGATGGGAATTTATGGTTGGCAGTGATGGGGACTGACTGGCGGCACTGATGAGCATTGAATGCAGCGCTGACTGGCATTACTGTTTGGCACCGACTGGCATCACTGATGGGGTTGCACTGATAATCTGTGCAGACCTCCACTGTAAGGAAATGCAGATATAACTAAGTATATTCCAAAATATTACTGTCCAATTATTTACACAATTAAGGGTCAGCTTCATTGGACGTCAGCTTGGACCAATGCAAATATATACACTATATACCATATCTGGCTGATGCGCCTGGAAGGTGGAAATCACCGAAGTAGACTACAGTTCTACATTGTAACTACACCGCTACTTACAGTGACCTCCACTTGCTTCCGGGTCCCAGGCTGATCAACTTCACTTCTGATTACATGAGATTGGCCACTCAGCATGGGTACTATTCCCTAACTGGACAAGGAGGAGAGGCTGAGTGGCGTGCGTGAGAGGTAGGTACCTTAGATTGTAAGCTCCTTGAGGGCATGGACAGATGTATGATATGTAAAGCACTGCAAAAATTGTCCTTGCTATATAAATATGTAAAATAAATAATAGCTGATCCCGCCATTAAGGTTCAGGCTCTTCTTTTACGAGGTGACAGCTGTGCTTGAGTATTGCCACCCTGTCACATGGACCTCTGGTGGAGACAGAGTTGTATGTTTTCCTTTGTAAATGGATCTGTCATGCATACTATAGGTTGGTGCTTCAAGCACTCTGTAATCTAAGGCTGCTGTTATCAGCGATACAATGGAGAGCAATATTTTTTTTTTTTTTAACTATTAGTAAGAAGAATAGGACCTCGGGGGAGGATATTAATCACGTGCAAGATGTACAGGCGAGGGTCTTTAGTTTTACCTCCAGAGTTTTTATCTGTTCTGGAACTCCTTTCATCCATTCTCTGAGCTCCGTCAGCTCCTCCACGCTGTTCGGCTTTTCGTACAAGCTGCGACTGATGGTTCGGAACTGGTCTGAAATCTGAAGAGAAGGGGTCCAACCAATGAGAGTAAATCAGAGGATGGAACCAGGTACTGGATTCTACTACAAGGACCAAAAAACTGGCCATATTTGACTTACCCCGTCCACCTCTTTGCGAACACTCTTAGCGAGCAGCTCCAGCAGGGCGCTGGAAAGAGCTCTGCGTTTACGGGACAAGTTTTGTTTGACTCCTTCGATGCTGATCTGGAAGGGGCCAACTATGATGGAGTTGGGCAGAGCGTTGTCCAGACGCTCCTTCTCCAGAAGATGTTCCTCAACTGCTAGCTTTACCTCTGACGCCGAGGGGTTCTTCTCCCGGAACACCCTGCAGGAAATACCAGGATCGGATTATAAACATTTATTGACATTGCATGACTTTCCTCCCCAGCCTGACCACCCCTTTCATTCATTGGATCTCAGTTCTTTCAATCATAGAGGCTCAGTGTCATATTACATTTCCATAGGATTAGTCAGCCGGGTCTGAGATCAGCCAGATTGAGTGACACCTTCCAATTTCTGGGTATATTTTTTCTAGGTACTGGTGTTACAGCAGCTCCCAAGATAGGGACTCACCTCATGTACATGTCGATGTCGGTGTTGTTGAGCTCCAGGAATTTCTCGTACTGCTTTGCGTACGCCGTCAACGGTATCAGAGCTTTGCAAATGGCGTTGCGGATATTGCTGCGCAGTTCTTCCACCGGAGATTCGTGGAGGCCCACAGACTCCAGCAGTGGGGTTCCGCTAATGAAGAGGTTCTCCAGGACAAACTGCACAGGTACATACAAAATGGAAATGAAAGCTTCGCTCCCATAGATACTGACATTGAAATCTTGGATCTTGTACAAGGGGAAGCTACAGAGATGAAGGTCTGATTCTCACCTTCTCCAGTTGCGGCACGCTGTGAGTCGCCAGAATCCCTTTATCAAACAATGTCATTAGAGTAACCTCAAAATTCTCCAGTGGGGTGCTGAAATGGACCCCAGAGGCATCTAAGACCAGATCCAGAAGAAAAATTGGGTTTCTGCGTGGCCTGTGAAAGGGGAAGTTGGGATAAATTCACCAATAAACCATGACATGAATTCTATGTACCTCAATGGCACAATGACTATAGACTTGTAGATATCTCACTTGTAGGGACTGTTGACGAGGTCTCCCCCCCAGTCCATGCCCTCGGTGCAGGTCAGAACGCTGTAGCAGGCATCCAAGATAAACTGGGTAAAGCTGACCAGGGAGTCCTGTACTAGGAAGCGAAGGGAATCCTGCAGGTTGAACTTGATAAGCTCCATCAGTTGTCTCAGTTTGGACATGCAGTAGACTTCCCAGTTGCGTTCAGTAAGGTCATACCAGCCCTTTCCCACCTCCCGAAGGCTGCCACGCACTGCGTTCTTCAGTGTGCTGATCCAGCTGTCCTTCAGGAACAACTGGACCTGTAGGTCAAAAGAGAGACAAGACATTGTTGGGAGGACCAGGGAGACTGTGGAGAATTATGGAGACTCTGGAGAACTTTGGAGACTCTGGAGAACTTTGGAGACTCTGGAGAACTTTGGAGACTCTGGAGAACTTTGGAGACTCTGGAGAACTTTGGAGACTCTGGAGAACTTTGGAGACCCTGAAGAACTTTAGAAACTCTGGAGAACTTTGGAGACCCTGGAGAACTTTAGAAACTCTGGAGAACTTTGGAGACTCTGGAGAACTTTGGAGACCCTGAAGAACTTTAGAAACTCTGGAGAACCTTGGAGACCCTGGAGAACCTTGGAGACCCTGGAGAACTTCGCAGACTCTGGAGAACTTACCAGAGTCCAGAGAACTCTGGAAACTCCAGAAAACTTGTGTCCTACAACCTGTGAAGCTTCTTATTTCTCCAGGTCATGGTATGGTATGGAAGTAATCGGTCACTGGACTTATTCTGTAATTGTGAAGATGTTTTAAAGCTTCTCCAAGCTGCTTAATGAGTGCCAGTGAGTGTCAGTAAGATCCCCCAGTATTTATATCCACACAGGCAGCACTGACACCCTCATCCAAACACCATGGAATGTGTCAAGACAGATGTTGTTTGTTCAAGAACAGGATGGGAGGTGCAAAAGTTGTGGAACTGCCCTGTTCTAGTTACATCATCCCATGCCCCAACTACGGAGGGGAGGAAATGTGACTTGAAGCCATTTTCCATAGGGAGATATCAGCAGCGCCCGGTCATTCTACACGTCCTTCCATTTTGTATGGTATAGGAAATGGTTAAAACCCCCGCCAATTTATTATTTTTTTGGGCTCTCTGTGTCCTATTTGAGAGATTTCCACTCACGTCCTGTCCTGTCGATAAAACAGGAAGTAGAAAAATATCTATACCCTGAATAAACTCCCCACTTAGACAGCTGTCACCAGAGTTGGTGTCCCCAAATGTAGTTTCCTCTATTCCTGTTCTCCAAATTTTAGATTGTCCCATCACTTTCCAGTCACAGTGACTGGGGTCTTCAAAGATTCCAGAACTTACCTGAGAGAAGGTCTGTGACTGCGTCTGCTCGAACTCCTCCAGCCGCACGCACTTGGTCAGGGTGAAGTGGAAGAGGGACAAGGTGGAGACTCTGTTACATTCGCTCCGAACTTTGCAGAGAGAAGTGATGACCTCAGACCTGGTCAGGAGGGTGGTGAAGGTAAAAGCTTTCCTGTTCTTGGTGTAAGCGTAATCTGGGACGCAGACGAGACCTGAAGAGATGAGGAGAGGAGTGTCAAAGAATTCAGAGTTCAGATTTCTTTATGGACATTGATAATAGCGATAAAATATTCTGCCTTTCAAACCCCTGGCATCTCTATCAATGAAGGAGCTAGGAAAGCGCAGCCACTGGCTTAGCTGTGCTGTCTGGCAGGGGTGTCTGGATCAAAGAACTAGATGAACAAAATTACAAAAGCCTTCAAATGTGTCACACAGGGTTGTGCTGCTGAAATGGAACGTGTTTGGTAGACATGTGCAATTTGTTTAGTTCCGAATATTTTTTTTTTTTTTACGAATTTCAAAAAAATCGTAAATTCGTAAATATCCAAATGAACTAAAACCCGTTTTATGAATTTTTTCTAATATTCGTAAATTTGTATATTCGAAAATTCCGAATTTAAGAATTTATGAATTTTCAAATTTCCGGATTTCGACTCTTCAAATTTAAGAATTTCCAAAATTTGAAAATTTGAAAATCCAGAAATTGGAAATTGGAAAATTCGAAAATCCGGAAATTCTAAATTCGGAAAATTCTAAATTCTGAAAATCTAAATCCGAAAATCCAAAAATAAACCAAAATTGAAAAGAAGAATGAAAATCCGAAAATTTGAAATAATAACTAATAATAATGTAACTATTACTAGCTATTAAATTATAGGTGTTGGAATTTCCTTTCAAATTTGTCTGTCAGTGAACGTAACGAATACGAATTTATCCAAAGTCACGAATTTTCCGAAAAAACGAATGCCGCATCGAAAATGAATGGAAAGCAATGAATAAATAATAATATATAACAATAATAATAAAAACTTTATAGTAATATTATTATTTATTAATTTGTTCTGCTCCATTTGTTTAATGTGACATTCGTTATTTCGGATAATTCATATCTTCGATAAATTTGTATTTGTTACGTTCACTAACAGCCAAATTTGAAAGGAAATACCTATAATTTAATAATTAGTTATAATTAGTTAGTTAGTTATTATTTTGAATTTTCCCGATTTGGGATTTTCAAAATTTTCGAATTTTCTGACATTAAGAATATTCAAATTTATGAATTGTCGAATTTCTGGATTTCGGATTTTTAAATTTAAAAATTTTCTGAATTTCAGATATTCTAATTTATGATTTTTCAAATTTCCGGATTTACGAATTTTCAAATTCCCGAAATTTCCGGATTTTCGAAATTCCCGAAACTTCCAGATTTTTGGATTTACGAGTTTTCAAATTTAAGAATTTACAAATTTTTGCGAACTTTCTAATTTAGGAATTTTCTAATTCACGAATTTACAAATTTACGAATTTCGATCATAACGAATGACCCGAAAAATGAAAAAAAAAAAAAACACTGCATGAAACGAAAACGAACAAAATTTTCAGCAGTGCACATGCCTAGTTTTTGGGTTGTGGAAGGAAATCAAACCTATTGGGGGAACCCAACACAAACTCAGGGACAGCATACACACTCCATGCAGATAGCTTCCAGTCACTAACAGAAGAGGGAAGATCTGACACCCGTACCTTTCTCAGGAACCTTTTCCTCCACCTTCTCCGGGACGGTAACATAGGAAAATTTCTGAGGCTTTGAAGAGACGAGTCGGTCGAAGATGAGTTTGTTCATTGTGCGTTCGTAGTCCAATCCGACCTCCGCTTCCAGGAGTTTCAGCTGATGCCGAACGCTGATCAAACAAAACAACAAACTTCAAAGAGTGAGAGGAGAAGATCCAAGAAGAAGTAACGCTGCTCCAGGTGATAAAAATAACGTTGGATTGATTGGGCTCGGTGCTAGCTCCGGCTTGCCACCTTGGATGCAGAGAAAAGAAAGATGTAGCAGCACACCACCAATCCAATGCCAATTTATTGCATACATGAACAAAGACTGCCACCGGGGCACAGGACAGGAGGTGACGCGTTTCACACTTAACTCATGCTTCTTTAAAACCAGAAGAAAAAGAAGCACGAGTTAAGTGTGAAACGCGTCACCTCCTGGCTGTGTCCTGGTGGCAGTCTTTGTTCATCTATGCCAGCCTTTCTGAACCTTTTTACCCCAGGGGAACCCTTAAAATAATTTTCAGGTCTCGGGGAACCCCTGGTAAAAAAACTCATTCATTGGAGGTCAGTGGGAACAATGCCCCTTACTTTGGTAGTCAGTGAGAAGAATGCAATTTTTTACATTGATGGTAAGAATGGCCCTCTTACAGAGAGCTATAAAGATCATTGGTGTCATACCAATGGCTCCTCCAAGTGGCACTGGCTCAGAAGTATGTAGGCACCATCAAACAGGAGGTAAGTCAGCCACAGCTCAAGGAACCCCTAGCCATCTCTGGAGGAACCCTGGTTGAGCGTGACTGATCTATGTGATAAATTGGCATTGGATTCATGGTGTTGTACGGCTACAACTTTCTTTTCAGTGAGAGGGGAAGATTGTGGTGATTGGTTTCCTACCAGCTATTATTTTTTGTACACTGCTCCCAATTACAAGACCACCCAAAACTGATATTTAGGTTTCATATGGATGTCATGGACGCCATGTTGGAGAAGGACACTGGCTGAGAGATCTCACAAACAGAAAACCTGATAGGAAAGGCCAGAGACTGCTCCCAGCTGTATCTGCTCCTTATGGCATGCCAGTTTAAGGTTAATATTTATATATCTGCCTAGAGTACTTGACTTGCTACGAGTAAAGATATTGGGGGTGTGACTTTGGTTGCATGATTGTTCTGGGTCAGCTACTAGAAAGTACTGAAGCCAAAGACAGGCAGGCAACCAGCAATTTCAACTCAGCAGTACAAGTTGGTGATGAGTATGGGTAGGGAGGTTCCTGGTGTAGTTCCTCAAATTAATCACTAGATGTCATCATAGTTAGGGTTAGGAACCATGTAGACAAAGTAGGTAGTTTAGTGTAGTTCCCTAATTTGGACACTAGATGTCTCCATACTTAGGGCTGGGAACCATGAAGTCAAAGTAGGCAGTTTGGTGTAGTTCCCTAAATTGGACCCTAGATGTCTCCATAGTTAGGAACCATGTAGACAAAGTAGACCGTTGTGTGTAGTTCTCTAAATTGGACATTAGATGTCTTCATAGTTAGGGTTAGGAACCATGTAGACAAAGTAGGCAGTTTGGTGTAGTTCCCTAAATTGGACACTTGATGGCACCATAGGGTTAGGAACCATGTAGTTAAAGTAGGCCGTTTGGTGTAGTTCCCTAAATTGGACACTTGATGGCACCATAGGGTTAGGAACCATGTAGTTAAAGTAGGCCGTTTGGTGTAGTTCCCTAAATTGGACACTTGATGGCACCATAGGGTTAGGAACCATGTAGTTAAAGTAGGCCGTTTGGTGTAGTTCCCTAAATTGGACACTTGATGGCACCATAGGGTTAGGAACCATGTAGTTAAAGTAGGCCGTTTGGTGTAGTTCCCTAAATTGGACACTTGATGGCACCATAGGGTTAGGAACCATGTAGTTAAAGTAGGCCGTTTGGTGTAGTTCCCTAAATTGGACACTAAATATGTCTCCTTAGTTAGATTTGGGAACCATATTGTAAAAGTAGGCAGTGTAAATGCCTAAGTAGCCACTAGATGTCCCCAAAGTGGTACCATAGATTGAAATGAAGTGTCAGCCCTGCCAGTGTGAGGTATCTTGGGTAAAGGGCTCTGTATAAATAGTCTGGCGGTAGACTACCATTGGTCTCTTGGTCATTGGCTGCCAAACCAGCTGCTGACAAAACCTGTGCAGATGATTACATTGGAAGAAATACCATTAAAGGTTCAATTAACTTCTAGTTTATATACATTGTTGTTAATCTCAAGCCCTGGCAAAGGCTGCATTCCTGGACCACTGAAACGTGTTGGATACTCTTTGGATTGTCCCCTCGACTCTTACTTTAATAAAGTTGTATCTGGGGGTGGGGGAAGTGCAGGACTATGAGTCCCATAGCGCTGCACCTCTTTCCTTGCTTCTGCCCCAAGGGGAAGTTCTGGAATATAGGTCCTCAGAGAGTACAGCCTCAAGAGGTGCAGAGCTCTGGAGCTACTGACATCCATTGGGTATGGGATGTAGGACTCATTTGGTGTCAGGGAAATAGCCGCAATATCACGAGGTACGTTCGTGTTAACGCGCGTCGGCGCCTACGTAAGCACAAGGTAGTTTCCAGACGAACGACCGACGCTACGTCTAACCGGGCGGGCATACGCGGTGATGCCACGAATACACAACGTACTCGACGTAGACGTACGATCGCTCCAACGCGTTCACGACGTGACCCGGTCATCTCGTCCATTTAAATGATCGCCTGACACTCCCGCATTGCTGGATTATCGTCAGCTCTCCTGTGAACCTGTACCCGTGCTCCCTGTCTTCCGATCTCCAGTGTACCGACCCGGCTTGCTTGACCTGCTCCTGTTGTTCTCCTGGCTCTGACTCCTGGCTTGTACCCGACGTTCCTGATCCGTTTCCTGCACCTGATCCCGGCCTGTTTGACTATTCTCTGGACTTCCGCTGCCTACTCTCGGACTTCCTAGCACAGTTGCCCATCTAGGCCTGCTTACTCCGTACTTGGCCTCTGCTGCTGCTACCTGGCAACCTGTGCTACTGTGGGCACTGCATCCCTGTGTCAACTTCAGGGTTGTACTGCGCTCGGCCGCAAGGGGAGCCCTCTCAGCATTTCGGCCTCACTCCTGATCGTGACATTTGGTATGTAGGACTCTGACAAACCCCTATAAGGTATGGGCTCCTAATCTCTATTCTATATCAGTTTGTACTGAAGGATTGTCCCATCGCCATTAGGGATGACTGAAGCATGTAAATATGTGATAAGCCGTGTTCCAGTAAAATGTTGTTGTTTGGACCCTTCTTTTTCCTAACCTCTAATGGGAACGTCTTCTGGAAACCAAACCTGTGCTGGAAGGGCTGCTGGAAGACCTGAAAAAGGTATGGGATAGACTACCGGGAGTGCTGGTTAGGCCAGGCTGGGGGGCCTCCCATCCTAAGGTAGGTATGAGATAGACAACAGGTGGTGCTGGTTAGGCCAGGTTGGGGGCTTCCAATCCTGAGGAAGGTATGGGATAGACTACTGGTGGTGCTGGTTAGGCCAGGCTGGGGGCCTCCTATCCTAAGAAAGGCATAGAACAGACTCATGGTGGTACTTATTAGGCCAGGCTGGGGGCCCTCCCATCCTAACAAAGGTATAAGACAGACAACAGGTGGTGCTGGTTAGGCCAGGCTGGGGGCCTCCCATCCTAAGGAAGGTATGGGATAGACTATTGGTGGTGCTGGTTAGACTAGGCTGAGGGGCTCCCATTCCAAGGAAGGTATGGGATAGACTACTGGTGGTGCTGGTTAGGCCAGGCTGGGGGCATCCCATTCAGAGGAAGGTATTAGGATAGACTACTGGTGGTGCTGGTTAGGCCAGTCAGGGGGCCCCCATTCAGAGGAAAGTATAGGATAGACTACTAGTGGTGCTGGTTAGGCCAGACTGGGGGGTTCCCATCCAGAGGAAGGTATAGGATAGACTACTGGGGGGTTCCCATCCAGAGGAAGGTATAGGATAGACTACTGGAGGGGTTCCCATCCAGAGGAAGGTATAGGACAGACTACTGGTGGTGCTGGTTAGGCCAGGCTGGGGGCCTCCTATCCTGTGAAAGGTATGGTATTTACTACTGGTGGTGCAGGTCAGGCCAGGCTGGGAGTCTGCCATCCCAAGGAAGGTATAGGATAGACTACAGGTGGTGCTGGTTAGACCAGGCTGGGGGCCTTCCAGCCTGCAGAAGATATGGAATAGACTACTGGTGGTGCTGGTTAGGTCAGTCTGAACCACAATTATGGCACCCAGACGAGGAACCTTTTCCCATTGCACATTAGGGAGTCTAGAGGACCAGCCAGCGCCAGGCAGGAGTGGCTTAATTAGTACAGATGCTCCCCACCTTAAGGCTGTGCAAATGAAGGACAACACAATCATTTTGACTTCCATCATATAGGACACCAAACATGGAGAAACAAACACAGATGGGTGTCATACCCATCCTCTTGTTTCAGGCGCGCAGTGCTTAGCAGTCTTTGCTCCATCCTGCCCAGGCTCTCTGCAGTGATCTTCTGTCCATTTCCCGGCATGCAGTCTATATAGAGGTTATATAAGAGCAGAGCCTCCGTCTTCTTCCGCAGCCGATCAGCGGCAACAATCCTCTCCGCAAACACCCTTGGGTTCTCCGCACAGAACAGCAGCCGGAGTCTTGGTACCCAGTACTGGCAGGAGGGACCGGCCATCTTGTTTGGTGTCTGGAGTTGGGTGTCTGTGGACTTCTGAACCAAGAAGAGCTTCTTCTCTTCATCGTAGTCCAAAACTCCAATGTTGCACCATATGTACACCAGCTGGGGGCTCCTCGGGTCCTCTACAGGAGAAAGAAAGGTTGGTACAATGTAGAGAAAACACTTTTTCAGAGAGGAACAACAAAACCCAAACTGAGAGGATGAGGAGCGGACCGCACACGGCGGACTCAGATCGGCTCACCGTGTCCCAGGATGTCATCTGTAGGAAGCAGCGCCCGGCCCGGAACAGGTTTGCGTACACCAGATCCGTCCTCATATCCCAGGCTTAGCCAATCAGAGCACCTCCGAATGTCAAACTCTTCATCATCAAAGACCTTTCAGAAGAAACGTAATTTCAGCAGAAATGGAGGACTGGGGGACATTTTTAAACCAACTTTCAAATTATTTTTCTTTTAAAGGGCCAGTCCAACCAAAATATAATTTTATATAGGTGGAACCTGGTGTGTCGGCTCTGGAGCCTTACATGTGTTGGATGATCCAATATTGAGATCTCAGGGATGATGGGAATCCTTTATAATGGGCACAGCGGGTGTACAGACCCGGGAACTCAGCACAGGGATGGTGGGAACCCCTCATAATGGGCACAGCGGGTGTACAGACCCGGGAACTCAGCACAGGGATGGTGGGAACCCCTCATAATGGGCACAGCGGGTGTACAGACCCGGGAACTCAGCACAGGGATGGTGGGAACCCCTCATAATGGGCACAGCGGGTGTACAGACCCGGGAACTCAGCACAGGGATGGTGGGAACCCCTCATAATGGGCACAGCGGGTGTACAGATTTGAGACCTTAGCATAGGGATGATGGAAATCCTTCATAATGGGCACGGCAGGTGTACAGACCCGGGAACTTGGCACAGGGATGATGGGAACCCCTTGATGGCTCTAGCAAGCGGGTGTACAAACCCGGGAACTCAGCACAGGGATGGTGGGAACTCCTCATAATGGGCACAGCAGATGTACAGACCCGGGAACTCAGCACAGGGGTGGTGGGAACTCCTCATAATGGGCACAGCAGATGTACAGACCCGGGAACTCAGCAGAGGGATGGTGGGAACCCCTCAGCATGGGCACAGCAGGTGTACAGACCTGGGAACTTGGCACAGGGATGATGGGAACCCCTCATAATGGGCACAGCAGGTGTACAGACCTGCAAACTCACCACAGGGATGGTGGGAACCCCTGATAATGAGCACAGCGGGTGTACAGACCCGGGAACTCAGCACAGGGGTGGTGGGAACCTCTCATCATGGGCACAGCAGGTGTACAGACCTAGGAACTTGGCACAGGGATGATGTGAACCCCTCAATGGCTCCAGCAAGTAAGCAGAGCAGAGAACTTAAGGGTAATGGGATGCTGCTTTTTCACTACAATAACACCTGGATTCTGCGAAAGCTCTGCTCATTGTTACCTCCAGGGGTAGGTAAGAGGGAAGAAGATGTCCTGAGTTCTGTCCCAAGGAGGGTTGGTATCCGGGGTCTGTGTGTCTTGGCATTAGCAGATTGGAGTCAATTCCCCCATCAGTGAGCAGCTGTTTTATATCCAGCTTCAGGAATTCCCGTCTCCTCCTGGTGGGGAGAAAATTCTTACTTTAGTAGAGAGATTTTGCTTTTTTGTAAGTTCATCTTTATTACTTATTAATTAAACTGCAGAATTTATACAGAAACATTTCCGAGCCTTTAAAGTCCAACTGAACTTTAAATCAGGTAAGTACATTCCAGGTGCATATAAACAACAGGTGTGCAAAGTCTTAGGCCCCTTTCACACATGTGGACCGTGTGTCCATATTTCATCCATCCGTTTGCGGATGAAATACGGACATACATGCATTCCTATGGGATAACAGACACCCGATTTCGTCCGTCTCCGCTATTGTCCGATTCTGCAGACAGAGGAAAATCCTATTTTTCTATCCGTCTGCAGAGCGGATCGGAGGAACACAGACAGACGGTCCGTGCTCATCCGATCCTCATAGAGGAGAATGGAGAGCTGACAGGGCAGTCCCTGCACAGTGTGCGGAGACCGCCCTCTCATCCACCGGCTCAGCGGGGGCAAGCGGAGCGATCCCCGCTGAGCAAGCGGATCACCGCAGGGCGGATCATTATGGATCCATACCATGTGAAAGGGGCCTAAGGCACCCTTTCACACGGACGATCCGTTCAGGTCCGCCTGTCAGTTTTTTCAGGCGGACCTGAACGGATGCTCCATAGAGCTCTATGGAGCGTCGGATGACACGTCCGCTGACATCCGACCCGCTCCGATCTGAAAAAGTGTGACGGAAGAAAAAGCGATTTTTCCATCTGTCATCGGATCGGATCGGGTGACGACGGACACTGCGGTCCATCGTCACCTGATCTCCCATAGGGGAGAGCGGCGCTGTGACAGGTCCGTCCCTGTGCAGTGTGCAGAGACGAACCTGTCATCTTCCTGCTCAGCGGAGATCGTTCCGGCGATCCCTGCTGAGCAAGCGGATATCCACGGGGCGGATCAGCACTGATCCGCCCCGTGTGAAAGGACCCTTACAGTTCATTTCCATTCTAAAGCAGCCACAGCCTGAGCAGAAAAGTCTGTTCCTGCCAGCATGCTGCAGAGGATCATGGGACAAAGGATCCTTTGTCTGTGTATGGAAGCAGTGGTCTCCCTGCAGAGGTCTTTACACGCTCCCTGCTGTGTCAGAGCTAGAGCTCTCCAATCAGCAGGAACTGGAAAGGTACAGTATAGGTCCAGCAGGGGGAGTATTGGACTACTGCAGATAGACCCCTGCTTCAACACAGCCAGCGTCCATCTATGCAACATGCTGGCTGGAGACAGGCTTTTCTACTCAGGCTGTGGCTTCTTTCTAAGGGAACCCAACTGTAATGCTTTCTACTCCTTTTGTTTTGACACACTGTCAATGTATTTAGCTGTAAAAGTAAACTTTCTAGTCGCCGTCGTGTTCCTATAAGGGGAAACACTGATTAAAAATTCTCAAAAAAGCACAGCCCTCAGGGGTGGATTTATAAAAACTTTGCACAGCCATTCTCCCAGTAAAAGTGCGTTTTGGGCAAAGAAAAAAAACGAATGTCAATAGGCTATACCCTGTGGGGTTTGAATGTAAAATCAATGATTTGACCATTGGAAGGATCCAAGTATCACAGGAAATCCCTTTAATACTTTGCTCAATCTTGTGGCCTAATGCAGCATTTTCCATTTTAAATCAATGATTTTTTTACACTCAGCACAGGAAATATCCTATTTACATTCGTTTTCTTGTACCCCATTCACACAGAACGAATGTACACGCACTGTCACTGGGTGAATGGCTATGCAAATTCTTCATAAATCAAACCCCCAAGTGTAAAGAACTGAACACACAGCGACCAATCAGAGTCCATCCTGTACATTTCTGGCTTCAGTACAGATTCAGATTGGTTGCTCCGCGTTACTTCACTTTTTTTTTTCTGTGCACGCCGTTCGCAGAACTCAGCCAAAGGTCTCACCTCTCCAGTTCAATCTTGCGGGGGCACTGCCCGGGGGGCACCTCGTACGGGACCTGCACTTTGGGCTCATATCCTCTCTTTGAGAAGTCAGATTTGATCAGCACTTCTGTGGTGGGACCGCAGACCTGCTTATCGAGGAGGGACTGGAGGTTTGCTGGAGTCTCAAAACTGTTCACTGAAAGAGATACAGGTTACTATATAGTTATATAACTCTGACATATACCACGGCGCTGTACAGAGAATCCTGAGCCAGCCATGGCAGTCTCTGTACCAGAGGAGCTTACACTCTATTGTCCCCTCCCCCATAGTCACATCAGTCTCTGTATCAGAGGAGCTTACACTCTAATGTCCCCTCCCCCACAGTCACATCAGTCTCTGTACAGAGGAGCTTACACTCTAATGTCCCCTCCCCCACAGTCACATCAGTTTCTGTACAGAGGAGCTTACACTCTAATGTCCCCTCCCCCACAGTCACATCAGTTTCTGTACAGAGGAGCTTACACTCTAATGTCCCCTCCCCCACAGTCACATCAGTTTCTGTACAGAGGAGCTTACACTCTAATGTCCCCTCCCCCACAGTTACATCAGTCTCTGTACCAGAGGAGCTTACACTCTAATGTCCCCTCCCCCACAGTCACATCAGTCTCTGTACAGAGGAGCTTACACTCTAATGTCCCCTCCCCCCACAGTCACATCAGTCTCTGTACAGAGGAGCTTACACTCTAATGTCCCCTCCCCCCACAGTCACATCAGTCTCTGTACAGAGGAGCTTACACTCTAATGTCCCCTCCCCCCACAGTCACATCAGTCTCTGTACAGAGGAGCTTACACTGTAATGTCCCCTCCCCCACAGTCACATCAGTCTCTGTACAGAGGAGCTTACACTCTAATGTCCCCCCCCCCCACAGTCACATCAGTCTCTGTACAGAGGAGCTTACACTCTAATGTCCCCCCCCCACAGTCACATCAGTCTCTGTACAGAGGAGCTTACACTCTAATGTCCCCTCCCCCCCACAGTCACATCAGTCTCTGTACAGAGGAGCTTACACTCTAATGTCCCCTCCCCCCACAGTCACATCAGTCTGTACAGAGGAGCTTACACTCTAATGTCCCCCCCCCCCACAGTCACATCAGTCTCTGTACAGAGGAGCTTACACTCTAATGTCCCCTCCCCCCACAGTCACATCAGTCTCTGTACAGAGGAGCTTACACTCTAATGTCCCCTCCCCCACAGTCACATCAGTCTCTGTACAGAGGAGCTTACACTCTAATGTCCCCCCCCCCACAGTCACATCAGTCTCTGTACAGAGGAGCTTACACTCTAATGTCCCCTCCCCCACAGTCACATCAGTCTCTGTACAGAGGAGCTTACACTCTAATGTCCCCTCCCCCCACAGTCATGAGAAGGAAGTGTCACCAGCACACCAGGATCTCCAAAATTGGGTCCAGAATTTTAATCACATAGTATCAAAAAAATAATATAGAAGCAACGTTTTGGAGCCACGCAGGACCCCTTCATCGGACTCCCCCACAGTCACACACTATTATTATTATTATACAGTACATTTATATACAGTGCCTTGAAAAAGTATTCATACCCCTTGAAATTCTCCACATTTTCTCATGTTACAACCAAAAACATAAAATGTATTTTATTGGGATTTTATGTGATAGACCAACACAAAGTGTCACATAATTGTGAAGTGGAAGGAAAATGATAAATGTTTTTAATTTTTTTTAACAGATAAATATGTGAAGTGTGTGTGTGTGTGTGTGTGTGTGGGGGGGGGGGGGGGGGAGGGGCATTTGTATTCAGCCCCCTTTACTCTGATACCCCCAACTAACATCTAGTGGAACCAATTGCCTCCAGAAGTCACCTAATTAGTAAATAGAGTCCACCTGTGTGTAATTTATTCTCAGTATAAATACAGCTGTTCTGTGAAGCCCTCAGAGGTTTGTTAGAGAACCTTAGTGAACAAACAGCATCATGAAGGCCAAGGAACACACCAGACAGGTCAGGGATAAAGTTGTGGAGAAGTATAAAGCAGGATTAGGTTATAAAAGAATCTCCCAAGCTTTGACCATCTCACGGAGCTCTGTTCAATCCATCACCGGAAAATGGAAAGAGTATGGGACAACTGCAAACCTACCAAGACATGGCCGTCCACCTAAACTGACCGGGCCGGGCAAGGAGAACATTCATCAGAGAAGAGCCAAGAGGCCCATGGTAACTCTGGAGGAGCTGCAGAGATCCACAGCTCAGGTGGGAGAATCTGTCCACAGGACAACTATTAGTCGTCTCTCCACAAATCTGCCCTTTATGGAAGAGTGACAAGAAGAAAGACATTGGAGAAAGAAAGTCATAAGAAGTCCTGTTTGTAGTTTGTGAGAAGCCATGTGGGGGAGGGGGCAGCAAACATGTGGAAGAAGGTGATCTGGTCAGAGGAGACCAAAATTCTACTTTATGGCCTAAAAGCAAAACGCTATGTGTGGGGGAAACTAACACCGCCCATCCCCCGAACACACCATCCCCACCGTGAGACATGGTGGTGGCAGCATCATGTGGTGGGGATGGTTTTCTTCAGCAGGGACAGGGAAGCTGGTCAGAGTTGATGGGAAGATGGATGGAGACAAATACAGGACAATCTTAGAAGAAAACCTGTTAGAGTCGGCAAAAGACTTGAGCCCGGGGCGGAGGTTCCCCTTCCAGCAGGACAACGACCCGAAACATCCAGCCAGAGCTACAATGGAATGGTTTACATCAAAGCATATTCATGTGTTAGAATGGCCCAGTCACAGTCCAGACCTAAATCCCATTGAGAATCTGTGGCAAGACTTGAAAATTGCTGATCACAGACGCTCTCCATCCAATCTGACAGAGCTTGAGATATTCTGCAGAGAAGAAGAATGGGCAGAAATGTCCTCTCTAGATGGGCAAAGCTGGTAGAGACACCCCCAAAAAGACTTGTAGAGAAAGGGGGTTCTACAAAGTATTGACTCCGGGGGGCGCCATACAAATGCCCCTCCCCCACACTTTTCACATATTTATTTGTATCAATTTTTCTTCCACTTCACAATTATGTGTCACTTTGTGTTGGTCCATCACATAAAATCCCAATAAAATACATTTATGTTTTAGGTTGTAAAATGACAACATGTGGGGAATGTCAACGGGTATGAATACTTTTTCAAGGCACTGTAGCTCTAACATATACCGCAGTGCTGTACACAGAACACTGAGTCAGTCACATCAGTCTCTGTACCAGAGGAGCTTACACTCTAATGCCCCCTCACAGTAACACACTATTATTATTATACATTCATATGGCTCTGACATATACCGCAGTGCTGTACAGAGAACACTGAGCCAGATACATCAAACCTGCCTGCATGGGGGGGGGGTGTCTTTACCTTTTGGGGTGTTAGGGTCCTGATCGGCCAGTCTTAGGAGGTTAGGTTGGATGTTGGGTCCTGCATTAATATCCTGAAAGAAAAAGAAAGGAGATGCCCCTTCTGATTGGTCTCTAGTCTTGGAGGACACTATATACATGAGGAAGGTTGAATGTTGGGGTGATGGCTACAGACACAAAATACAACAGGGACTCACTTTGACCAACGTAGAAGAGCTGTAGGTCAGGATATCGGAATAGAAGCCCCTCTGTTTCATAACGGGGTATTTTCTGGAGGGAGACCCCACTCTTGTATCCCTACCATCCAGAACAAGTGACGGTAGACGGGGTGACGCTCTGGGAGGTGTGCGGTTGGGGGATCGTCCGGGATGAGGTCGGATTTCTCTCTTACTGTGTTCCATCATCATTCTATGGAGAGGAGAAGGGAGACAATGAATGAAATCTGGACAGTATGTAGCATGAGGCCGGCTACACACAGGCGTTCAGGCCAGGCGTTCAGCACTTACTTATAAGGGCGCCTTCATGACCGATATGGAATGTCAGACAATCAGTATTTCCCACCACAAACAGAGCCTGGAAGGAGAGATTGAACACATTGGGTACAATGGTGATCAGGAACAGGCAGACCCTTTCCAACAGATTACAGTAAAACCTTGGATTGCGAGCAGAATTCATCCCAGAAACATGCTTGTAATCCAAAGCACTTGTACAGTGCCTTGCGAAAGTATTCACCCCCTTGAACTTTTCAACCTTTTGCCACATTTCAGGCTTCAAACATAAAGATATAACATTTTTATTTTTTGTGAAGAATCACCAACAAGTGGGACACAATTGTGAAGTGGAACGAAATCTATTGGATATTTGAAACTTTTTTAACTAATAAAAAAATTAAAAGTGGGGCGTGCAAAATTATTTGGCCCCCTTGCATTAATACTTTGTAGAGCCACCTTTTGCTGCGATTACAGCTGCAAGTCGCTTGGGGTATGTCTCTATCAGTTTTGCACATCGAGAGACTGAAATTCTTGCCCATTCTTCCTTGCAAAACAGCTGGAGCTCAGTGAGGTTGGATGGAGAGCGTTTGTGAACAGCAGTTTTCAGCTCTTTCCACAGATTCTCGATTGGATTCAGGTCTGGACTTTGACTTGGCCATTCTAACACCTGGATACGTTTATTTGTGAACCATTCCTTTGTAGATTTTGCTGTATGTTTGGGATCATTGTCTTGTTGGAAGATAAATCTCCGTCCCAGTTTCAGGTCTTTTGCAGACTCCAGCAGGTTTTCATCCAGAATGGTTCTGTATTTGGCTGCATCCATCTTCCCCTCAATTTTAACCATCTTCCCTGTCCCTGCTGAAGAAAAGCAGGCCCAAACCATGATGCTGCCACCACTAGGGATGAGCTTCAAGTTCGAGTCGAACATTGCCTGTTCACCTGTTCAGCGAACAGTGAACAATTTGGGCTGTTCGCAGCAAATTCGAAAAGCAGGAACACCCTATACAAGTCTATGGGAGAAATCTAAAGTGCTCATTTTAAAGGGTAATATGCAAGTTACTGTCCTAAAAAGTGTTTGGGGACCCGGGTCCTGCCCCAGGGGACATGGATCAATGCAAAAAAAAGTTTTAAAAATGGCCGTTTTTTCAGGAGCAGTGATTTTAATAATGATTAAAGTGAAACAATAAAAGTGTAATATTCCTTTAAATTTCGTAGCTGGGGGGTATCTATAGTATGCCTGTGAAGGGGCGCATGTTTCTGGTGCTTAGAACTGTCCCTGCACAAAGTGTCATTTGTGCAGGAAAAAAAGTCTTTTAAAATCACTTGCGGCTATTGTCGGGTCTCCGTAATACAGAGAACACTCAATGAGTGTTCTCTGTATTAGCCGACAATTCATTCATTCATTGATTAAAAAAAAAAAAAAAAAAAAGCGTGGGGGTTCCCCTAAATTCAATTACCAGGCCCTTCAGGTCTGATATGGATATTAAGGGGAACCCCGCATCAAATTAAAAAAAAAATTGACGTGGGGGTCCCCCTAAAAATCCATATCAGACCCTTTATCCGAGCACGCAACCTGGCAGGCCGCAGGAAAAGAGGGGGGGACGAGAGAGCGGCCCCCCCTCCCTCCTGAACCGTACCAGGCCACATACCCTCAACATTGGGAGGATGCTTTGGGGGTCTGTGACCCCTTAAAGCACCTTGTCCCCATGTTGATAAGGACAAGGGCCTCATCCTCACAACCCTGGCCGTTGGTTGTGAGGGTCTGCGGGCGGGGGGCTTATCAGAATCTGGAAGCCCCCTTTAACAAGGGGACCCCCAGATCCCGGCCCCCCCCTGTTTGAAATGGTAAGGGGGTACAAAAGTACCCCTACCATTTCACAAAGAAAGTGTCAAAATGGTTAAATAAGACAAACACACTTTTGAAAAATTCCTTTATTAAAAATGAAAAAAATAAAAAAAAGATTCCAGCGGTGCTAATCCACTCTTGCTATCCAGCGACGGGTCTCCGGGGTCCAGCGATGGATGATCATATCAAGCGACGGGGGATCTCTCAGTCCAGCGCTGTCCATACATCCTTCTTCTGTCTCCACTCCGGAGACACTGCAGAGAGCCCAGCGCTGACGTTTCTTATATAAGGAGGGCGGGGCCACCCGTCACCTGACCCCGCCCCTCTGACGCTGGAGAGGGAAGCCAGGGGTTCCCCAGTGATGTATGGGTGACCCCGCCCCCTCTGATGTAACACAGGTTTCCGTTATATCAGAGGGGGTGGGGCCACCCACACGTCACTGGGGAACCCCTGGCTTCCCTCTCCAGCGTCAGAGGGGCGGGGTCAGGTGACGGGTGGCCCCGCCCTCCTAATATAAGAAACGTCAGCGCTGGGATCTCCGCAGTGTCTCCGGAGTGGAGACAGAAGAAGGATGTATGGACAGCGCTGGACTGAGAGATCCCCCGTCGCTGGATATGATCATCCATCGCTGGACCCCGAAGATCCGTCGCTGGATAGCAAGAGTGGATTAGCACCGCTGGAATCTTTTTTTTATTTTTTTCATTTTTTTCATTTTTAATAAAGGAATTTTTCAAAAGTGTGTTTGTCTTATTTAACCATTTTGACACTTTCTTTGTGAAATGGTAGGGGTACTTTTGTACCCCCTTACCATTTCAAACAGGGGGGGGGCCGGGATCTGGGTGTCCCCTTGTTAAAGGGGGCTTCCAGATTCTGATAAGCCCCCCGCCCGCAGACCCTCACAACCAACGGCCAGGGTTGTGAGGATGAGGCCCTTGTCCTCATCAACATGGGGACAAGGTGCTTTGAGGGGTCACAGACCCCCAAAGCATCCTCCCAATATTGAGGGTATGTGGCCTGGTACGGTTCAGGAGGGAGGGGGGGCCGCTCTCTCGTCCCCCCTCTTTTCCTGCGGCCTGCCAGGTTGCGTGCTCGGATAAAGGGTCTGATATGGATTTTTAGGGGGACCCCCACGTCAATTTTTTTTTTTATTTGATGCGGGGTTCCCCTTAATATCCATATCAGACCTGAAGGGTCTGGTATGGATATTTAGGGGGACCCCCACATAATTTTTTTTTTTTAATTTGACACGGGGTTCCCCTTAATATCCATGTCAGACCTGAAGGGCCTGGTAATTGAATTTAGGGGAACCCCCACGCTTTTTTTTTTTTTTTAATCAATGAATGAATTAATTGTCGGCTAATACAGAGAACACTCATTGAGTGTTCTCTGTATTACGGGGAGCCGACAATTTAGCCGCAAGTGATTTTAAAAGACTTTTTTTCCTGCACAAATGACACTTTGTGCAGGGACAGTTCTAAGCACCAGAAACATGCGCCCCTTCACAGGCATACTATAGATACCCCCCAGCTACGAAATTTAAAGGAATATTACACTTTTATTGTTTCACTTTAATCATTATTAAAATCACTGCTCCTGAAAAAACGGCCGTTTTTAAAACTTTTTTTTTGCATTGATCCATGTCCCCTGGGGCAGGACCCGGGTCCCCAAACACTTTTTAGGACAGTAACCTGCATATTACCCTTTAAAATGAGCACTTTAGATTGTGAACGTTCGAGTCCCATAGACTTTAATAGGGTTCTAAAGTTCACATGAAGTTTAGGTCTGTTCGCAGGTTCTGGTGCGAACCGAACAGGGGGGTGTTCGGCTCATCCCTAGCCACCACCATGTGTGACAGTGGGGATGGTGTGTTGAGGGTGATGAGCTGTGTTGCTTTTACGGCAAACATATCGTTTTGCATTGTGGGCAAAAAGTTGGATTTTGGTTTCATCTGACCAGAGCACCTTCTTCCACATGTTTGGTGTGTCTCCCAGGTGGCTTGTGGCAAACTTTAGACAAGACTTTTTATGGATATCTTTGAGAAATGGCTTTCTTCTTGCCACTCTTCCATAAAGGGCAGATTTGTGCAGTGTACGACTGATTGTTGTCCTATGGACAGACTCTCCCACCTCAGCTGTAGTTCTCTGCAGTTCATCCAGAGTGATCATGGGCCTCTTGGCTGCATCTCTGATCAGTCTTCTCCTTGTCTGAGCTGAAAGTTTAGAGGGACGGCCAGGTCTTGGTAGATTTGCAGTGGTCTGATACTCCTTTCATTTCAAAATGATCGCTTGCACAGCGCTCCTTGGGATGTTTAAAGCTTGGGAAATCTTTTTGTATCCAAATCCGACTTTAAAATTCTCCACAACAGTATTATGGACCTGCCTGGTGTGTTCCTTGGTCTTCATGATGCTCTCTGCGCTTTCAACAGAACCCTGAGACTATCACAGAGCAGGTGCATTTATACAGAGACTTGATTACACACAGGTGGATTCTATTTATCACCATCAGTCATTTAGGACAACATTGGATCATTCAGAGATCCTCGCTGAACTTCTGAAATGAGTTTGCTGCACTGAAAGTAAAGGGGCCGAATAATTTTGCACGCACCACTTTTCAGTTTTTTATATGCTAAAAAAGTTTAAAATATCCAATAGATTTCATTCCACTTCACAATTGTGTCCCACTTGTTGGTGATTCTTCACAAAAAATTTAAATTTTATATAGAGGATGTAGATGTAGGGAGAGTGGGATTATTACGGTGCCAATTTAAACATAAAATTATGTCATAAAATTGCCAATGTCTCAGATATTATACATAGAGATTTTTTTCTACAACAAAGCTTTATTGAAAAAACACATTTTTTAGATTAAAATATTCTGTATAATAAGACGTTTTTTACGAAGAATACCACAATACAAGGATAAAAATTCAATCCACTCAGTTTAAATTGCTGGTCAAGAGTCCCGATATGTTTCGCCATAACCATGGCTTCTTCAGGGGAATCAGTTCTTTGACCCATGGGAGAATGAATAGCAACTAAGGATAACAATGAACAATACATAGTTATTTGCATAAAAGAATACAAGATGACATACCGCCCAATTTCCCCACCGGAGTAGTCTACACAAATGAATTAAAACAAAATACTTCACTGAAAATGAGCTGTTCCAATTAAACTACAATTAAATACCTACCCCTGGGTCATCCACAGGCCCACAGTTGATGGAGCCTTCCCACAAAAGGGAGAAGGGAATGAAACAACCAAGCCTTAGGTCCCACCTATAGTAACTGCAGGGGGCAGAGAGGAGACCAATCAATATAAATTGTACATAAAGAATCAAAGAAGAAAATCTATAATGGCAGCTACGCCATGCAAAGGAGATGTATATCTCATATACAAAAAAAATTTATAATGAGGAGGACATGGTGTCAGAATAACCTAAATGCAAAAAGAGTAAGACAAAAAGAATTATAAAGAGAGTAATTCCCAAGGGGGGGGGGGGGGGGAAGGGAGGAAAAAGGCTTCATAAATATGCTCACCCAAAGCGTAACCTACGGATATCTAGAGGTCTTCACCAATCAATGACAGTGGTTGGCATTCAGCAGCTGAGCCCAACCAAGACAGGGCTTAAAAGGTTCATGTTCGTCCAATTGAAGGTTCTTAATTTCTAGTGTAATTTGTTGAACGAATGCCCAAATATTGGGATTAGTCTGTAACAAAGGGAAGGATTTAGACTTGGGTTTGAATGAAGTTGGGGGGGAAAGGAAACACCAGAGACGGAGACCTGCGGCATAGCCGGAATGTGCCGCAGGTCTCCGTCTCTGGTGTTTCCTTTCCCCCCCAACTTCGTTCAAACCCAAGTCTAAATCCTTCCCTTTGTTACAGACTAATCCCAATATTTGGGCATTCGTTCAACAAATTACACTAGAAATGAAGAACCTTCAATTGGACGAACATGAACCTTTTTAATTTTGTCTCCCAAACATCGCCAAGCTCTGAGACCTTCAAAGTAGTCCTGAGTTAGTGATTAAGCCTGCGGACAAGGGAGGGAATGTCTGTGTCATGGATGTCGGGGCATATAGGAATATGTGCCTCGACATCCTTGGGAACAGACAATGGTACCGCCTGGTTTCTAAATCCTTTGTGGATAACTCCAATACACAGTATTATCAATTAATTTTTAAGGCCTATCAATTGGGCATTATAGATATCAATACTTGGAAATACCTTAATGTTATATACCCTAAAGTACCTACTTTTTATTCTTTGCCCAAATTGCATAAATCTCTAACTAGTCCACCTGGCAGACCAATAGTTTCTGGTTGCCAGGGATTAACGGAAAATGCTAGTGCACTTGTTGACAAATAAATATCTTTTTCCACACATACTTTCTCTATCCTCCTACGTCAAAGATACCATTGATCTATTAAGTTTAGAAGGCAAACAACTACCTAAGAACACCTGGTTGGTGGCTTTGGACGTTGAATGTCTATACAACTCCATTCCTCATGAAAAAGGACTCCAAGTTATTCAAGACCATTTAAGTGAAAGGGGCTCCACCTTTGAGGCATACGGTGGATTTGTCCTTCAACTTTTGAAAGTTATTTTGACCCATAATTTTTTATTATGTTTGACTCCTCCCACTACATCCAGGTGCAGGGTGTAGCAATGGGCACTAGGTGTGCCCCTTCCTACGCCAATCTGTACCTGGGGGGGGTGGGAGAGGGCAACTTTTTCTGATGACCGGCTATCTAGCTTAACCGGACACATTTTGAGTTGGCATCGTTATATTGACGATGTCCTCTTGTTTTGGACAGGAACTATTGATGAGTTGAGGCTGTTTTTTGACCAACTGTCCATTAATAGCTTCAATTTGAGCTTTGGCTATATTTCATAGTAATCTCAGATTGAATTCTTGGACCTACAAATTTTGATCGACGATGAAGGTAGACTTAATTCATCATTATACCGTAAACCATCAGCAGGAAATACCATCCTGCATGCTTAAAGTGCCCACCCTCAACAACTACTCAATAGCATTCCGTATAGTCAGTATCTTCGCCTCCGACGAAATTGTACCTCGGACTCTGATTTTTATCAGGCTGCGGGGGGATCTTTTTATTAGACTCCAGCAGCGAGGTTATAGCAAGTCTCTTCTAAAATGCACCTTCAATAAAGTTGCTAATTGTAACCGAGCTGACCTTAACTTTCCCCAAAATACTGCTTCAATCGATCAGCCTATTCGGATAATTACTCAGTATTCGCGACAACATTCCCAAAGGAGAGAAATTATTTCCAAGTATTGGCCTCTTCTTCTGGCAGATCAGATGATTCAGAAATATATTGGACCTTATCCACAACTTACTTACCGTAGGTCCCAATCTATGAAGGATCGCTTGGTTACCAGCCACCACTTTGTGCCAGATCGACCAACTAGACCCACGAGAAGAGGCACCTTCTGTTGTGGGTCATGTGATGTTTGTAAATTTATTTCCAATTCTTCATATGTTTCCTTACCCAACGCCATGTCACTTGTAAAACTATTGGTGTAGTCTACCTAGCCCAATGTTCCTGTGGTTGTTTTTTTATTGGGAAAACCAAACGCCCGTTCTTCAAACGGATTAGAGACCATATGTCCCCTTTATTGAAACGCCAATGTAACACTGCACTTAATAGACACATCGGCTAACATCATGACTTTGATGTAAATGTGGTACACTTCTCCGCCCTTGAGCATGTACCAATGCACGCATGAGGAGGGGAAATGGATTCCACATTATTAAAACTGGAAAGAAAATGGATACACAACTTGGATGCTACCCAGCATCCCGGTTTGAATGAGTATATTACATTTAAACATTTTTTTTTTTTTTTTTTTTTATAATTTTAGGCCGTTCGGCCATATCTGGACCTTGCCCAACTTGATTGTCTGCCATGACTCTCTCCCCCCCCCCCCCCCCCCCCTATACATATCAAATTGTATGTTTGTTCAATATGATTTTTCATTCAATATATCTCATCATCCATTTAATTTATAATTTGTTTACGTGGTTATTTTTTTATTTATTTTTTTCTCTTGGATACATGATTTAATGTTTTCATTATGATTATCGGTAATACCCTTGGTAAAACTTTTTTGTACCTCCCTGTTTTTTCTTTTTTTTTCATTGTATAGATTTGTAATTCTCCTTAAGTTGATTGATATAAATTTATTTTTATCATACTGCCTAATCCCCCACTGCTCTAGCCTCACAAAATTGCGTTAACTCTTTTTGTATGTGATTTAATTTTATGGATTTTTTTTTTATTGGTATGGTTGCCCCTGGCTCATTCTCTTGTGCCCTGTTTTGGTGCTGCTTTTCCCCCTTGGGTGATCCAGCCGGGTTCTAGCCTTTCAGTGCCTTTATGGACCCCCCGGGCTCTGTGTTGTGGAAACAGCGCCCGTTGTAACACTCTCGGCCTCGGTGCACGCCCCTTGCTATCTGTCCTACCTTTCTGTCCCCAATCTGGTACTATATTCCGGAATATACCATCTAATTATGCCCGTTCGAGTCACCTCTGACAATTCGCGTCATTTGCATCACTATGCTGATGCCTTGTTAGCCGCTAGGCATTCTGGGGATTGTAGGCATACTGTGTGGGGCGGGCTCCTATGCGGAGAGTGCTCTGTCCGCTCTGTTGGCGCGCACACTCGGCGCATGCGTGGTCTGATGTTGACGTCGCATGCTGATGACGTCCGAGTGTTAGCGCCCACAGGGTGGGGGGTATATAAGACCCTCCAGCCTCTGGCTGGTTGCTGGCTCTTTGGGGACGCTGATGTCTATCGCACAGGCGGACAAGGTTAGTTGCATGGTTTGGCTGATTGTGTTCCACACCAGTCCAGCCTTCGTCTTAGCGTTTTTTACATGCAGTTTGCATACATGTATGTCTCCTTCTTTGCTCCTTTTATTAGGGGCCACATTGTTGGGCAAGATTGCTCGTTATTCAGCCCGGTCTTGGTTGGGCTCAGCTGCTGAATGCCAACCATTGTCTTTGATTGGTGAAGACCTCTAGATATCCTTAGGTTACGCTTTGGATGAGCATATTTATAAAGCCTTTTTCCTCCCCCTCCCCCCCCCCCCCCCCCCCTCTCTTGGGAATTACTCTTTATAATTCTTTTTGTCTTACTCTATTTGCATTTAGGTTATTCTGACACCATGTCCTCCTCATTATAAATTTGTTCTAACATTCTCAGCGTCCCCGATACAAATTTTTTATATCAATTTTTGATCGGTATGTATATGAGATATATATCTCCTTTACATGCCGTAGCTGCCATTATAGATTTTCTTCTTTGATTCCTTTTTTTTTTTTTTTTTTTATCAATAACGTTTTATTGAAAGATATTCGACATACAGTTGAAGTGCAAGGGTCTTTCAATCAACAATACAAAACTTTCAAATGGAAAATACAGGGATTGGCAAATTTTTCAAGTACTGTGTCACTATCTATTTGCAGACCATGTTCCAGTATACACTTCTCAAGATTGTCCAGCGCAGGATATATATATATATACAACCTATGCAACCACAGTCAAACAAACATATTATCCTGCCGGCATAATAAGCGGTCGCATGGGTCCCTGGAGGATACCCATGGACAGGGACAGATGAGAGAAGAAAGTAGGAGAGAGAGAGGGAAAAAAAAAAGGGAAAGGAAAAGGGGAGGGGGGGAGATGGAAGGCTCAACCAACATCAGCCAATACCTGGTTTTGGATTACTAGGTTCCTCCTGGCGGTGCCACAGTTCCCAAATCGGGTTGTGCACGTCCAGGCGGTCCTGCAGCCTCGCTGTCATCTTCTCCATTGTCTCTACCTCCCTAATCCTAGCATACAGCGCTCCCTCCAGTGGAGGGGTCCGGCACTTCCAGTTCAATGCCACTAGGCAGCGAGCTGCCGTGAGAATGTGCCTGACCAGTTTCCCCTGTGGGGCCGGGGTTTTCAGGGGCGACAGCCCTAGCAGGAAAAATGTAGGGGTGAGGGGGACTTCCCTCTCTAAGAGGTGAGTCAGGAGTTGACGCACTGACTCCCAGTAGGGTACTATCAGTGGACATTCCCAGTATATGTGATACAATGTTCCCCTGTCTCCCAGGCATCTCCAGCAGCGATCCGAGCTTGCCGGATGGATGGCGTGGATCACATCAGGGGTCATGTACCAGAAGTAGAGTATTTTATAAATATTTTCTTTATAGAGCGTGCATATCGAAGACTTGGATGCCTGAATCCAGATGATCCTCCATTGGTCCACGGGTGTCATTCAGTATTTTATAGATGTCCGAGATCAGACCTTTTTGGGTCGAGCCTGCCAAGATGAGGTTTTCAAAGGGGGTCGGAGTGGAGAATTGCAGGCTCAGTGCAAATGTCAAGGCATAGTGTCGGATTTGGAGATACCCGTAGAAAACCTGCTTCAGGAGATCAAATTTGGACTGTAAGTCTGCAAAGGAACGCAGTTTATGGGTGCAAGGATCTACCAGATGGCCATAATGGAAAAGGTTTCTTGTGGTCCATGGTTAGGACATCTGATGAGTCAGGCTATCTGGCAGTTTGGGATTACAGGCAAACGAGGTCAGGAGCGAGCTTTCCAATGATAGCTCATGTTGCCGTGACAGTGCGCGCCAGAGCTTTCGGAGTAGTGCCATCGGGCCTAATAGCCGTGTGGATTCTACCTCCGTGTTCGCATTCCATAGCAGACTATTGGGGTGTATTGGGGCGAGCCATAACTTCTCTATCTCTGTCTATTTTATTATATGTCCGGAGCCTAAACCAAGAGGTTACCGCCCTTAGTTGTACCGCCTGGTAATACTTAGTGAGGTTAGCCAGGCCGCCATCCAATCGGGCCGCCTGCAATACAGAGCGTGTGATCCCATGCCTTCTGTAGTTCCAAGTGAAGTTCAGTAAGTCAGCTTGTAAGTGATTCAGTTGGCCATAGGGGACTGGTATGGGTAGGGTCTGGAAGAGGTATAATCGCTTTGGGAGGATCGTCGTCTTTATAGACGCGATCCTCCCAAGGAGTGAGAGATGGTGTTTTTTCCACTGTTGGAGGAGGGTTCTAATGTTATGGAGAAGGGGAGGAAAGTTTGCCTGATAGAGCGTGGAATACTGTAGGGTGATATAAATCCCTAGGTACTTCAGTGCCTTAGCCCTCCAGCTGTAGGGGAAGTTGGCTTTGAGATGTGCTACCTCCTCTACCGGGGTGTTAATTGGGAGTGCCTCTGACTTGGAGGTATTTATTTTATATCCCGACAGGGCCCCATAGCATTCCAGTTCCCTGTGAAGGTTAGGGAGGGAGGTTCTGAGTTGTATCAGCGAGAGTATTACATCGTCTGCAAACAGGGAGATTTTAAACTCCCTGTCTCGCACCATTACGCTCTCAGGCTGGGTTCGCACTGCTGCGGGGGGAGATCCGGATGTGATTCGCACCGCAAATCACATCCGATCTCTGTAGCGATGCGAGTTCAGCCATACAGATAGTATGGCTGAATTCGCAGCGCTCCCGCAGCAAACTCGCACGGGACCCTTTTTTTGGTCCGCAACAGAATCGGATCGCATGGGGGTTCACACCATGCGATCCGATTCCTGTGCGAGTCAGCAGATCGCACTGCGATATGCGGACGGATCTGGGGGTGTCATTAACATAACATTGACACTGCCGGCGGGAGTAATGCGATGCGGGAAAACGCCGCGGATTCGTGGCGTTCCCGCATCGCAGCGGTGTGAACCCGGCCTTAATGTCCGGGTTTTTACGGATAGTGGCTGCCAGGGGCTCGACACATAATGCGAAGAGCAGGGGCGAGAGCGGACATCCCTGTCTGGTGCCATTCTGTACAGGTAGTGGGGTAGAGAGGGCAAAGGGGAGCTTGACCTGGGACGTAGGGTTCAGGCATAGGTGCTGGATAGCCCTAAAAAAGGGTCCTCTGATCCCTGTGTGGCGAACAGGAAGGGCCACCCCAGGCGGTCAAATGCCTTCTCCGCGTCCAGACCCAACAGCAAGGCCTGGCCTCCCTCCCTGTTCACCACCTCCACCAAATCTATGATCTTCCTGGTATTATCCCCTGCTTGGCGCATGGGGACAAAGCCTACCTGATCTTTATGGATCAGGGACGGAAGGACCATGGTTAAGCGCAGAGATAGGAGTTTGGTAAAGATTTTGAGGTCAGAGTTCAGCAGGGTTATTGGTCTATAACTGGCACACATGGCGGGGTCCTTCCCTGGTTTAGGGATTACCATAATGAAGGAGCTCTGCATATCCCGTGGGATCGGGGTATCCTGCAGGAATGCATTAAACAGCCTGCACATAGTGGGGAGCAGGGAGGGAAGGAATTCCTTGTAATACTCATACGGAAAACCGTCCGGGCCTGGGGCTTTACGATTGGGTAGGGATTTGACGGTCTGCTCTATTTCCTCCTGTGTAATCGGGGAGTTTAAGGAGTCTAAATCTGTTGTTTGGAGCTTTTGATATTCCACTATGGTCTAGGTACTGCTGCATTCGCGCGGTAAGGTCCGGCGAGGGGGGGGATTGGTCGGGATGTCGTGATTATTGTAAAGGGTCCTATAAAAGTCTGCAAAGGATTGGGCTAGGTCTCTAGGGTGAGAGACCAATCGGGCCCGATCTGTCCTGAATCTGGTGTGGGGTCGACATTAAAGCGGTGTCCCTCAACTTTCTCGCCAAGAGTGTATGGGCCTTATTACCCTTATAGAACAGCTGCTTCAACTTAAAGCCTGTTCAACTCGACCCAGAGCGAGTTCAGCTAAAGTTGCCCTGAGGGACGTGATTTTCTTTAGGAGAGTTAGGGTGGGGGCATTTTGCAAACGCTTCTCTGAAGTTCTAAGCTCCCTTTCCGTGTGTAGCTGCACAGCCCTCACATCCTTCTTCATGGCAGAGGAGAGTGCCAGACATCTGCCCCTCATTACCGCCTTATGGGCCTCCCACAAAGTGGGCACGGACACTTCTCCAGTGTCATTTTCCTCTAGATAGTTTTGCAGGGTAGTATGGAGCTCTGTTTTCGAGGGGAGGTGCTGGAGCAGGAACGCATTGAGACGCCAGGTACAGGGCTTGCGCGCCGGGGAGCCCAGATCCAGGGTCAGTACCACCGGGGCATGGTCCGACCATGAAATTGGTAGAATCTGCGCTGTGTGGGCCATGCACAGGGTAGCACTATTGACAAATAGGTAATCAATGCGGGAGTGGGTGCGGTGGGGGGGCGAATAGAATGTGTACTGTCGATCGCCAGGATGGAGGGCCCGCCAGGCATCAAGAGTGAGTTGTCGGAATTGTTTGGAGTCCCTAAGCGATTAAAATCCCCCCACCACCAACACCCCGTGGTCTGTACGGCGGGTCAGTACTCTATTGGGAAATCCCATCTGCTTAGCATTTGGGACATATATTGCAAAAAGTGTAATCTCCCTGTCTAGCCACCGTCCCCGGAGGATGAGAAAGTGACCTCGGGGGTCGGCGTAATGGGACGAATACGTAAAAGGGGACCCTTGTTTAATCAATATGGCTACACCCGCTCGCTTATGGGGACCCGATGCTTGGTAATGCTGCGGATAATATCTGGATGCGAACGCAAAAGAGCCCTCTTGATCAAAGTGAGTTTCCTGCACCATTATAATACTCGCTCCCGACCGCCTAAATTCCCCCAATGCCAGCTGCCTTTTACGGTTGGAATTTAAACCATGGACATTCAATGACAAAATCTTAGTCATGGGTACTGGGGTGGGGGGTGCATATACTCATCTGATGCAGGTGGAGTCGTTCCGAGCAGCGAGGCACCGCACGGGAGGCGATCCAGGTGTGTAGACGACTAATGCTGTGGAGCCAATTACCATCACAGGATGAGGGGGGGGGGGGGTGTGTGAGGAAAAGCTAGGAAGAAGAGAAAAACATTTAGTGGTAAAACCAAACATAAACAACAATAAGATCAGCAGTGGACCTGTAGAGGCCAGCTGGCCTAGGTCTAACCGGCTTCCCGTGAGACCCGCCAGCCCCGCTCGGGTAGGGTGAGCCAGGGGGGCCCAGGGGAACCCAGAGACAAACATACAAGACCTTAGAAACTGCTTGTATTAAAAGTCCAGCAGTCTAAGGGGGAGTGGGGGGTGGAAAGAGATATGCGGCTACTATCTCTCTAAAGTCTCATCTGAGACTAGCCCATAGTGTTCAAAAAATCTGTGGCTAGGGTGCCAGAGGCATTACGTAAGTGGCCTATGGCCAGGGTAGCTCCAGTGGGGAGGGCAGCAATAAGCCTAGGGGAGAACAATAAGAAACTAGTGTCTCCTTAGGTAACTGATCAGGCCCGATAATAACACGTTCACGATCTGCATTGTGGATTGCTTCTGCCTCTAGGGGACATCTCTGGACCACGGAGGCGCTTGGGTGGAGGAACCTTCTGCCACACTGTAGGACGTTTAGGGGGGGTTGTGAAAAGATCCCAGTCCGGAAGCTGGGGGGCTTTAAGCCCCAAAGTGTCGCAGAAAGCCTCTAAGTCCTCCAGGTACCGCAAGATCGCCGTCCGGCATTGGTGCCTGGCCGTAAGGCTGAAGGGGAATCCCCAGGGGTATGGGATATGCTCGTCTTGGAGGATACGCAGCAGTGGTTGAAGTAGTCTGCGTTTTTGCAGGGTGATTCAGGATAGGTCCGGGAACAACTTCACGTTGTGGACGAGGCAGGCTTGCCTCATGATATCTTCCTTCAGTGGATATGAAGTCAGCCTGCAAATAATATCACGGGGTCTGGCCGTGGAGCCTTTAGGCCGCAGTGCTCGGTGTGCTCTGTCCATTTCTATATTATGGGTGTGGGCCTCCCCGAGGAGATCATTGAAGAGTGATCGTAGGACATTATGGACATCCTCCTGGCCCTCCGCTTCAGGAATCCCTCGGACACGAATGTTGTTCCTGCGCCCCCAATTATCCAGGTCTTCTAGGTGGCGTTGCATGTCTCTGAGGAGGGTGCGGTGTTCCGATCCCTGAATCTGGGTACGGTGGACAGCCAGCTTTGTTTCTTGGATTTCCTCCTCCTGCCATCTCCACTCTGTCAGCTAGATGTTTAAGACCTGATTGGAGGGTTTGGATCTCAGATCTGCAGGTTGACTTCACGTCCTCTATTAGTTGTTTGAAATCATCCTTGGTCGGCATCGATTGAAGATATGCGTGCCATGGGGAGGGCAGCGGGGGGGGGTGCATCTCCTGTCCCCGGGCCTGATGGAAGTCATCGGGTGGGTGCAGGGGGAGACAATCCGCTCTCAAGGGAGGATTCAGAGTGGCTGGGTAGGCAGGTGTCTCTTCCCAGGGCTCAGTCCAGTCCGGGCTACGTGGAAGCAGGTGGCCCCCATCCAGAACCTGTGGTGACTGTGCCCTGGCTGAAGTGCTGGGCATAGGAGAGAGCCGATGTGGCATGAGGGGTTGGTAGGTCCGGGCGCCCCAGTCTCGGGTTCTCAGTGCCCCAGGTGAGGGAGGGCCCGAGCGGGTGGATCCGCTGGTGGTGGGGGCATCTGTGCGCCCATAGGGTGGGGACAGGTAGGGCCAATTGGTCAGGGATGGGAAGTCCTCATCCCCCCCTGCATAATCCAGTGCCCCTGAATGCAGCCCCGCCATGCCTGGGTCCGAGGCCGTGCGCAGCAAGCACGGAAAAGGCCTCTGAGCATTGGGTGTAGTTCAGCTGCGGCTTCGTTGGGAGTTCTAAGATGGCCGCCGGGAGTACAGGGAGGACGGCCGCCTGCTGGGATGAAGGCCTATGGAGAGGACTCACCGCTCCCCGATCCCGGGATGTCCCCTCCACTGGCTGGGGTAAGGTGTGTGGATGCGGGGGGGCCCGCTGCTGCTGCATGGCTGGGAGGGATCTGCGGTAATGGGGTGCGGCCTGCTCCGTGGCGCCGGCCGGCGCCATCTTGGACTTCCATCCCGGCGGAGCTTCTGACTGCCCAAAGTAGCCCCGGAGGGTCGAGGACGAGCTCAAAGGAGATTGAAATGACCCCCGTGACTTCATGGAGCGGGTCGTCTGTGGCTCGTGTAGCTGAGGCTGAGAGAGAGCTCACAGTCTATGCGACCATGCTGTTCCGGTGCCAGCCACACCCCCCCTTCTTTGATTCTTTATGTACAATTTATATTGATTGGTCTCCTCTCTGCCCCCTGCAGTTACTATAGGTGGGACCTAAGGCTTGGTTGTTCCTTTCCCTTCTCCCTTTTGTGGGAAGGCTCCATCAATTGTGGGCGTGTGGATGACCCAGGGGTAGGTATTTAATTTGTAGTTTAATTGGAACGGCTAATTTTCAGTGAAGTATTTTGTTTTAATTCATTTGTGTAGACTACTCCGGTGGGGAAATTGGGCGGTATGTTATCTTGTATTCTTTTATGCAAATAACTTTGTATTGTTCATTGTTATCCTTAGTTGCTATTCATTCTCCCTTGGGTCAAAGAACTGATTCCCCTTAAGAAGCCATGGTTATGGCGAAACATATCGGGACTCTTTTGACCAGCAATTTAAACTGAGTGGATTGAATTTTTATCCTTGTATTGTGGTATTCTTTGTAAAAAAACGTCTTATTATACAGAATATTTTAATCTAAAAAATTGTTTTTTTTTCAATCAAGCTTTGTTGTATAAAAAAAAATCTCTATGTATAATATCTATCTGAGAGATTGGCAATTTTATGACATAATTTTATGTTTAAATTGGCACAGTTATAATCCCACTCTCCCTACATTTACATCCTCTATTTGCAACTAAGGATGAGGTGCCCCATCTATTAAATTTTCTCGCCACAAAACTCCTTTCCCTAAAATTTTATATCTTTGTTTGAAGCCTGAAATGTGGCAAAAGGTTGGAAAGTTCAAGGGGGCCGAATACTTTCGCAATGCAGTGTATGTATGTGTGTGTGTGTGTGTGTGTGTGTGTGTGTGTGTGTGTGTGTGTGTGTGTGTATATATATATATATATATATATATATATATATATATATATATATATATATATATATATATATATATATATATATATATATATATATACACACACACCCCTTTTAAAGTACAAAAAGAGAAAATCGCTACTGTAAATATAACTTTCACAGTTCTACTGTAAAAAAATGAACCCCTTTTTAAAGTAGCGATTATCTGCTTTTTTATTTTTTTGTATAAAGGGCGAATTTTCATCTTTTTAACTCCATTATGCTACTAAATATCTTAGACCTGGTTCACATCTATATGTTTGGTGCTTTTTGCAGAAACGCTCTACAGTTCATTAAATGTTTCCCATGGAACATGTTCATATCTGTGCTTTTTTTTTTTTTCAGCCGCTGCATATTTGGAAAGGGTCAGGGAATTTTAAACGCAAAACGGTGCTTCTTTGGTTCAATACACTTCAATGGAGAAGCCGCAGAAAAGCATATAATGTGTTTTTGAAGCAATTTTGTGTTTTTTTTTTTTTTTCCTGCCCAAAAAATGCAAATTGCAGTAAAATCACGTGCGCAGAAATAAAAAAGCACAGCAAAAAGCACTACAGAAACAGATCAAAAGAAAACTGCATAGGTGTGTAACGAGCCTTATGCTGGCCACATGGATTCATTTTAAGATGAGAATATTCAGAAGAAAAATTATTGTACATTCGCTGAATGAAAGAATTTTGTTTGAAATTTTCACTTGTTTTTAACATTCTGTTTTTAAAAGTAATGCAATTTCTGAATGAAAACAACATAGTGTCTGAAAATTCCTTTAACCAAGCATTTTCCCATCACGGTGGTTGAAAATGAACGTCAATTTGACACTTTTTTTTTTTTTATTTTTTTTATTAGGTTTTTGACCGATTAATCGAAACAATAATCGGCCAACTAATCGATTTATGAAAATAATCGTTAGTTGCAGCCCTAATATAGATTTACAATTTTTTTTTATTTTTTATTTTTTTCCCTACAGGTAAGCTTTATTATAGGTGCGCACACTTTTTTTTTTTTTTTTTTTTGTTTAATTTTATTTTTTATCGTTCTGCAGGACTGGCAGCCACCGTTTGCAGTTGAAGTGGATAACTTTCGTTTCACCCCTCGCATTCAGAGACTCAACGAGCTGGAGGTGAGCATCTAAAACATTGTCTGTCTGGTGCTGGTTGTCCCCTCGCTGTGGTGTCAAAACTATCATTCCAAGAAACCTGCCGTGCTGTACTCCACATCCATATGGGGGGTTGGGGGGGTAGAGCTGCCATTGCCTGGGTTTTGTCTTAAAGCTGAACACCAGCAATTCGCTCTGTAAAATATGCCGGCATACTAAAAGTTTAAGGCGGAGTTCCACCTAAAAATTAGGTTTTCTGCTCATTTGACATCCCACCCACCCCCGGTGACACATTTTACACCTTTCTAGGTGGGGGGGGGGGGGCAGATACCTCTTTGACAGGTACCCTGTCCTCACTTCTGGGAGACAGGGCCACGGCCAATTATGTCAGCGGCTTGGCTCCCTCCTAATTCCCCCACCAGCGGTGCTTCATGCATGCGCAGTACGGTGAAGCCGTAAGGCTGCACTGCCAGGTTCCCTTACCGGCAATGGCGACGGCAGCACCCAACAGAAACATGACGATGTCGCTGGACTCCAGGACAGGTAAGTGTCCGATTATTAAGTCAGCAGCGGCAGTATGTGTAGCTGCTGGCTTTTAAATTTTGCAGGGGTGGGCGGACCTCCGCTTTAAAGTAGAACTGAAGGCAATCCTTCCCTCGTTTCCTTCCGGAACCTGCAGGACAAAGGCATAATGTACTGGTATGCATAGAATACTAGCACATGATGAAACTCGCCTTAGAACTAAGCCTCTCCAGCACTGACTGGGCTGACTACTTCTTCTCGCATCCTTTTCTCCGGGGTCGCGGGCTGCGGCGCTGTGAGTGGCCGAAACGCCATGCTGTCACTCGTGTGTGTGTGTGTGCGCGCCGGAGCCCTCAGCTTCCATCAAACTCTGAAGTCACCGCGCGGTAAGCTGGACCTTCAGAGCGTGTGTGAATATCTCCTAAACCGTGCACGTTTTTAGGAGATCTTCATTTTACCTACAGGTAAGCCTTATAGGCATTTATTATTGGCTTACCTGTAGGTAAAAATCACCAAGCGGGGTTTACAACCACTTTTAAAGTGCTTGTAAACCCTTACAAACCACTTTGACCTACAGGTAAGCCTAGATTAAGGCTTACCTGTAGGTCCAATAAATATCTCCTAAACCTATACGTTTTAGGAGATATTTACAAAAAGACAGACGGCAGGCACACTGGGCAGGCCGCTCGTGTCTGCATGCTGCGCAGGAGTGACGTCATCGCGGCTCCGGCGAATCACAGCGCCAGAGCAGCGAGACCCGGAAGTCGTTCTGGGATACATGGCAGCGGCGAAGAGGAAGACGGGGGACTGCTTTGGGAGCTTCGTTCTCAGGTAAGTTATTCATAATGACATTAAGGGGGACCCCCCCCCCTCACCCAGCTCAACAGGAATCAGAAGATTTTTCGTGGTTTTCTGGGGGAAAACCCAAAATGTGAAATTTTTCTTTTATACTTTCAATGATGTGGGTTAACAGGACAAATGGAGAGGTTGAATCTCCCTAAGGGGGGCACAGACAGCAATAAAAACTGACAAGCCTTCTAATCCCTCTCCCCTTTATCCAAAACTAAGTTATTTTTTTTCCTATTTAGTTATACTTTAAAGTGGTTGTAAAGCCTAAAATATATATTTTTTTTTACTTTTTAATGCATTCCTTGCATTAAATTAATTAAAAACCCTCTTTGTTAAAAAAAATATCCTTATACTTGCCTACACTGTGAAGATCGTTTTTTTCAGAGTGGCCCCAATCCTCCTCCTGGGGTCCCCCAATGCTGCTTGCGGCTCCTCCCATCGGTAAACCCCCTAAAAGATGCGCTCTCCTGCGTCATTGGATTTGATTGAAACCAGAGGGAGCCAATGGCTGCGCTGCTATCAATCTATCCAATCAAGAGCTGAGAAACCTGGACAGAGAGGTCCAGCGTGTCTCCGGCAAGGGAATGAACGGGCTCAGGTAAGTAAAACGGGCGGGCTGGGTGGGGGGAGGAGCGGTCACTGTCAGAAGGAGATAGAGCGAGATATATGTATGTGTGTATATATGTATATAATTTTGTCAGCATGCCCCCCTCTTACTTGGCCCTCATTCGATCCTCCAGCACCATGCACATCTGCAAGTATATAATCCTCTCTCTATATCAGGGGTGTCCAAACTTTTTTCAAAGAGGGCCAGATTTGATGAAGTGAACATGCTTGAGGGCCGACCATTTTGTCTGACATTCTTTAAACCATTAAAATTTGGTCTAAGTGTGTTCATCCGAGCACTAATACACGGCCCAACAAGAAATCTTACATTTTAAATAAAGACCTGTGAAGCAAAATAAGGGTCAGTGCCCATCTGCAGCCCCCACCGTCTGTTGCCATGAATGCAGCCCCCACAACACGTTGCCATCAGTGCAACCTGATTCATGTCCTCTGCAACCTGGGAGGGGGCAGGATGAGCATCGTTCGACATACAGGAGAAACTCCCTGTTTCTATCGACAGCCTCTTTAATTGAAAGTCCCGCCTCCTGTGATGGACAAAACAGTTGTCCAATGGCAGCACAGAAAACGGGACTTCCTTTTACACAGGACGCTGTGTAAACAGGAAATACTCCTTTATCCACGGCACTCGTCCCGCCCCCTCCATGGCAGCCAGCATATCTATCGTTTGTGGCCCCCGGCGATCGGGGATTCGTTGGGGGCCACAAAAGATAGATACATGCATACATACATACATACATACATACATACATACATACATACATACATGCATAGATATATATGTGTGTGTGTGTGTGTGTCAACATTACCAGGCGGGCCGGACTTTGGACATGATATATAGATGGATATAGATATATAATGATGGGGGGGGGTTCTTTTTCGCTCCTCTTCTTCCTTTATTTTTTTTTTTTATTTTTTTGCGCGAAAAATAAAAACCCCAGAGGTGATCAAATGCCACCAAAAGAAACTATTTGTGGGTGGAAAATGTGATTATCACTAGCGGCTGGTATGTCCACTATCAATAATCGCTGTGTTCTCCTGGCGGGGACAGCTCCCCCCCCCCCCCCACCACCTGGGGATTCCCCCATAAGCACTGTCTGTCCATAGTTGCAGGAAAGAAATTTGCAAAGTCTATGGCTGGCCTTCGAAATTTTTGAATTCCTTTTTTCTTTTGTAATTCCTCGTATTTGTAATAAAGGCAACTTTTGTAGCAGAACTGCTTGGAGAAAATGGGGAAAATAACATCTTGGGAACCAAGAGAAGGCAACTTATTTTGCCAAAGGCAAATGAAACCTCCTATTGAGGAGAGTCCTGTTCAGTGCAGGCACAGGGAGCCCGGAGGCCAGAAAAAACCCTGAAATGCAAAGATTGGTGTATTTTTCTCATCACAAAACTTCTCTCTCCTGCTAGGCTCAAACCAGAGTGAAGCTTAACTACTTGGACCAAATTGCAAAGTTCTGGGAGATCCAGGGGTCATCGCTCAAAATCCCCAATGTGGAGCGCCGAATTCTGGACTTGTACACCCTGAGCAAGGTAAAGGGGACGTGGTGTAGAGGTCGTGGGGGGGGGTAAAGTGTACGTGGTGTAGAGGTCAGGGGGGGGCTAAAGGGTACGTGGTGGAGAGGTCGGGGTGTAAAGGGTACGTGGTGGAGAGGTCGGGGTGTGTTATGACTTAGGATGAGAAGGTTTCCCCAACCCTAGACTACCATCATCTGGGTACCCTGAGGTGTACCCGTAAGAAGGGAAATTAAAAAATCTATTTCAGTTATAGGCTAATGCAGTACAGTTCTCAGTCTACCTACGATGTGCTTCAGTACTGATCTCCCTGTAAGCGCTCCATTCCATGTAGTTTCAATTTTAGGTCAGTTGACTTAGATTTTGCCATTCAAGCCAGTTCAAAATCTTGCAAAACTACTGCAAAGGGTCTAACCTGCATGTAATTGCATGTAAGTGACCCTGCCATTACTCTTTCAAGTCTCCATGTACCCTACGAAAGAGAGGTAAATTCTTACCACTGCTGTTCTGCTGAACACTGCACCATTCATAAGGGTTCTCCTGAGGTCTATTTGAAAACCAACACTTTTCAGGTATAGTAAAAAAAACAGAAGCATAGGCATGGGACTGCTGACTTCTCCTCCCAGAGGCACGATGGGAGGGCTGACTTCTCCTCCCAGAGGCACGATGGGAGGGCTGACTTCTCCTCCCAGGGGCACGAGGGGAGGGCGGCTCCCAGGGGCACGAGGGGAGGGCGGCTCCCAGGGGCACGAGGGGAGGGCGGCTCCCAGGGGCACGAGGGGAGGGCGGCTCCCAGGGGCACGAGGGGAGGGCGGCTCCCAGGGGCACGAGGGGAGGGCGGCTGGTTGCTCCCAGGGGAACGAGGGGAGGGCGGCTGGTTGCTCCCAGGGGAACGAGGGGAGGGCGGCTGGTTGCTCCCAGGGGAACGAGGGGAGGGTGGCTGGTTGCTCCCAGGGGAACGAGGGGAGGGCGGCTGGTTGCTCCCAGGGGAACGAGGGGAGGGCGGCTGGTTGCTCCCAGGGGAACGAGGGGAGGGCGGCTGGTTGCTCTCAGGGGCACGAGGGGAGGGCGGCTGGTTGCTCCCAGGGGCACGAGGGGAGGGCGGCTGGTTGCTCCCAGGGGCACGAGGGGAGGGCGGCTGGTTGCTCCCAGGGGCACGAGGGGAGGGCGGCTGGTTGCTCCCAGGGGCACGAGGGGAGGGCGGCTGGTTGCTCCCAGGGGCACGAGGGGAGGGCGGCTGGTTGCTCCCAGGGGCATGAGGGGAGGGCGGCTGGTTGCTCCCAGATGGGGAGGAATGATGGGGAAATGTAGTGCCATAACAGCTGGAGGACCGCAGTTGCCCTCCCCTGGTTTAGCTCGACCTGTGTTCAGAGCAATAAAGCTTTTTTCTCTTATTTTCACCGACAGACACAGCTCCTCTCTCTAACTAAATGGGTTTGTTAGCCTGCCATTAGGAGAACTAGGCAAAAATTGTAACACAATACACAGAACTTTAATCCCGTCCTGGGGGGTGGACCCTGTGCTAACAACCCTCCCTGCTCCCATGCAGAACTCCGTTTTATTTTGCCTAGTGAAGGAGAATGACCTAGGAACCCTGCGGGCCCTTTGGTCCTTTTTTTTTTATTTTTTTTTGCGCAAGATGAAAGATCCTGGGATCTTCTATCAACTATCGGCTGGGTGACAGGCTGGTTAAGTTATCCTTGTAGTCTCCCCAGTCCGGGCATCGAGCGTGTGCAGGCCACAGCTAAGGCTCGGCAGGCCATGACATACCTCCGCTCCAGAGGTGGTCAGTGAGCTTCAATGCTCTGGGGTATACGTATGACCGGGCTACTGATGTCTGGATCACAGTATACTGGGCCAGCAGCTACCCTGTAACTGCAAGACAAAATCAATCGGCGCTGAACAAATTAAAATTGCATACAATTTGTACTAAAATACTGCGGCTAGAATACTATAGGTCAAAATACCAAATCCCATAATAGAAATTAAAGAAAACTCCACAAAATGATACTAACAGAAATATTTAAAAGTTATTTTAAACGAAATATAGGATAGGTAAGATTAGCGTCAAGAGTCCACAAGTGCAGAGTGTCTTCATTCAGCAAGAATAAAGATGATGTGATCCCCCTCCACCAATGGATAAGATGGACTCTAACCTTAAGCAATGGACCCCTGACAAATCAGACAGGTCAAAAAAGCATATCCCCACCAGGGGTTAATCACAGGCATCAGCATTCAGACAGGGGTGCTCCGAGAGTTGATCCTTCTCATATCTCATATATCAGCATAATTCCACATGAAAGCATAAGAGGACAATATCTAGTGCTCTCCGTTTTGACCTGTCTGATTTGTCAGGGGTCCATTGGTGGAGGGGATCACATCATCATCTTTATTCTTGCTGAATGAAGACACTCTGCACTTGTGGACTCTTGAAGCTTATCTTACCTAACCTATATTTCGTTTAAAATAACTTTTAAATATTTCTGTTAGTATCATTTTGTGGAGTTTTCTTTATCTGCGCTGTACTGTTGTTTTTTTAATTACCCTGTAACTGCGCAGGAGTAGGTCTGTGATGGAATGTCTCCCAGCACTTCAGGACTGGTAAGTACGGCTCTCCCTGCTTCGGTGGGGTGAGCAGCTGGGCATTCCCTGGGAGGTTGATTCTGGGGCCACCTCACCTCCTTCTCTTCTCTCCCACATCCCTATCTCCCCTCCTCCCCCCCCCCTCCAGGGGGGGGGGGGGTGGCTGCATGTGCTGGTGTGTGTGTGTTTGGGGGGTTTGCTGGGTCTCTCACATGTAGGGGGCTCTGTGCGGCTAGCGTTGGTCCTGGTCCCGGTCTGGGAGGTCCCAAAAGTTGTCTGTGGGTTTGCTCTGGCTGTAGGCAGGCAACACTGTTCTGTGTGTGTGTGTGTGTGTGTGTGTGTGTTTTTTTTTTTTTCTTCCTGTCACTGCATGGCGCTGTCCGTTGGCCATTTTGGCTGTGTGCAAAGCGGGTTCCCCTTGTGAGCCTCAGCAGCCATTTTCTATAGGATTTTCCTATTAGTTGCATTGGCGGACATTTTTTTTGAAGCCTGAGTGCTCTATTCACCGCATTTCTCTTGTGACAGCTTTACATGTGTTCTCACATGCTGCTTCCTGTGTCCACTGTGTATACAGGACGCTCTGCAGAGCGTTTCACCGCTATTCTATACAGCTGCTGCCGACACAGTTTCCTTACTCTGCAACTGATTAACCTCTTAGGGACTTCAGGCACGGCTAGTAACCTGAACAGAACGCCCCAGGGCGGTGAGTCTGGCGCTAGGTACCCCTACCCCCCCCCCCCCCCCCCCCACACAGCAGCAGCAGGAGGGTGGGACCTTCACTGTCCTAAGTCCCCTTGCAGGTGGCAGACAGGGTAGGGTCAGCATGGCTTAAGAAACTGGTGTTTCTTCCCCTGAAATCCAGGCTATTGCAACCGGGTCACCTGTGGATAGCGCTGTGCCCATGGACACCCTGACGGCGGTCCTTAACTCCTTTGTTGCTAAAATAGAGGCGGTGCGTGGGGAGAGCTCTGATGCAGACTCGGGCCCTGCTGCAGCTGGTGACCCCTGCTCTGACCTATCAGACGAGGCTGACCAGGACCATTCGGACAGTGAGGATGATTCCCCGTCCGGGTCCGGGCCTCCCCTGTCTGCGTGGAACTAGCAGACCAACTAGTGCAAGGCCTTAAGTATGTTTGTGATGCGGCCCCGGATACTCTTCCTCTGTTATCCAGGGCTTCAGTGTCAGCTGTGGTGCTGAGGAGCCTGGTTTGGCTTAAATGCTGGTCTTCTGATCAGGCATCCAAAAAAGCCCTGACGGATCTTCCCTTCCTTGACGACCGGCTCTTTGGAGCTTCGTTGGATGACATTATTAAAAATGCCACGGGTGGTAAGAGTACACTACTCCCACATGCCAGGAAGGCTAAGGAGCCACGCCGCAGGCAAGGGCACTCCTTTTCCACTCACAAGCGGCTTTTTCATCCGCCCGGTGCTTCGACAAAACGTTCCCAGCCACGGACGGTCAAAAAACGTTCCTGGAACCGCAAGCCTGCGAACAAAAGTGCTACTGCATGAAGGGGTCGCCTTCGGGAGTTTGCAGCCCGGGGGACTTCCTGGTTATCCAACCAATTGGTCTGCGACCTGATTTCCACAGGCTACAAGATACTTTCTCTCTTGGCCGCCGAACAGATTCTTCCCCTCCAGCATACCCATTTCGCCGGGAGGCCCTACTAGGGGCAGTAAGGGACTTGTTGAATCAGGGAGTGATTGTACCAGTTCCGGAATCGGAAAGCTTCCAGGGGTTCTAATCAAATCTGTGGTTCCCAAGAAGGAAGGGGTACGTCCAATCTTGGACTTAAAAGCCCTCAATCACTTTGTAAAAGTGCAGAGGTTCAGAATGGAATCGGTTCGCTCAGTAGTCGCTGCACTCCATCAAGGGGACTCCCTGGCGTCTTTGGACATCCAGGATGCGTACCTCCACATACCCATATGCCTTCGGCATCAAAAGTTTCTGCGTTTGGCAGTCAGGGAAGCCCATTACCAGTTTGTGGCTCTTCCCTTTGGCCTGGAATCAGCTCCCCACCCCCCCCCCCCCCCCTCGAGTCTTTACCATAGTACTGGCTCCAGTATTGGCGTTGCTGCGACAACACGGGATCGCGATCGCTGGTTACCTAGACTATCTCCACCTGAGAGCATCTTCTGCCTCAGAATTAGAGGAGGATGAGGCGATCACCATGCAGACTCTGCGAGAATCTGGGTGGCTGTTAAACCTAAAAAAGTCGGTGGTTGTGCCGACCCAGTGTCTGGAGTACCTAGGTTTACTATTGGACTCCAGGGAAGCAAGAGTTTTCCTCCCCTCAGACAAGTTGCAGACTCTCAGATCGGCAGTCAAACTCCTGATGAACCGCAAGTGGTTGTCGCTCCGCTTTCGCATGCGAGTGCTGGGGCTCATGGTAGCCTCCTTCGAGGCAGTACCTTATGCCCAGTTCCACACGAGTCCTGCAGAAAGATTTTGACAAATTGGGACAAATCTCCATTGTCCCTGGATCGACAGGTCCAGGTGAGCCAGCCAGTCAGGGACTCTCTGATCTGGTGGTTGAGGTCCCCCGGTGATTCAGTCCGGAAAATCGTTCCTTTCCCTGAAATGGACGGTGATCACTACGGACGCCAGTCTTTCAGGCTGGGGTGGAGTGATGGGGATTCAGTCCGCTCAGGGCCTCTGGTCGATGGACGAATCCAGGTTGCCTATCTATCTGCTCGCATTGAGGGCGATCAGGCTGTGCCTCCACACGTGGTCGACGTGTCTTCAAGGCTGTCTGACCAGGATACAGTCAGACAATGCCACGGCTGTGGTGTACATAAATCACCAAGGGGGAACAAGAAGCTCAGCCGCTGCTCGGGAGGTCGCTCACATACTTAGGTGGGCAGAGCGACACGTTCCGGCTCTGTCAGCCATTTACATCCCGGGGGTGGAAAATTGGCAGGCGGACTATCTGAGTCAGATGCTGGACCCAGGAGAATGGGCATTGCATCCAGAGATATTCATTCTGCTGTGCCTGAAATGGGGCATGCCAGATGTGGATCTATTGGCCTCCCATCTCAATCGGAAGGTGCCGAGATTCGTGTCCAGGACAAGAGATCCGTGGGCAGACGCGTCAGATGCGCTGGTGGCTCCGTTAGATCAGTACCAGCTGATCTACGCCTTTCCTCCACTAAAACTGTTGCCCCCGTCTGCTTCGCAGAGTGGAAGCCAAGGGGATCCCAGTTATCCTGGTTGCCCCAGCGGCCCTAGTACGCAGACCTGGCGCGTCTGGTGGCAGACACTCCTTGGCGACTGCCGATGCGAGAGGACCTCCTATCACAAGGTCCAATCTTTCACCCTGCTTTACCATCGCTGGCTTTAACGACATGGCTATTGAGAGCCGGGTGCTGAGGAACCGGGGTCTGTCAGACTCGCTGATTCCAACTATGCTGAGGGCGCGGAAATCTTCACGGAAGATATACCATCGTATCTGGAAGGCGTACATCTCCATGTGTGAGGAGAAAGGGTGGCATCTGCGCTCCTTTTTCTATATCCAGGATCCTGCTGTTTCTTCAGCAAGGAGTAGACCAAAAATTGGCGTTGAGCACCATTAAGGTGTACTTGTCTGGCCACGGCTCCCTTTCAGACGTCGGACTCACTGTTTGGTTCGGTGGCTGGTCCAAAGAAGGGTATGGCGGTCTCGTCGGCCACCATTTCCAGCTGGATCAGACAGATTGTAGTCCAAGCCTACGCCTTTAAGGGGCAGGTGCCCCCCTTTCCAGTCACGGCCCACTCTACAAGAGCTATCGGAACGTCTTGGGCCTTCCGACACCAAGCGTCTGTCGCTCAGGTGTGTAAGGCCGCGACCTGGTCGTCTGTCCATACGTTTACCAAGTTCTACAAGGTAGACATCGGTGCATCGGCTGATGCCTGTTTTGGCAGCAAAGGCGGCCATGTGGTTGCAATTGAGATTTTTTTTCCTGTTTTTTCGATAAAAACGCAGTACTGTTTGTTTATGCACTGTTGCATTACTTCCGCAAAAAGGTTGCGGTGGTGGGGATCTCTCCTGTTGAGAATGCCCGGTTATGGCGGTGTGTTTTTATGTACACAACTACGCTGTTGTGGTGTGTGTATATATGTGTGTGTGTGTGTATATATATATATATATATATATATATATATATTTTTTTTTGTGGGTTTAGTTTCACTAGTTCCCACTTGCCATGGTGGATAAAGTTTTAATTCAGTTTTTTCCCACCCCTCGTTTGGCACTGCTTTGGGACGTCCCATTTAGTTACAGAGAGGAGCTGTGTCGGAGAAAATAGGAAAATAGGATTTTTGTACTCGCCGTAAAATCCTTTTCTCTGTAATTCACTGACCGACACAGCACCCACCCCTCCTTTTCTCTACGTTATACTGCTGGTTGACGTACTGAGTTCTGCCTGCGATCAGGGAGGGCTGTTGGCACAGGGTCCGCCCCCTGGGGCGGGACTAAAGTTCTGTGTATTGTGTTACAATTTTTGTCTAGTTCTCTTAATGGCAGGCTAACAAACCCATTTAGTTACAGAGAGGAGCTGTGTCGGTTGGTGAATTGGAGAAATGATTTTACGGCGAGTACAAAAATCCTATTACTCAAGGTGTTGTCACAATGCAGACATGCTCTGATGTTTCTCTAAAGGTTAAAAAGAAGAAAAAAATTAATAAAAGCTCCATGTCATTATTGTGTTTCTAGATTGTGCGGGATGAGGGTGGATACGAGCTGATCTGCCGAGAGAGAAGGTGGTCACGTGTGGCACAGCAAATGGCTTATCCCTCAGGAAAGAACATTGGCTCCCTTCTAAGATCCCATTACGAACGCATCATATACCCTTTCCACATGTACCAGTCTGGAGCAAACATGGCGGTAAGAGAAGACCCCCCCCCCCCCCTTTTGTAGCAGTTGAAGGATGCATTAATACCCCTGTGTTGTATTCATCCCACTTGCTTGATTCTGTCTTAGGACTGCGGGGAACGGCCACGTTATGACAACGAAGAGAAGGATAAGGAGTACAAACCTCACAGTATTCCCTTACGCCAGTCTGTGCAGCCTTCCAAAACCACCAGCTATGGGCGACGCGCCAAGCGCCTCACTCAAGAGGTAAGAGCCACCCCGCTGGTTCCTCATCATTCGATGTTCCCTTCACATCATGGCTGTCATTACTCGGGGCATCCCCTTGCCATGGTTATTGCTCGGGGCGTCCCCTTGCAGTGGTTATTGCAATAGCTTGTGAAGGAACCTGGCCTTTGGGGGTGATCTGACTTTTCTCACACTTTTTGTTTTCATGTTCTTGTCATTTCATGCAGGATCCTGACAGCTCAGATCCTGCCTCTCAAAGCTCCTCTCAGCCCCCCGAAACATCACCACCCTGGGTATACTTTTTTTTTTATTTTTTTTTATTTTTTTATTTTAGTTTTTTTTTCGTTTTTGTTGTGTAGTTTATTTTATTTATTTTTTTTCCATTCTTATACCAAAATCTGCTGTGACTTGTTTTCCATCCTTACAAAGTATGTTTGCTCTTTTCTGTGCATTGCGACTTTCTATTAGATAATGCTGCATGGCAGCCTCTCTGTAGTGTCACTTCTTCTTCCTGGGTTTGTATTTAACATCTTTTTGCACTTCATGTAGTGATTTTTTCTTTTGCTGGCTCTTATTGGTTCTTTCTTTTCTTCCATATTTTCACAAATAATTCTGCATTTCCAAATACCAGCCCTCAAGAACCAACATATTTAGCAATGATCTAGCCTTTCCCAGCTGCGTTGTGTTCAGAGATGAGCTGTGCAGGTATGTTGGGGATAATTTAATGATTGGCTCCCCTGCAGATTGTGTAAGTTTGCCCAAATGAAGGCTCTATAATATTTATCGTGTGTGTGTGTGTATGTATGTATGTATGTATGTATATATGTATGTATGTCTGTGTGTATGTGTGTGTGTGTGTGTGTGTGTGTGTGTATATTTTTTCGCTCGCGCAGAATATCAACCAAAAAGACACAAATGTTATAAATGGAGTTGCAGTTCAGTGAGTAAAATTATTTAATCCCCCACCAACAATAATTCTGCCCCCTCACAGACTGGCTACAGTAGGTGCTCATGTGGTACACAGATTAGTCCTGTCAATTCTGGAAGGTGTGCCTAACGACAACTCGTTATGTGTATAAAGGACACCTGTCCACAGAATGTTTCTTCCATTCAAACCTCACCATCATGGGCAAGACCAAAGAGCTGTCAGAGGACATCGGGGACAAGATTGTAAGACCTGCACAAGGCTTGGAATGGGCTACAAGACCATCAGCAAGAAGCTTGGTGAGAAGGAGACATCTGTTGGAGCAATTATTCGCAAATGGAAGAAATACAAAATGACCATCAATGACCCTCGGTCTGGAGCTCCATGCAAGGTTTTGGCCTCATGGGGTGAGGGCGGTCATGAGAAAAGTGAGGGATCACCCCAGAACTACACGGGAGGAGATTTGTGAATGTTCTCAAGGCAGTTGGGACCACGGTCGCCAAACAAACCATTGGTAACACAATACGCCGCCATGGACTGAAATCCTGCAGCGCCCACAAGATCCCCCTCCTCATGTACAGGAACATCTGAAGTTTGCTAGTGAACATCTAAATGATTCAGAGAAGGTTTGGGAGAAAGTGCTGTGGTCAGATGAGACCAAAATTGAGCTTTGGGATTAACTTAACTCTCCATGTTTGGAGAAAGAAAAACTCTGCCTATGACCCTAAGAACACCATCATTACAGTCACACACGGAGGTGGAAACATGATGCTTTGGGGATGTTTCTCTGCTAAGGTTACAGGCCGACTTTGCAGCATTGAGGGCCCAGGGGACAGGGCCTTGTATTATGAAATCTTGGATGAGAACCTTGATGGGTCTTCCAACATAATGACCCAAAACACACCACCAAGGCAACAAAGGAGTGGGTCAATAAGAAGCACATTAAGGTCATAGAGTTGCCTAGCCAGTCTCCAAACCTTTTATGGAGGGAGCTGAAACTTCGAGTTGCCAAGAGACAGCCAAGAAACCTTAAGGATTTAGAGGATATCTGTAAAGAAGAGTGAACCAAAATCCCTCCTGAGATGTGTGCAAACCTGGTCACCAACTATAAGAAACGGCTGACCTCTGTGCTTGCCAACAAGTGTTTCTCCACCAACTGCCAAGTCATGTTTTGCTTGGGGATCAAATACTTTTATTTAAAACATTTGTATCATGTGTTTTTTCTGGATTTTTTGGTTGATATTTGGTCGCTATCCTATAAAATACACCTATGATAACCATGATAGACCCTTAATTTCTTTGTAAGTTTGCAAACTTGCACAATCTGCAGGGGATCAAATCATTATTTGCCCCACTCTATGGCTCAGTGTACACTTGCAGAAACTTTCTGACAGGCATTTATGGCATATGAGATGTACAATTTTTTTTTTTTTTTTATAGATTTTTTTTTTTTGTTTTCTGTCTTAAAGCGGAGGTCCACCCTAAAATGGACCTCCGCTCATCGGAATCCCCCCCCCCTCCGGCGCCACAATCGGCACCTTTCAGGGGGGAGGGGGGGTGCAGTTACCTGGATAATCCAGGTAACTGCACCCACTTCCGGGCTAGCTCTCTGCGGAACGAGCGTAGGTTACGCCCCCGTTCCGCAAGCGCCCACCCCCTTCAGCAAGTGCCCCGCTGCCTGCTGGGAAACACACAGCTCCCAGAGGCAGCGGGGACCGTCCGGATTGCGCCGCGCGGCTCGCGCATGCGCAGTAGGGAACCGGGAAATGAAGCCGAAAGGCTCCATTTCCTGATTCCCATACCCAAGATGGCGGCGGGACCCGGCAGCCGAGCGAGCGATCGGCTTCGGGTGCCGACATCGCGGGCGCGCTGGACAGGTAAGTGTCACTATTTAAAAGTCAGCAGCTGCAGTATTTGTAGCTGCTGGCTTTTAAAAAAAAAAAAAAAAAACGCGGAGTCCCGGTGGACTCCCGCTTTAACACCTGCCTAACGCCCAACTCCAGTCAAAAATATTTTTTTTTTTGCATGCAGTGTGGGCACAGGCCCAGTACGCTGCACTTCTTTTCTTATTTATTTATTTTTATTTTAACGGCCCCTTTTTGTTCACGGTATGAGGACAGCAGATATATACTTGCCTGACCCGCTGATCCTCCCTGCACAAGACCGGTCTGACACTCCAGCAGTCTTGAAAAATGGACTGTTCCTGATGTCGGCACACTCAGATCCCACTCCTGGACTGTGGGGGTGCATCGTTTTCCAGAGGATCTCCACAGTTAAAGGGGTTGTAAAGGTTACTTATTATAACAAACATGTAATACTTGCCTCCACTGTGCACCTTTTTGCACAGATTGGCCCCAATCCTCTTCTGGGGTCCCTCGGCTGTCTTGGCTCCTCCCCAGCATCAGCTAACCCCCGTTCTGGGAAGCTTTCTCCCAAGGGGGTTAGCTTGCAGGCACGCTCCCGTTATGCAGTCAGCGTTATCACTCAGCCCCCGGCGCAATCATCCAATGAATGAAATGAGAAGCCAGCACGTTCACGATGTAGGACTTTCGAGGGCTCAGGTAAGTAAACGGGGGGGGCGGGCTGCTAATCGTCGGATGTTTCACCTTAATGCATTAGGGTGAAAAATAAGAAACCAAGTACCTTTACAACCCCTTAAATGTTCCTTTAGGCCAGGAGGAGGCAACCTGGGGGCCCTCCAGCTTGTTGCAGAACTACAAGTTCCATCATGCCTCTGGGAGTAATTGTTACTGCCAGCCTTGCAATGCCTCATGGGAAATTGTAGTTCTATAAAAGCCTACCTCTGCTGTCTACCTCTGCTTTACGCCAAGCTGGCTCAAGCCAGCTATTACAAGAACAGGCGCTCACGCTGGGCTCTGTATCCCCTGTATGTAGCCTCAGCTATACAGTATACAGCGCTTTGTTCTTGCAGTGGGATGAGAACTTGCATCTCCTAGAACAAAATAAGTCGGACTGAGCACTGCTCAGCCATTCGCATCAAGCTTTGTATTTTATGATTACAAAGCTTCCTCTGATTAGCTAGAGGCCGAGATCATGTTATCCGCCTGCCTCCTCAGCCAATCAGAGGGAGCTTTGTATTTGTTCATAGAATACAAAGCTTCCTGTGAATGGCTGAGCAGTGCTCACCCTGTCTCTATTTTTTGTTGCAGGAGTGAGATGGCAAAGTCCTTGTACCACTGTTGGAACCCAGCACAACACGGCAACAAGGTACAAAGCAATTTAAAAAAATAGGTAGAATCTTTTAAATCATTTGAGACATAAAAGGGGAATCCAATGCACGGCAAGGTTCATGGTTTTGGCCCCTTCCTGGGCCTTAGTCCTAACAGATTGCAGCACACAACAGCTGGAAAAGAAAACGGCTTGTACAGAAGGCGGGGGTTAGACGGGAATTAACCTCTTAACAACTGGCCACCACATGTATACTGCGGCAGAGCAGCCACTCTGTGCAAAATCTCCTAAACCTGTACGTGATTTGCATGCTGGGTAAGGGAGCGTGCCACTCCAGCTGTGCTGCGATTCCCCTGCTGGCTGCTTATTGGTTGTCGGAACCCCGCCGATCAGTTTCGAAGATAAAGCTAACGCCATGGAGACAGTAGAGAGGGATTACCGGAGGTGCAGATCCAGGTCCCACCTGAGGTTTAACCCCTGTCTGCAGCCTAACAATCATCTACCAGCCCTCCCTCTCAAGCTGCCTCTGATTGTCCAATCGCCTTCCCTCAGACTTTACAAGTAGTGCGTTCTATGCTATGACATCTAAATGTACTAACATTACCTCCCACAGTCCCCCAAAAATGCTCTGTATTGGATTTCCCTTTTTATGTCTTTGATGGATTTCAAATAAAGATTCTACGGATTTATTAATTGCATTGAGCCTTGTTGCTGGTCCTTTTATCTATTTCACATACAGGCAGGGCTTTTTTTTTTTCCTTTCAGCGTTACCCCTTGTCTCCGCTCCCTACCCACCTCCCAGGCACCGTAACTCTGTTCACTCCACATGCTCGCTAAAAGCTGAAGTAAACCCATCCATAAAACAGTTTAGTTTCCAGCACGTGCCAGAAATGTAACGCGCTCCCATTGGTTGTGCTCTCAACCAAACTGTCAACCCATCCAGTGGCTGGTGTCATAACTGATTACATGTGCAGCATCATGGCGGCTGTAGATTAAACGGAGGCAAAGATGGCCGCTTCCTGGGGGGGGGGGGGGGGGGGGGGGGCGGTTACTTCCACTTTAAAAAAAAAAAAAAAAAAAGCCCTGCATACAAGTAATATATAGCGTGCCCAGCAAGTGTACCTGTTAGTGCAGGAAATTGTTTGGGCCAGCTTGGCCTGAATGAAGCATTTAAAGTGGGGATATGCAATTAGCTCCAGCTGCTGCAAAACTACAAGTCCCATCATGCCTCTGCCTCTGTGTGTGTGTGTGTGTGTGTGTGTGTGTGTCTGGCTTGTGGCTGTCAGTCTTGCTATGCCTCATGGGACTTGTAGTTCCGCAACAGCTGGAAGGTCTGCTAGCTGCATATCCCTGATTTAAAGGGACAAACGTGGCGATCAGCTGAAAAAAAAAAAAACGAAACCTGTTTACAGAAAAAAAAAAAAAAAAACTGTTAAAAAAAATAACCCAGACGCTTAGTGGTCCCTGAGGACTGGTTTGGGATATTATATATATATATATATATATATATATATATATATATATATATATAAATATATATATATATATATATATATATATATATATATATATATATATATATATATATATATATATATATATAATTTTTTTTTTTTTTTCTTTGTGTGTTATGCCTCCTCACTTCACTCTTTTTACTGTCCTTCAAGCCTGAACCGACAGAAGAGGACATAGAGAAGAACCCAGAGCTGAAGAAACTTCAGATCTATGGTGCGGGCCCGAAAATGATGGGGCTTGGTCTGATGGCAAAAGACAAAAACCTGCGCAAGAAAGGTAAGAATAGGAGATTTTTTTTATTTTTTATTATGGAACCTGAATTTCAAAATGCACAAAAAATAAAAACACACCCATTGGGTGATGACCACAATCTGTTTCAGAAGGAGAGCTTCCGGAATGCCCACCGACGCTGGTGGTGAAGGAAGAGGTTGGAGAGCCTGAAGAGAGCAAACTGTACATAAAGCGCGAGAGGTCTCTGAGTCCAGAGCCCTGCACTAAGATGACCATGCGACTGCGTAGGAGTACCAGCAGTGCCCAGTTTGTAAGTCGCGTAAGGCACTTTACTCTTACATAAAACCGGAGAGTTCAAAATCTGGTGCGGCTGTTCATGGTAGCCAATCAGCTTCTAACTTCAGCTTGTTTAACGGTGTTCGTTTTTTTTTTTTTTTTTTTTTGTCCCAGATTTCTGTTTAGTTCCTCAGTTTATTGATTAAAATGCCATTTTAGTTTGTTGTATTTTAGTCATGTGAATTGATTAGTCATAATTTAGTAGACGAAATGAACACTGTTTGTTCAATTAAGCTTTGGCAAAAAAAAAATAAACTAGAAGCTGATTTCTATGCAGAGCTGCACCAGATTTTGCACTTTCTCTCCTGCTTTTAGTAACTCGACCACTAAATGTCCTATTATCACTAGTAGTACCAGGCTTTTCTTGGTGATTGCTGAAATGTGACATTAGAATCTTTAAGATTTATTATTTTTTTTTTTTCTCTTTTTGCCGGTTTTAGGTGGATTCCTACGTCTGCCGCATCTGTGCCCGCGGGGATGACGATGAGAAGTTATTACTGTGCGATGGCTGTGATGACAACTACCACACGTTCTGCTTGCTACCCCCACTTCCTGAACCCCCAAAAGGCCTTTGGCATTGTCCCAAATGTGTTATGGCAGTAAGTAACATTTTTTGTGTGGGCGGGGCAGTTCACACTGGTTTTGGAGCAGTTGTTGGTGTGCAGGCAGCAGTTTTGGCTTTTGGTCTATGCGCAGGGGAGGCAACCTGGCGGCCCTCCAGCAGTTGCGGAACTACAAGTCCCATCATGTCTCTGGGAGTCATTGTAACTGCCAGCCTTGCAGTGCCTCATGGGAAATGTAGTTCCACAACAGCTGGAGTGCCCCAGGAAAACATGAGACGTAGCCTAAAGGTCACCTTCCTAGCTGTATAAATGACTACAATATATATCAGCCTTTAAAGTGGTTGTAAACCCTCTGGGACCACTTTTACCTACAGGTAAGCCTAGATTAAGGCTTACCTGTAGGTGCAACAAATCTCCCAAACCTACACGGTTTAGGAGATATTTGCAAAAGACTGGCACCAATGTCTACGCACGCATCATGCCGTTAGTGGCGGCTCCCGTGCGCATGCGCAGGAGTGACGTCATTGCGGCTCTGGCCAGTCACAGCGTCGGAGCCGCGATACCCGCAATTCACTCTGGGATAGATGGCGGCAATGGAGGAGAAGAACGAGGGTCGCTTCGGGGCTTCCATGTCAGGTAAGTTATTCATAATGAGCTAATATTCTCTGCATACTAGCTCATTATGCCTTTGCCTTACAGGGTGTGTTTTTTATTTATTATTTTCCCCTGCCTTTACTTCCTCTTTAATGTCCCTATTTACCAAGCTAAACAATCCATGGTTCTGTGATCTGTGGAGGGTGACCTATGTAGCTTTAAAACGTGTCATGCTGCGGGATGACGTCCGTAATACATTTAATGCTCCCCCTTTTTTTTTTTTTTTTTCTTGGCTATATTTTGAATCGAACGTTTTTGAAATTCTGGTACTTTTTTTTTTTGATCACCTGATTTTAAAGTTGGAATTCCCCTGTAAGATTCCCTAATCATTCATTGCCTGTGTTTGCATTTTTTTATTACCTGCAGGAATGTAAACGTCCTCCTGAAGCCTTTGGGTTCGAACAGGCGACCCGGGAATACACCCTGCAGAGTTTTGGCGAGATGGCGGATTCTTTTAAGGCAGATTATTTCAATATGCCAGTTCATGTGAGTGTCCGTACTTGTGTTATTGGCTGCCATTTAAGGTGCTCCTTTTTTGCTTTGACATATATATATATATATATATATATATTGTGTGTGTTAATATAAATAAACATTTACTGATGAGCTATATATATATATATATATATATATTAAAAAAAAAAAAAGCTATTGATCGTTTTGTCACTCTCACTTTCTTTTTCTTTTTTTTTTTTTTTTTTTTTTTTTTGCCATTTCAGTCACATGCAGTTTTTTGAGGCCGGACATATTTTGATATCCATTTACTTGACAGCTTACCCCCCACCTTTTTTATTTATTTCTAAATGTATTTAAATATTTTTTTGGTCTGCAGATGGTTCCTACAGAGCTGGTGGAGAAGGAGTTTTGGCGTCTGGTGAACAGTATAGAGGAGGATGTTACAGTGCAGTACGGAGCGGACATTCACTCCAAGGAGTTTGGCAGTGGCTTCCCTATGCTGGATGGGAAAACAGAGCTGACTCCGGAGGAGAAGGTAACTGATACACCCCCACGCTTAAATCTCTCCACATTTTCCTTTTGGATTTTATATGGCTCATTCCACTCACTTGCCCTGCCTTTTTTATTTTATTTTTTGCTCCTCAGACATATGCCACCAGTGGCTGGAACCTGAATGTGATGCCCGTGCTTGAGCATTCTGTGCTGTGTCACATCAATGCAGACATTTCTGGCATGAAGGTGCCCTGGCTGTATGTGGGCATGGTGTTCTCAGCTTTTTGTTGGCACATCGAAGATCACTGGAGCTATTCCATCAACTATCTTCATTGGTTAGTATTTTGAGTTTAGAATATTTGTTCAAAGACTGTTGTGTGTGTGTTTGTTTTTTTTTTTGTTTTTTTTTTATTTTATTTTTTTTATACTTTTACCATACCTGATTTTTATAGCGCTTAACATTAACCACTTCAGCCCCGGAAGAATTTACCCTCTTCATGACCAAGCCATGTTTTACATTTTATTTATTTTTTTGCGGTACGGCACTGTTGCTTTAACTGACAATAGCGTGGTCGGGCGACGCTGTACCGAAACAAAATTAACGTCCTTTATTTTTTTTCTCCCATAAATGGAGCTTTCTTTTGGTGGTATTTGATCACCTCTGTGGTTTAATTTTTTTGCGCTATAAACGAAAGCGACAATTTTGAAAAAAATAAATAAAAATATTGCTATAATATCCCCAATTTAAAATTTAAAATGTTCTTAAGTTTAGGGCAGTATGTATTCTTTTAAATCTTTCTTGTAAGAACCCCACCCCCCCCACAAAAAACGTATATTGATTGGTTTGCGCAAAAGTTATAGCGTCTACAAAATGGGGGATTCGATTTGAGGCGTTTTTAATATATGTAATGTGTCAAGAGTGTCTGATTTTGTCTGCCAGTATGTATATTGTGTGTGTGTGTGTGTGTATTACATTTATTTTAGTATAGTTGTGTGTGTGTGTGTGTATGTATGTGTGTGTGTGTGTGTATGTATATATGTATATATATATATATATATATATTTTTTTTTTTTTTTTCTAGATATATTACATATATTTACTTTTTTATTTATTTTTTTCATTATGTATTTTATATCCCAAAAATTATTTGAAAAACCTCTGTAAAAATTGCAATGATCGCCATTTTTTTTTCTCTGCAAAAAAGTCCTTATGTGGTTAATCAGATAGAGAGAGATATATATATATATATATATATATATATATATATATATATATTTATTTGGGTGCCAGTCATTCAAGATTGTGATTATTCGCCAAGTAGAATGCAGCCAGAATGGGATTTTTTTTTTTTTTTTATTTTTTTTCCCCCTGTAGTGTTCTCTAATATTGGTAACTCTTCTATTTTTGTACAGGGGAGAACCCAAGACCTGGTATGGGGTGCCATCCTCTTCTGCCGAGCAGCTTGAAGACGTCATGAAAAAACTCACCCCAGAGCTCTTCGAAAGTCAGCCAGATCTGCTGCATCAGTTGGTCACCCTAATGAACCCCAACACACTCATGTCTCACGGTGTTCCGGTCAGTTCTGCTTTCTCTGAAAATATCAAAACGCCCTTTATGTAGTCTGACCCAAATTCGTCTCATACAGGCTTTGTATCTTTTTTAATTTATTGATATTTTATTTTTTTAGGTGGTTCGGACCAACCAATGTGCCGGGGAGTTTGTCATCACATTCCCAAGAGCCTATCACAGCGGCTTCAACCAGGGCTACAACTTTGCTGAAGCCGTCAACTTCTGCACAGCTGACTGGGTTAGTAGGAGGCTTTCCCGTCTATTTAAATCATATTATATGGGGTGACGCTCTGATTACTCCTTTAGACTACATTTAAACTAGTGGCTGTCCACAGTCAGAGCATTTGACAGGAAGTTCAGGAAGAGATATGTCCGCCATATGCAATGCGGGGGGGGGGGGGGGGGTTGTTTTTGCTGCGGCTGTGAATATAAGTGCGTCTTCAGGTGTACACCCCATCTGTTGCTAACTTTAAAGCGGAACTCCACCCAAAAGGGGAATTTCCGCTTTAAGTCCTCCTCCCCTGCCATGTTTAGCATGTCATTTTTATGATTATTTTGTTTTTTGGGAGGAGCAGGTACTTTGTTTTTACGGGTACCTGCTTCCGCTTGAATTGCCTTGGATCGGAGCAGAAGTTCCCCTCCCCCCTTACCCTTCCTCCCTGGAGTCTTCTGGGACACGTCACAGCCGGTCATATGTAAACAAGGAAGTGCCTTTGATCGGCTCTCCCCGCAGGGGAGACCTGTACAGGTAATCGGGGTACTGATCATCAGTGCCCTGATTACAGTAAAGCCCCATCAGTGACACCAATCAGTGCCCATTAGTGATGCCAGTCAGTGCGGCTTATCAGTGCCACCTATTGGTGACCATCCGTGGTGACTCATCAGTTACTATCGGTGCCACCTATTGGCGACCATCAGTGGTGCCCCATCAGTAAGGCATATCAGTGCCACTTATTGGTGACCATCAGTGCCACCTATTGATGACCATGAGTGAGGCATTTTCAGTGCCCCCTATTGGTGGCCATCAGTGAGGCATTTTCAGTGCCCCTTATTGGTGGCCATCAGTGAGGCATTATCAGTGCCCCCTATTGGTGACCATCAAAGGCATATCGGTGCCACCTATTGGTAACCATAAGTGTTGCCTCATCAGTGACTTTTAGTGCCACCTATTGGTGACCATCAATGAGGCATTATCAGTGCCACCTATCGGTGACCATCAGTAGTGTCATTATCAGTGCCACCTATCTGTGACCATCAATGAGGCATTATCAGTGCCACCTATTGGTGAACATCAGTGGTGCCTCATCAGTGACTATCAGTGCCACCTATTGGTGTCAGTGCCACCTAATCGGTGATCAGAAGTGGTGCCTCATCCACGCACATCGTTGAAGGAGAAAAATTACTTATTTACAAAATTTACCGACAGAAACAATGTTTTTCAGTCCTTATTTTTTGCTAAAAAAAAACAAAAACAGCAGTGATTAAAATCCATCAAAGGAAAGCTCTATTTGTGTGAAAAGAGATAAAAATGTCCGTCATGTGTACAGTGTTGCGTGACCGCTCAATTGTCATTCAAAGTGCGATAATGCTGAAAGTTGCCCTGGGCAGGAAGGGGGTGACAGTGCCCGATGGGCAAGTGGTTTAAAAATAAACTTTCCTTTTATGAGTTTGTTGTGGATAGTATTTTGATAAGTTGTGTGTTTTTTTTTTTTTTTTTTTTTTTTTTTTATATCAGCTCACAGCAGGCAGAAAATGTATTGACCATTACCGCCGCCTCCGGAGATACTGCGTCTTCTCCCACGAAGAGCTCATCTGCAAGATGGCCGCCTGCCCTGAAAGACTGAACCTCATCTTGGCTGCGGCGGTGCACAAGGAGATGCTCTTGTTGGTGCAGGAAGAGCGGAGGTTGCGGAAGGCCTTGATGGAGCGAGGGATCACAGAAGCGGAGCGGGAAGCCTTCGAACTCCTTCCTGATGACGAAAGGCAGTGTCAGAAATGCAAGACCACCTGCTTCCTGTCAGCATTGGCCTGTTACAACTGCCCTCAGGGCCTGGTGTGTCTCTACCACATCGATGACTTGTGTCAGTGCCCACCTTCCCGACAGTATCTCAGGTAATACTGGTGAGCCGTGCAGAGCCTTCTTCTCAAAGCCTCTCTATGTCTGGTGTGCCCAGCAATGCCCTATAATGCTTTGGTTGGTGTTGGTGGGCACCACTTATTTCTTCACAGCTGTGTGTGTAGCAGAGGCTACACATTCATGTATTTGGTGGCAGCAGCACTGAATGATTGATGGGGGACATTCATCATACTTGTCTCCTGGTTATGGACCTTGCTTTGTGCACTGGTCCAAACCATTTTGGTGGAGGGGGGTTTATGATGGGGGGGGGGGGGGGGGGTGATGTTTTTCCAGGGTTGACCTTGGCCCCTTAGTTCCAGTGAAGGGAACTCCTTAAGGCGTCGGCATACCAAGACTTTTTGGACATTTTCATGCTCCCAACAGGTCAGGGCTCATCCATGGTGTTCTTGGGGACAATGGGGGTGTTCTACTGGGTAGACTTGACCAGGGTAAGAGTGTCAGTGGCATGATCAAAGAGGTTGGTATTGGACGAGAAGACCTGGCTCACAGTCTCCGCTCTAATTCATCACCAAAGGTGTTCTATCAGGGTTGAGTTCAGGGCTCTGTGCAGGCCAGTCAAGTTCCTCCACCCCAACCTTGCTCATCCATGTCTTTTATGGACCTTGCTTTGTGCACTGGTGAGCAGTCATGTTGGAACAGGAAGGAACTGTCCCCAAACTGTTCTCATAAAGTTGGGAGCATGAAATTATCCAAAATGTCTTGGTATGCTGACGCCTTCAGAGTTCCCTTCACTGGAACGAAGGGGCCAAACCCTAGCCCCCCCCCCACACACACACACACACCATAATCCCCCCTCCACCAATTGATTTGGACCAGTGCACAAAGCAAGGTCCATAAAGACATGGATGAGTGAGTTTGTGCAGGCCAGTCAGGTTCCTCCACCCCTGACCTCAACCCGATAGAACACCTTTGGGATGAATTGGAGCAGAGGACTGCGAGCCAGGCCTTCTTGTCCAACATCAGTGCCTGACCTCACAAATGCTGTTCTGAAAGAATGGTCAAACATTCCCATAGAGACACACCTAAACTTTGTGGATGGCCTTCCAAGAAGAGTTTAAGCTGTTATAGCTGCAAAGGGTGGGCCAACTCAATACTTTTGGTAATATAGTGTATATTTTACATTCACATCAGTCCCTGCTCTCAAGGAGCTTACAATCCTAAGGTCCCTAATGCGCGTTTAGACAGTCACCGGCCACCTTATTAGGTCCTTCTTGCTAGTAGTGGGCTGGACCCCCTTTATTAGGTCCTTCTTGCTAGTTTTGGGTTGGACCCCCTTTATTAGGTCCTCCTTGCTAGTATTGGTTTGGACCCCTTTGGCCTTCATTCTTGGTGGCAACAAGTTGGTGGAAACGTTCTGCAGAGATTTTGCTCCATAGGGACATAACATTAGAGGTCGACCGACATGCCGGCCGATATTTGGCGTTTTTTAATTTATCGGCATCGGCCGATTGTGCTGTTAAAGTGGAGGGCCACCCTGAAAAACAAAAGTACATTAAAAATGTGCAAAAAATTAGAATTTTTTTTTTTTAAACTTACCAGAAATGCCTGTTGCTAGGCATGTCGGCCTAATCTGCCTCTTCCTCCTCCGCGGGGATGTTCTGTCTTCTCTCCTCCGTGCAGCGTCTTCTGGGTAATGGGTCGTGCTGTGTTCTGGGAACTGTGTGTCCCAGAACACAGCGTGCCCCATTCACAAAGCGCTGCGCGACTCGCGCATGCGCAGTAGGAAAGGGCAGTGAAGCCACAAGGCTCCACTGCCTGTTTCCCTTAATTGAAATGGTGGTGCCGGGACCTGAGGGATGGGTCGGCCTCGGGCGGCCGACATCGCGGGCGCCTTGGACGGGTAAGTCTGCCTATTAAAAGTCAGCAGCTACAGTGTTTGCAGCTGCTGACTTTTAAAAAAACATTTTTTAAGCTGGCCCTCCTCTTTAAAAAAGACCGATGATATATTCAGCACCACTTGCAAATGACTTCTGTAATAGAAGTCAATGCAAGTTGCCTGAAAACAGCAGTGAAGTGACTTGTCTCCTCTCTGGGCAGTCTGCCAAGAAAAGATCAAAGATATACAATGTTTACACTTCTGAATGAAGTCAACTCCATGTGTAGAAGTTCTCAGTTTAACCATTTAAAGACTAAATCTTTTGACACTTGATGCTTACAAATAATAATCCTGTATTTTCTGCTAGAAATTCACTTAGAACCCCCAAAACTTGTATATATATATTTTTAGCAGAGATCCTAGGGAATGACATAGCGGTTGTTGCAATATTTATGTCACACGGTATTTGCGCAGCGGTCTTTCAAACGCATTTTTTTTTTGGAAAAAATACACTGATTTAAAAAAAAAAACAGTAAAGTTGGCCCATATATATTTTATTTTTATTTATTTTTTTCATCCAAAAGTTTTGATTACCTGTTTTTGTGTGTGTGTGTGTTTGTGTGTGTGTGTGTATATTTATATTATACACACACATCTAAATTATACATACAAGTGAACTGATTGGATGTTTGTTTTGTTTAATAAATGTAAGAAATTTTCTGTATCACTTAAGGCTGCTTTTACACTGGAGCGGGCAGGCGTTGACGGTAAAAATGATGCCAGTTTTAGTGTTGCTATTCGGCTACTAGCGGGGCACTTATAATCCAGCTTCGGCAGCAGTGCCCATTCATTTCAATGGGCAGGAGTGGTGGAGGAGCGGTATACACCACTCCAAAGATGCTGCTTGCAGGACTTTTTTATTAACGTCCTGCCAGCGCATCGCCTGAAAGCACTCGGGGCTTCCACACAGACTGCAGGGGAGCCGTTTTGCGGGCACTTTACAGGTGCTATTTTTAGCCCAAAAGCGCCTGAAAAACGCCCCAGTGGGAAAGGTGTCTGTTATATTTTATGAGATGAAGGCGAAAAAATTTTAAATAATCAGCCTAACATATCGGCCCAAAAAAATCGGCATCATAAATCAGCCGTGGCGATTTCTAAATAGCGGTATCGGCATCGGCCAGAGAAAAACCCGTATCGGTCGATCTCTACATAACCTCAAGCAGTTGCTGCAGATTTCACGGCTGCACATCCATGATGCCAATCCCCCGTTCCACCACATCCCAAAGGTGCTCTATTGGATGAAGATCTGGTGAGTGTGGAGGCCATTGGAGGACAGTGACCTCATTGTCCAGTGGGGAGATAATTGGAGCTTTGTGACATGGTGCATTATCCTGCTGGAAGGAGCCATTAGAAGATGGGGACCCTGTAGTCATAAAGGGATGGACATCGTCAGCAACAATACTTGGGTAGGTTGGGGTGATTAAACCATGCCCAATTGGTACTAAGGGGCCCAAAATGTGCCAAGAAAATAGCCCCCACACCATTACACCCCCACCACCAGCCTGAACCCATAATATCCCATCCCCACCACCAGCCTGAACAGGTGGTACAAGGCAGGATGGATCCATGTGCCAAATTCTGACCCCACCATCTGAATGTCGCAGCTGAAATCCAGACTCATCAGACCAGGCAACATTTTTTCCAATCTTCTATTGTCTAATTTTGGTGATCCTATGCCAATTGTAGCCCCAGTTTCCTGTTCTTAGCTGACAGGAGTGGCACCCGGTGTGATCTTCTGCTGCTGTAGCCCATCTGCTCCAAGGTTGGATGTGTTGTGCGTTCAGAGATGGTATTCTGCATACCTTGGGTGTAATGAGAGGTTATTTGAGTTACTGTTCCCTTTTCTATCTGCCCATTCTCCTCTGACCTCAACAAGGCATTTTCCTCCACACAACTGCCGCTCACTGGAGATTTTCTCTTTTTCCCACCATTCTCTGTAAACCCCGAGAGATGGTTGTGTGTGAAAATCCCAGAAATACTCAGACCAGTCCGTCTGGCACCAACAACCATGCCACCTTCAATGTCACTTGAATCCTATTTCTTCCCCATTCTGATGCTTGGTCTGAACTTCAGCAAGAGACCCGTCTCATGTTGTGTTTTTTTATTTTTCAGTTTGTTGTTTTTGTTTGTTGTTTCATTTTTAAATTGTGTTTTTTTTTTTTTATTTATAGTCGTCTTTATCTGCCATACATATAAACTGTTTTGAGGCAGGAATTGTCACAACTGTTTTTTATACACTGTGCCACTCAGTCTCTGATTTTTAATGTTTCTGTGCCCTTTTTTTTTTCTGTCCGGATTGAATTGTCATAATTTAAATTACTTTGTCACACTGTCCTAATTCCAGGTATCGTTACACCCTGGACGAGCTTCCAGCCATGTTACACAAGTTAAAAGGTCGGGCTGAATCCTATGACACCTGGGCAAACAAAGTGCGACGTGCTCTGGAATTCCAAGATGGCGGCAAGACGGGTAAGAGACTCCTAGTCCACAACCCCCCATCCCTGCCCCCCCCCCCTCTCTTTTTATTTTTTTTATATTTGGGTCGGAAATGATCTGTTTTTGTAATTATGTTCTTCTGAAGAGCTCCAACATCTGCGGGTCTTAGAAGTGGAGGCTGCAGAGAAAAAATTTGCACAGAACGACTTGTTACAGGAACTGAAAAATATCATCCAAGAGGCCGAATCGTGTATGAGTGACTCCAAGAAACTGCTGGATGACCCACACCCAGCCAGGTTTGTGGCCAGGCCCAATGCAGAGACCCCTGGGGAGGCAGGCCCCCGCAGCCCAATGCAAAGACCCTGGGGGGGGAGGCCCCCGCAGTCCAATGCAGAGACCCTTCACAGCCCAATGCAGAGACCCTTGGGAGGGGAGGCCCCACAGCCCAATGCAGAGACCCTTGGGAGGGAAATGAATTTATGAATTCAGTTTTTTTTCTGCTGTTTGCTGTAGGAGTAATGCTGCAGTCATGACTCTGGACAGTTTACATAAGCTTATTCATCGTATCCAAGCTCTTCCATGCGTCTTGAATCAGCTGCCAAAGCTGGAGGTAATGCTTATAATTTATTGTATTTCAGATGTGTGACCGATATACTGGCATAAAGGCAAAAGTTATGATATATATATATATATATATATATATCATATCTCTCTATCTATCTATCTCATTGTTTTCTCATCAGGACCTTTTGGAGAAGGCAGAAGTCTTGCAAGAAGAAGCAAAGAAGTGTTTGCAGTCTCTGCCAGATAGCGCCCCCCAGATGCAGGACATGGTTAAACGGTGCCATTCTCTAGGAGTGCTCCCACCTGAAGCCGAGCAGTTAGAGAGGCACATGCGCCAAGGAGAGTGGCTATCACGGGTGCGGGCAGCTCTGGTTGCTGGGCGGTCAGGCACTCTTCAGGAATTGCGCTCTCTGCTGCAAGAAGCGGTGGAGGTGGCTGAGAGCCCTGCGGTGGAGAAAGCTTGCAGCGAGCTGCAGGAACTGATCACCATCGCTCTACGCTGGGAAGAGAAGGCGAAAATGTGCTTAGAGGCCAGGTGAGAACATTTGTGCTCTTGGGGCAAAACAAGTGATCCTCGAAGGTTTCAAGGAATTGACTAATAACATTTTTTATTTTTTTTCAGGCAAAAGCATTCACCTGCCACACTAGAGGCAATCATTAAAGAAGCGGAGAACATCCCCGTACAGCTTCCCAATACCCTGAGCCTGAAAGAAGCCCTTTGTAAGGCCAGAGCCTGGAGTGCTGATGTGGATGAGATACAGGTAAAGAGAGAAAGACACACCAGTATAGTGATTACTATGACCCATACAGAGAGCAGCAAAGCCCACAAGCCAATAAAAAGTAGTATGTATGTATGTGGGTTGTATTTTGGCAGAACGTTTGCATAGGACGCTTTCCACATGTCATAGCATGAGATCAGATTTTGTGCTGCACTCCACTCCATTTTTAAGCTGTGGTTGGCTGCTTCAAGTGTCTTTTTAATTCCAAGCTTTGCTGACACGTGGCTACGCTATCCAGAAATGGAGGCATCTGCCCCTAGTGTTAAAAGGCTTTGCTGTAACAGGCTTTGTGTAGTATGGGATGTGTGCTTCTTTTTTTATTTATTTATTTATTAGAGCGGGGATCATTACCCATGCCTGGATGACTTGGAAGGGTTGGTGGCTGTGGGTCGGGACTTGCCTGTGAAAATGGACGAGCTGCATCAGCTAGAGGTACAAGTGACCGCTGCAAACTCCTGGAGGGACAAAGCCGCCAAGACCTTCCTGAAGAAGAACTCGTGCTTCACCCTATTGGAGGTACGGAATTCTTTCTAGCAGTGGTTCTACATAGTTACATAGTCAGGTTGAAAAAAGCCAAGTCCATCCAGTTCAATCACAAAAAAAAAAAAAATGTGTGTGTGTGTGTGTATATATATATAGATATAGAGAGAGAGAGATATAGATATATATATATCGATATATAGATTATCATACCAGCCCATATACCCAATTCTATACCCACAGTTGATCCAGAGGAAGGCAAAAAACCCCAGCAGAGCATGATCTAATTTGCTAAAGCAGGGGAAAAAATTCCTTCCTGATCCCCCGAGAGGCAATCGGATTTTCCCCAGATAAACTTTCCCTATAAATTTTAGTACCCAGTTATATTATGTACACTTAGGAAATAATTCAGGCCCTTCTTAAAGCAATCCACTGAGCTGGCCATAACCACCTCTGCAGGAAGTCATTTTCACAGCTTTTACTGTGAAGAAACCTTTCCGTATTTGGAGATGAAATCTCTTTTCCTCTAGACGTAAAGAGTTCCCCCTTGTCCTCTTTGTGGACTGTAAAGTGAATAACTCGACACCAAGTTCTCTATACGGACCCCTTATATATCTGTACATGTTGATCATATCCCCCCCTTAATCTCCTCTTATCAAGAGTGAATAAATTCAGTTCCTCTAATCTTTCCTCATAGCTGAGTTCCTCCATGCCTCTTATCAGTTTGGTTGCCCTTCTCTGCACTTTCTCCAGTTCCCCGATATCCTTTTTGAGAACTGGTGCCCAAAACTGAATGGAATATTCCAGATGAGGTCTTAGTAATGATTTGAACAGGGGCAAAATGATATCTCTCTCTCTTTCTGGAGTCCATACCTCTCTTAAAGCGGGAGTCCTCCGGGACTCCGCGTTTTTTTTTTTTTTTTTTTAAAGCCAGCAGCTACAAATACTGCAGCTGCTGACTTTTAAAATAGTGACACTTACCTGTCCAGCGCGCCCGCGATGTCGGCACCCGAAGCCCATCGCTAGGTCGTCTGTCTGGTCCTGCCGCCGCCATCTTGGGTATGGGAATCAGGAAATGGAGCCTTTCGGCTTCATTTCCCGGTTCCCTACTGCGCATGCGCGAATTGCGCTGCGCAATAAGGACGCTCCCCGCTGCCTCTGGGAGCTGTGTGTTTCCCAGCAGGCAGCGGGGCACTTGCGGAAAGGGGCGTAAGTTACGCCCCTTTCCGCAGAGAGCTGTCCCGGAAGTGGGTGCAGTTACCTGGATTATCCAGGTAACTGCACCCCCCTCCCCCCTGAAAGGTGCCGATTGTGGCACCGGAGGGGGGGGGGAGGGTTCCGATGAGCGGAAGGTACACTTTAGGGTGGACCTCCGCTTTAATACAGGAAAGGACTTTGCTCGGTTTGGAAACCATAGCTTGGCATTGCATGCTATTATTGAGCTTATGATCTACCAAACCCCCAGATCCTTCTCCACTATGGATTCCCCCAGTTGTACTCCCCCTAGCATGTATGATGCATGCATATTCTTAGCTCCCAAGTGCATAACTTTACATTTCTCAACATTAAACCTCATCTGCCACATAGTCGCCCAATTAGACAGAGCATTGAGGTCGGCTTGTAAATTGGAGACATCCTGTAAGGACGTTATTCCACTGCATAGCTTGGTGTCATCTGCAAAGATGGAAATGTTACTTTTGATCCCAGACCCAATATCATTTATAAAGATATTAAAAAGTAAGGGTCCCAGCACTGAACCTTGGGGTACACCACTGATAACCTTAGACCATTCAGAGTAAGAATCATTAACCACTACTCTCTGAATTCTGTCTTTTAGCCAGTTTTCTATCCATTTACAAACTGATATTTCCAAACCCGTAGACTTTACCTTACACATGAGCCGTGTGTGCGGAACTGTATCGAACGCTTTTGCAAAATCCAAGTATATCACGTCCACCGCCACCCCTCTGTCCAAGGTTTTACTTACCACCTCCTAAAAATAAATCGGGTTTGTCTGACAACTTCTGTCTTTCATGAATCCATGCTGTCTGTTGCTTAAAATATTTTTTTCTTGCAAGAACTCGTCTATGTGGTCTTTTATTATTCCCTCCAGTATCTTCCCAACTATAGAAGTTAAACTAACGGGTCTATAGTTACTTGGTAAAGACTTTGTTCCCTTTTTAAATATAGGCACTACATTGGCCCTGCACCAATCCAGTGGTACTATTCCTGTCATTAATGAGTCCCTAAAAATTAGATACAGTGGCTTTGAAATTAGAGCTCAAAGGCAGAACTTTTTTATTTATTTTTTTACCTTTCGGTGTCATCAGTTGCGCATCATGGGTGACACCTCGTCGGTGCCCGTTGGTGCACCCATATCGGTGCCCGTCGGTGCAGCCATATCGGTGCCCATCATTGAAGAAGAAAACTTGCTTATTTACAAAAAAAATTTAACAAACAAACTTTTTTTTTTTTTTTTTTTATTTGTTGCGCTAAAAATAAAAATACCACACAAAGGCTCCATTTGTGGGAACAAAATGATAAAATTTGTTTGGGTACAGCGTAGCATGACCGCACAATTGTCATAAAAAAAAAAAAAAAAAAGACAGCGCAGAAAATTGGCCTGGGCAGTAAGGGGGGAAATTGCCTGGTACTCAAGTGGTTAACCTAAGGCTAAACTGACCAAGACCCCCATTTTTTGGAACGACATGAATTTCAGGAGATGCTTCCTTATACACAATTTTGTCCAAATATTTTTTTTTATTATTTATTTGTAGGTGCTGTGCCCGAGTGCGGATATTTCCTCAAGCAATGCGAAAAGGGCTCAGTGGAGGAAGGAGAAGGAGCGGGGTCTGTACCGATCAGACATGGAGAGCCTGGGGCTGTCTGCACAGGACCTGCGAGACCCTGGCTGCATAGTGAGTACAGTACAGAGCAAGCGTACGATCAGACCGCTCAGCTCAGGTGATTAACCAATCGCATCTCTCTCTCAGGTCCTGGCATTTAAAGAAGGTGAACAGAAGGAGAAAGCCGGCATTCTGAGGTTACGGACGATGAATTCTTCCATGGAGAGACGTTGTGTTTGCGTGTGCGGAGAGCCCCCGGGAGAGCTCATGATCCGCTGTGAACTTTGCCAGGACTTGTTTCATGGGCTTTGCGTCCCCACCCCCAGACTGACTTCTTCTCACCGCAGCACACACTCCTCCCCTACTCCGGCCTGGTGGGAATGGGACAGCCGCTTCTTGTGCCCGCTCTGCGTGCGGTCGCGCCGCCCCCGGCTGCAGACCATCCTGTCTCTGTTGGTTGCTCTGCAGAAACTGCCCGTACGGTTGCCAGAGGGGGAGGCGCTGCAGTGTTTAACGGAAAGGGCAATGAGCTGGCAGGACCGGGCGCGTAGGGTCTTGGCCACGCCGGAGATATCGGCTGCAGCGGCGACCTTGGTGGAGAAGAGGAAGAAGCTGCAACACAACAAAGACCCTCAGGCACTGAGAGAGACCACCTGCAATGAGCAGACGCCTGTAAGTAACTGCAGCCTGTGATTTAAAGGGGGGGGCACTGCAGAGGCGCTACTTGAACCCCTTGAAATATGTGAAACCCCCCCCCCCTTCTTATTTTTTTTTTTTTTTTTTCGTGACAAATAATTTGTAGTTTTCTGTTCATGTTTTGGTACACATAAGCCTCGTACACACGGTACGATTGTTGACAGACTTGTCCTGAAAATCTTACCATTAGTATGCTCCTTCTGACAATTGTCCAACTTTCAGCCAACAAAAGTTGGATGGCAGGCTACTAAATTTTCGGCGTTTTGACGTCAGATTTTTGTATGGTCTGTACACAAATCCGTCACACAGAGTTCGAAAGTACAAACACGCGTGCTCGGAATCGATGCCCGCCAAACACAAACTTAGCAGTAGGGGCCCAAAGGGGCACCGCTCAAGATCTAAAATTCCTTGTGCATCGCTACGTTTTTGTTTGTTGCACAACAATTGTGTGCTGGTGGGCCCCATACTCGCTTATTAGATTTTGTGCAGATTTTCGTCTTCAGATTTACCAAAACCATGTAGTGCGAGGGCCTGCCTGATTGCATACAAATTGAAACTCAGCCAGCAAAAGACCGATGCAAGCTTTTCATCGCAAAATGCGACCGTGTGTAGGCTCCATCGGAATTTAGCTGGGCGAATTCCCGCCAGCAAAAATTTGATAGAAAGTTTTTCCCATCGGGAAAATTGAGAAAATGCTATCGGAAATTCCGATCGTGTGTATGTAATTCCGACGCGCAAAAACTCACGCATGCTTGGGTTCAACTACGAGATGGAAGCTATTGGCTGCTGGGTATTGAACTTCCCTTTTTCTAGTCCTGTTGTACGTCATCGCGTTTTTGGTGTTTTCTTTCCGGAGTACGGCTGTCCAGAGTTTTTTAATTTCCTCTCAACCACATTGAGGTGTTTTGGTGTGACCGTGTGTAGGCAAGACAGTTTTTAAGCGTCATTCCGACAGGAAAACCATCAGAGCTTTTTCTGATGAGCATTCCCATTGTGTGTACAGGGGCACTAAGGTTTGACCTCATAATTTATGGTTTTGGTAAATCTGAAGACAAAAATCTGCAGAAAATCTAATGGTGTGTATGGGGCTTAAGTATGCAAGACAAGATCCTGGCACACGCTCTTTTGACAAAAAAAAAAAAATCAGACGCTCGGTTGGCCAACAATCTGTACCGTGTGTACGGGGCTTAAAGCGGGAGTCCACTGGGACTCCGCGTTTTTTTTTTTTTTTTAAAGCCAGCAGCTACAAATACTGCAGCTGCTGGCTTTTAAAATAGTGACACTTACCTGTCCAGCGCGCCCGCGATGTCGGCACCCGAAGCCGATCGCTAGGTCGTCTGTCGGGTCCTGCCGCCGCCATCTTGGGTATGGGAATCAGGAAATGGAGCCTTTCGGCTTCATTTCCCGGTTCCCTACTGCGCATGCGCGAGCCGCGCTGCGCAATGAGGACGGTCCCCGCTGCCTCTGGGAGCTGTGTGTTTCCCAGCAGGCAGCGGGGCACTTGCTGAAGGGGGCGGGCGCTTGCGGAAAGGGGCGTAACGTACGCCCCTTTCCGCAGAGAGCTAGCCCGGAAGTGGGTACAGTTACCTGGATTATCCAGGTAACTGCACCCCCCTCCCCCCTGAAAGGTGCCAATTGTGGCGCCGGAAGGGGGGAGGAATCCGATGAGCGGAAGGTCCATTTTAGGGTGGACCTCCGCTTTAAGTCCTTCCACATAATGGAGCTGTCCGGCATGTGCCGCTACTTTCTGTTTTCACCTTCCTGGTTAATGGACAATGAATCACTTTTATTAAGAGGATTCATTATCCAATAATAGTTTCTGTAGCCCAGCTGGTGGGTTCATAGTTATCAGTTGCATCACCTTTTTGTTGCGCGTCTATGGACGTCTTCCCAGAATGTTGCTCGTGTGTGTATGTATGTATGTGTATATATATATATATATATATATATATATACACACACACACACACACTAACTATATATTCTCTAAATCATTTTTTTTTTATAATAATATAAAAAAATGTATACATAAAAGAGACCGGAAATTTTGAAAGGGGGGGGGGGGGGAAGCATATTCATTTTTTGCTACAAACTAAACCTATCCAATAAAGAAAAAAAATCTAATTTCTCCTGAAGTTTAGCCCGGAATGTATTCTGCTAAATTTTTTGGGTGAAATCACAAAAAGCATATATTGGTTTGTAGTGTCTACAAACTATATGGCATATATATATACTGAGAGAATTCTTTTTTTTTTTTTTTTTTTTTTTTTGATTAATACTAAGTATGGCGGTGATCAGTGACTGACATCACCAGTGACACTAACGCAGTGATCAGTGCTAATACTATGTACCATCACTGTATTAATGACACTGGCTGGAGGTTCACATCTAGGGGTTAAATGTGTGCCCAACAATGTGTGTATTATGTGCTGATTTTTAGTAAAGATCTTTTTCTTAAGAAACAGATTGTTCCCTCTGTAAAGAGCTCTGTGTTGATTGTAAACACAGGGCTCTGGGCTGTGATTGGACACAACCGATCAGCAGGTCCTGGCCATGGATTGCTGGCAGGTATATGCTGACAGACTCCCACTGTGTGCAATCACAGCAGGTGTCAGCAGGGGAGCATAGCTCCTTCTTTTTATTTATTTATTTTTTATATTTCCTAATCCTTAGTCACATGATGTGCCAGATCTTGAGACTACTGTCTTCTGGACTTACAAGGGGAGTGTTCTTTTTCGGGTTCCAATGCCCCTGTATGGGTTGGGAGAACACTACCCATTGACTGTCTAGTGGTGAGGCATGTTGGTGTAACCCCCCCCTTCACTGGGTGCACAGGAACCAGAGCGCCCAGTAGGAAAGGTGTTATCGGACACCCTTGGGCGTGTCTGACCACCATGGTCTCTGGCCCTCTCCTGTACCATGCCGCCCTTCTCTGGCCCTCTCCTGTACCATGCCGCCCTTCTCTGGCCCTCTCCTGTACCATGCCGCCCTTCTCTGGCCCTCTCCCGTGCCATGCCGCCCTTCTCTGGCCACCTCCCGTGCCATGCCGCCAGTCTCTGGCCACCTCCCGTGCCATGCCGCCAGTCTCTGGCCACCTCCCGTGCCATGCCGCCAGTCTCTGGCCACCTCCCGTGCCATGCCGCCAGTCTCTGGCCACCTCCCGTGCCATGCCGCCAGTCTCTGGCCATCTCCTGTATAAAAATATTTTTTAAAAACAGTCATTTTCGGTATCGGTGCTGTTTCGGTTTTCGGCCTAGTGTATTTTTCATTTTCGGTATCAGTTTTGGCACCAAAAAACCCATTCGGTGCATCCCTAATTTTTGCATGGGGGAGATATATAAAGGGATGGGTAATTCTTTATTTTTGAGATTTTATATATTTTCTCCCTGGTCTGTGTTCTGGATTTCCAGAACAAGCTGGTGCCTTCTACATTGTTGGATTCCATTCTGGTTAAGCAAAATGTCACCAGCACACCAGGGATCTCCAGAATGGGTCCCAAGCGTTTGCTCAGCATCATAAAGTATCATAATTCCAAAAAAGCAACGTTTCAGAACCACGCAGGACCTGGTCACCTGCCTGATGAAGGGGTCCTGCGTGGCTCCAAAACTTTACTTTTGTAGTTTATGATGTGATTGCTGAATAAAGCTTTGGACCCGTTTTGGAGATCCCTGTTTTGCACTCTCTGGTTGTCACCTGGTTTGGACACTAAGTACTGCTGTATCTTCATATTGAGGGGATGTAAGGTCTTCTGCCTCGTAGTGTGGGTCTGGTTCCAATAGTGGACAAAGCCATGGGTCTCAGTCTTGTCCATGCGGATCCCCCAAGGGGACAGCCTTACCATAGATTGTCCCTTTCATATGAAAAAAAGATCAGCTGTACTCTGCTTGGCGCCTCTTAGCGTATTTTCTTTTAATATTCAATGAATTAACTGCATACAGCAGTGTCTCCACCCAAGAACCACCCATTGAACAACGCAGTAAAACATCAAGTCGTTGTCTTTTCCCTTGTCTAGTCCCCAAGAGGAATACATTTCGTGTATATATAGCAATTTCTGGGATTAGACCTACTCCAGACCAACCCCAGCACCTGGCTGGCCGGATTTCCTTGCTGACTCTACATCCATCTGCACCAGAGACTGTGAGACACCTGCAGGTGTTTGGATGTTATCTGGCACATCTTCCTAAGCACCCCCACTGAGGCTGGCTACACAAATCCATATGCTTCACTATATGGACCGCCTAATGTAAGCACCCTTGGCCTTCTACCAGGGATGTCCAACCTGCAGCCCACGAGAGTTCAGCATGCCTCACGCGGTATGTCTTTAGGAATTCTGTGCAAGTATAGAAGCCACGGTGGCCCTCAGGGACAAGCTAGACACAGGCGTGTGTGGAGGGATGCTGTGCAAGGATTGCAGGCGGGGTGGTCAGCACTAGAAATCCAGGCACGGATGGAGGATGCTGGTGCTGCTGGTTTTTGGAATGGCAACGGCAGCAGTAAATACAGGGTCTCCCGATAGCTCTAGGCCAGTAAATGCCATGTGGGGTGCTGGTATGGACTGTCCACTGTCCACAACCTCCCATCTATCTCCCTACACAGCAGGGTGGGTGGGAGAGTTGTGTTCCAAGTCAAGAACTCTGTTTCCATGGGCACATAGTTTGGAGCTTCACAGGTATACTACCATTCGTTATTTGGTGCCAACATGTAAACGGCAGTCCTAGGAAACACAATAGCTTTACGTTCATCTGTTGTGAGAGGTTATATGTAATAATTGTGTATTCTTTTTATGTTTTTTTTGGCAGCTACCCCACGAGAATGGAGACGCACACTTTGAGAACGGCATGGCAATGCCAGGTAATGTAATCTCTTGTGTTCCTGGGCCCTCCGGGTGCTGGTTGCTTGTAACTAACTTGTCCTCTCTTCCCCCCCTCACTGAAGATCTGGATGCCATGGCTGCTCTCCTCCCTCAGAACGAAAAGACTCCGCTTCTGGAAATGTCCATCGGGTCTCGGGCGCTTTTAGAAGACCTGATGCTGGAAGGGGATCTTCTCGAAGTGACACTTGAAGAAGAACTGAGTATTTGGAGGTTGCTGCAAGTGTCGCAGACGACATGCGTGGAGAGACTAAAGACTCTTATAGAAGTAAGACCTGAGAAATCCCCCCTGTGATGTTCCTGTATCCTTCTTCTAAACCTTCATACAAAGTTACCAGCATCTCCTACGAATGGTCTGCTGGATGCCGGTCATCGTAGTATATTTTGGTTATGTTGGATGTGGACTCCTCACAAGTCGTGGTTCTAGGGGTTTCAGAATTTCTCTTAACTTTCAAGAATGAAGCTTAAAAAAATAAATAAATTGTAAGGTTCTGGACCCAAAAGCGAGAGAGAACAGGTTTCTACTACAACTTTTGCAGGCTTCTATCGGCTTGGGTGTTTCAGGAGATCCCTGGAGCCATCTGAAAAGTGTATAATGGTGCCAGAAGTTCAGTAAAAATTTGCAACAGGAGGTCAGAAGATGTAAATAATGCATTTCAGGGCTCAGAAATATGCATTTATCAGGGCTTGCATGCTGGTGGTGATTGTATTGGACAGTTATTGTAACGTAGATTAATCGCAGCACAGGTAGCCTACATTCATTACTTAAAATGCCCTTTTCCAGTAGCCTACCAGCCCAGATCAAAAGGGATTTGGGAGCCCCAAAATGTGTTGGCTCTAAGTGGTTATAGCCACGGGCTAACTGGTTTTGCCATTATGTGCTTCCTCAGGGCTCTCCTTAAACACGTTGCCTCAGAATACAGAAAAACTTGTGTGTGCAAGCTAGGACACGCATGGCTACAGCTGAGCCTGCCATCTAAAGCGTTCCTTTTTAATGCCTACAGATTTACTTTTATACAGTTTAAAATTAGAGGTCGACCGATATGGGTTTTTCTCTGGCCGATGCCGATATTTAGAAATTATGGCGGCCGATAGCCGATATATGATGCCGATTTTATTTTTTATTTTTTTATTTTTTTGGGCCGATATGTTAGGCCGATTTTTATTTTATTTATTTATTTTTTTCCTTTTTTATTTTTTTTAATCCCCCTTGATCTAACACACCTTTCCCACTGGGGTGTTTTTCAGGCGCTTTTGGGCTAAAAATAGCGCTTGTAAAGTGCCTGCAAAATGGCTTCCCTGCAGTCTGTGTGAAAGACAGAGTGCTTTCACACTGAGGCGATGCGCTAGCAGGATCTTAAAAAAAAAGTCCTGCAAGCAGCACGTTTGGAGTGGTGTATACCGCTCCTCCACCACTCCTGCCCATTGATATGAATGGGCACCACTGCCGAAGCGCATGCAATGCGATTTGGCAGCAGTGCTTCATGGGCGCATTTAACCTCTTGGCCGCTAGCTGGGTTATATGTGCCCCACTAGCAGCCAAATAGCACCGCTAAAATGATGGTAAAGAGCCGATAAAACTTGCGTTTTACCATCAACGCCTTCCCGCTCCAGTGTGAAAGCAGCCTTCATAAGTGATACAGAAAATTTCTTACATTTAAACATTTATTAAACAAAACAAACCTCCAATCAGTTTACTTGTATGTATGATTTAGATAAAAAAAAAAAAAAAAAAAAAAACTATATATTAAATAAAAACAGGTAGTCAAAACTTTTGGACGAAAAAAAAAAACTTTACTGTGTTTATTTTATTTTTATTTTTTAAATAGTATATTTTTTTCCCCAAAAAATGCATTTGAAAGACCTCTGTGCAAATTCTGTGTGACATAAAATATTGCAACAACCGCTATTTTATTCCCTAGGATCTCTGCTAAAAAAAATATATACAATTTTTGGGGGGGTCTAAGTGATTTTCTGGCAGAAAATACAGGATTTTTACTTGTAAGCAACAAGTGTCAGAAAAGATTTAGTCTTTAAATGGTTAAACTGAGAACTTCTACACACAGAGATGACTTCATTCATTCAAGTGTAAACATTGTATCTTTCTGTTCTTTTCTTGGCAGCCTGCCCAGAGCCTGCCCAGAGAGGAGGACGTTTCTATGACGACTCAGGCAACTTGCACTGACTTCTGTTACAGAAGTCATTTCAAAGTCCTGCTGCAGTTCTATATCGGCTTTTTACCAGCACAATCGGCTGATGCCGATTAATAAAAAAACGGCAAATATCGGCCGGCCGATATATCGGTCGACCTCTATTTAAAATGTTTCATTTCCTGCTGTGACTAGTACTGAGATCAATCGCAAACTTTAACATGAACTAGAATAGATCTTAGAAGTTCCTGTTTCTCTGATGAATGACCACACATTTACAGCGCTGTAAGCATCTAATATGGCTTCTTACAAAAGATGGAGGAACACCTATTTCCCCGTCTCCTCTCACACACGAACCCGGAAGTGTCAATGATTTCTCAAATCGCCTTTCAGGACAACCCCGGAGAGAGTGTAGCTCCACCTTGCAATCAGGAAACACATGCCCACTTTAAAAACACCTCCTCCTCCTCCATGGCTTCAGTTATTGTGTTTCCTCCTTGGAGGAAGCATGTGCCTGAACCAGGGAGAGCTACACTCTCTGCAGGGGAGTAAGGCTTACCTTTTGTTGCAGGTTGTTTCTCTTTGACCCCCAGCAGCATCTCCACGGGGAGAGGACTCCTGGAGCTCCTGGTCCCGCCATCTCACGGGAGTAAGGACCCTCGGAGTGCCGGCGTCGGGTGCCCGGTGTCCGCTTGTTAGCGCAGGGAGGGCTCTGTTGCTGGCGGAGGCCGCTGCAGGTCAGCGGCATGGCTCCGTTTTCGGCGCCGGGTCCCGGGCGGCGACGGCGTCGTTCACGGTGACGCGCGGGCGCTCTGAGGGGGCGTGGCGCCGTGGTTCAGCGCCTGGAACGCAGGGGTCATGGGGCGGGTCAGGTGACCGTGTGCTTCCGCTTCCGGCCGGCCTTGATGACGCGGCGGCCGGGAAAATTTAAAATGAGAGCTGTTTGTAAAATAGCTGCCTCACTCAAACGATGGAAGAGTGCAAGCCAGCTATGGCGGAGACAGGCGCCCCCAGCACCGGTCCAGCCCAGGTACGTAAGGTGCACTGGCACCCTCTGCTTTACTGTGGGTATGTCTTTGTTTGTTCCCCCCTCTTGGGGGCCTGTCGCTGCAGGTCAGAGGTGGACTTCGCTCTGACCTTTTGCAGCCTAGTTCTGGGGTCTCACTAGTAGGTCTGTTTGGTGGTGGGTCTCTGCACTGGCTTGGTGTTAAGCAACTGGTTGTTGAGAGCTTTTAGTGAATTAAACCTGTATGTCGTTTCAGGAAAAATCACTAGGAAAAGCTAGACCAGGTCAGAGAAAATGTCCTTCTTGCAAAACCCCCCTCAGAGATTCATGGCAGAAGGCAATGTGCAGAAATTGTATCAGAGAATTGATGGAAGAGGAAACATCTCAACAATATAAGGATTTGTTTTCTTCGGTTAAAGAGCTGACAAACTCTTTGAGTTCAGTCAAGTCCATCCTGATACAAAACCCTCCCGCACAGACCGAGCCTCAGAACTTACCGCCCAGCCCCAGGGCGTCGTCATCCAGACAGGTGGAAACTGAAGAGTCTGGAGACGAAGGGGGTAGTACTCTCATCTCCTTCAGGGATTCTGAGGAGGAGGAAGAGGAAGAAGATAGCAGGGGCTCCAAATTCAAGCTATCACTAGAGGAAGTAGATGATATTTTAAAAGCAATCTACACTACTCTAGAAATTCAGGAAGAAAAAGTACAACTGTCAGTTCATGACAAAATGTACCAGGGGTTGGACGAAACAAAACGGCGAGTTTTTCCTGTCCACAGGGTCCTCTCAGACTCAGTGAGAAAGGAGTGGAAGGACCCAGAAAAAGCCCCTTTCTTCTCTAAAGCTCTCAAAAGAAGGTTTCCCTTCGAAGATAAGGACTCAGAGGTTTGGAACAAGAAACCCAGAGTCGATGCAGCTTTCTCGCAGGTATCCAGACGAACGGATCTAGCCTTTGAAGATATGGGGATCCTTAAAGACCCAATGGACAAAAAAGCTGACTCCATCCTTAAAAAAGCTTGGGATGCTGCGTCAGTCAGTCTAAAACCAGCAATGGCAGCTACGGTGGTGGCCAGGAATCTGGAATGTTGGGTAGAGAAGCTGAAGAGCCATATTGAGGCGGGGACACCCCGCAAGGATCTCTTAGAGTCCTTTCCACTGATCCTGAATGCAGTCAAATACATGGCGGATGCATCAGCAGAATCAGTTAAACTGGCCGCTAGGTCTTCGGCTCTTGTAAATTCAGCCTGGAGAGCAGTTTGGCTGAAAACATGGTCTGGGGACACTGCCTCTAAGGTCAAGCTGTGTGGTCTTCCCTTCTCGGGTGACTTGCTCTTTGGTCCTGATTTAGAGTCTGTGCTGGATAGAACAGCCGATAAAAAGAAGGCTTTTCCAGTTAAGAAAAAGCAGATTGCTAAAAAGAATTTTCGTGCTTTTCAGCAGTCCCATAAAAAAGACCAGGAGCACAAGAGCAGATGGGGTTCACAGAAGGGCAAAGGCAGGGGTGGAGTCCTCTTTAGATCTCCCCCAGAGCAGTCCCCTAAGAACAAGTGACAATATCTCCCCAGTGGGGGGGAGACTGTCAGCTTTTCGCGAACAATGGGACAGGCTGTCTCCAAATCTGTTCGTGAAGAGCGTTGTCGATCAGGGGTACAGGTTGGAGTTTTCAGAACTACCCCCGAGCAGGTTTTATGTGACAACATTGCCAAGGGATCAGGAGAAGGCCTCTGCAATGAAGCTGTTGTTACAGGAGCTGATACAGCAAGAGGTTCTGATTCAAGTCCCAGTAAACCAGCAGGGCGGGGGTTTTTATTCACATATTTTTCTGGTGAAAAAACCCTCAGGGAAGTACCGTCTAATCCTGAATCTGAAATTCCTGAACAGGTTCATTCGGTACAAACATTTCAGGATGGATACAATTTTCTCCATCACAAAGCTGTTGACCCCAGAATGCTTCATGGCATCCCTGGACCTAAGGGATGCCTACCTTCATATACCAATTGATCAGGCATCGCAGCAGTTCCTGCGCCTGGCATTGAAGGTAGGGAGTTCGGTATGGCACCTCCAATTCAGGGCTCTGCCGTTCGGACTCTCGTCCTCTCCCAGGGTCTTTACGAAGATTATGGCAGAGGCTTTGGAACCCCTGAAATTGAAGGGGATTCCAGTCGTTCCTTATCTGGACGACCTTTTGTTTTTTGCAGACTCCAGGGAGCAGGCCCTAGTCAATCTCCAGAGGGCCCAGTCTCACCTCGAGGGCCTGGGATGGCTTCTAAACCTAGAGAAGTCAATCCTGACCCCCTCACAGGAAATGAAATTTCTGGGGTATACATTAAATTCGATTCTCCAGAAAGTTTTCCTGCCGTTGGAAAAACAGGAAAAGTTACAGCTAGCTGTACAGCGGATACAGAGCAACCAGACAGTCTCAGTCAGGATGGCTATGGCAGTTCTGGGCCTGCTTACGGCAGCAATCCCGGCTGTTCAGTGGGCCAGGTTCCATTCCAGACCCCTTCAGAGGGAGGTTCTGTCAAGCTGGTCCCATCAGGATCCTTTGGAAAAACAGCTAAAAATTTCGTCAAAGACGAAAAGGGCTCTTTGGTGGTGGAGAGACCAGGCAAACCTCTCAAGGGGCCTGGTGTGGACCTTTCCTGTGGACAAGCGCCTTACTACAGACGCAAGTGCCTGGGGCTGGGGAGCCCATCTGGATGGTCAGACATCTCAGGGGGTCTGGTCCAAACAGGAAGCTCAAAGATCATCCAACTGGAGGGAGTTGAAGGCGATCTTTCTGGGTTTAGTGGCATTTCAGCAGAGTTTGAGAGGTCACCATGTTCAGGTGTTGTCAGACAACACAACAGCGGTTACCTACATTATGAAGCAAGGGGGAACCAGAAGCAGGAGCTTGATGGAGCTGGCCAATCTGTTGTTAGCCTGGGCAGAACAGAACACAGCCTCACTATCGGCAGTGCATCTGAAGGGCTCTCAGAATTTGTTTGCGGACCTCCTAAGCAGGCGCAAATTGCTAGAGGCAGAATGGAGTCTGAATCAGGAAGTGTTCCTGATGATCTCCGAGGCCTGGGGGGTTCCTCAGGTAGACCTTTTTGCCAGCCAGCAGAACTCAAAGGTGGACAGATTCTTTTTTCTTCACCGAGGAGATGCAGCAATAGGGTTGGATGCATTCGCTCACCCCTGGCATTACCAGCTGTGCTATGCCTTTCCCCCCTTTCCTCTAATTCCACTAGTACTGAGGAAATTCAGGGAAGAAAGGACAGACTTAATACTAGTCACTCCTTTTTGGCCAAAAAGACCCTGGTTCGCGGGTCTTCGAAACCTAGCCTCGAAGCCCCCATGGAGGTTACCACTCAGAAAAGATCTGTTATCCCAGGGGACAGTAAGTCATCCAGAAGTGGAACTCCTGCAGCTAACCGCCTGGTTTCTGAGGAGGACCTGTTAAAGGCTAAAGGTCTCTCAGATAAAGTAGTAAAGACCCTGCTGTCCAGTAGGAAGGCAGTTACACAGGCAATTTACATGAAGGTCTGGAAAAAGTTCAACTCCTGGTGCAGTTCTAGAGAACTCAAGGTCAAGAGCACGGTGTCAGTCTTGGAGTTTCTCCATGAAGGAATGGAGAAGGGTCTCGCAGCCAGTACCCTGAAGACTCAGGTGGCTGCCTTATCAGTTTTCTTTGAAAAGACTTTATCTAAAGAAACTTTAATTTCTAGATTTTTTAGGGCTCTTGCTCGAAATAGACCAGTAGCCCTTAAAGACTTTCCCAGTTGGGATTTGTCTACAGTTTTACAGGGTCTCTCGGGAGCACCGTTTGAACCCTTACAGGAAGCTTCTTTGCAGAAGGTGGTTTTAAAAACAATCTTTTTGGTGGCCATCACCTCGGCCAGGAGAGTCAGCGAGCTCCAAGCTCTAGCTATTACAGAACCCTTCCTTAGAATTTATCAGGACAGGGTGGTACTGAGGACGGATCCAGCATTCCTACCGAAAGTATCCTCAACTTTCCATCGATCACAGGAAATAGTGTTACCTACATTCTCTGCAAGCCCAGCAAATGCAGGAGAGGAAGTTTTTCACACATTGGATGTGAGAAGATGTCTTTTACAGTTTCTGAAAGTTACTAAAGAATTTAGAAAATCAAACGCCCTCTTTGTGATATTTTCTGGATCACGCAAGGGGGAGAAAGCTTCTAAAAGTACGCTGGGTAGGTGGCTTAAGTTGGCTATAACAGAAGCCTATAAAGCAAAAGGAGAAATACCTCCCTCAGGTATTGCTGCCCACTCTACTAGATCCACGGCAGTTTCCTGGGCTGAAAGGGCCGGTGCCACGCCTGAACAAATCTGCAAGGCTGCCACTTGGTCCAGTTATTCGACATTTCTCCGGCATTACCGGTTAGATCTACTGTCTGCAGCAGATCAGGCCTTCGGCAGGAAGGTACTGCAGGCAGTAGTCCCGCCCTAGGGTAAGTTTCTCGGTTATCCTCTCCGGGGTTGTCCTGAAAGGCGATTTGAGAAAGACTCAGTTAGACTTACCGGTGACGGTATTTCTAAGAGCCTTTCAGGACAACCGTTACTTCCCTCCCTAGGTTATGCTTAGTAAATGTATTAAGTTCTACCATGGTGTTGTGCTTTCTGTGCTTCTGTTTTCCAGCGTCGGAAGGCCACAATAACTGAAGCCATGGAGGAGGAGGAGGTGTTTTTAAAGTGGGCATGTGTTTCCTGATTGCAAGGTGGAGCTACACTCTCTCCGGGGTTGTCCTGAAAGGCTCTTAGAAATACCGTCACCGGTAAGTCTAACTGAGTCTTTTTTCATTACAGTTTAAAGAGCTAGAACCCTGTCAGATTTTTTTTTTTTTTTTTTTATTGCTATCTGTGCCTCCTATGTGATAGAATTAAGAAGTGACAGGTTCTCTTTAAGGAGACATAGTCAGTCTTGTGCCCTGTACACACGGTCAGACTTTCCAACGACAAAATTCCTTTGGATGGATTTTGGCCCAAACTTGTCTAGCATTCACACGGTTGCACAAAGTTGTTGGAAAATCTGATCGTTCTACTATAAACGGGCCAATAGCTTTCGTCTCCTAATTTATTCTAGGCATGTGTGGCACTTTGTCCGTCAGAATTGTCTACACATGATCGTAATTTAAACAATCAGATTTTGTTGTCAGAAAATTTTAGGTCCAGCTCTCAAACTTTGTGTGTCGGAAATTCCGACGAAAAAAGTCAGATGGAGCCCACACACAATCGGATTTTCCGACAACACGATCCGATCACAAATTGTCCATCGGAAAGTCCGACCGCGTGTACAGGGCATTATTAGACCCCTGATGTTTCCCCTACATTGTGCTAAAACAGATCGAGGACAAATAGTCCCAAATCTGCTTTTCTATTGGGCTACAGGTGATGGGGATCTGACAGCAGACATTCTGGTGACAACTATCAAAGATGGAAGCTCCTCGCTTGTTGGGGATTTCCTTTCCTTTTTGTTGCTACTCTATCCAAAGCAGAAAAACTGTTTAGTTGTACTTTACATACCCTTTAACTTGCTTTTTCTCATTGTTTATTATGTTCTCTTACACATTTGCAGGTATTTGTGTAGCCGGCTACCATGGCACTAAAACAAATGAAATCCTACAGCTGCTTGTTCCACAAAAATTGCAAGTAAAAGAAAACCAGGTAATTTGCACATTTTCATTATTTGCAGCGCCATGGCCTTCTGGCGTCCCCTCTTCAGTTCCCAACATAGATATTTGTCCATTTTCTCTGTGTTTTCTATGGGTTTGCTGCCTCCTCCTACACCATGAGAACCAACATACTTCCCAACCTTTTGAGATGGGAACGAGGGACACCTATTAGCAGGAGTATGTAGGCATAGGACACGCCCCTTGCCACACCTCCTTAAAGGAGTTGTAAAGGCAGAAGGTTTTTATTTTTATGCATTAAGATAAAAGGCCTTCTGTGTGCAGCAGCCCCCCTAACACTTACCAGAGGTCCCTTTCTGCCCAGCAATGTCCACAAGTGTCTCAGCTATCCGAGATTCTTCTTACTGATTGGCTGAGACACAACAGCGGTGCCATTGGCTCCCGCTGCTGTCAATGTCAGCTAGCCAATCAGGGTTGAGAGGGGGCGGAGCTGGGCCGGGTCTCCGTGTCTGAATAAACACAGGGAGCTGTGACTCTGCTCGGGTGCCCCCATAGCTTTTTTTTTATTTTTTTTTATTTTTTTTCTCAACCACTACTGTTCCTTTTATATTGGCTTTTGAAATGTACAAATGCAGGAATTGAGAAATTGGATGAAAGGTTTAGCACTGGGAATATATAAATAAGTAAATAAAGTCGCGCTACGTACTGCCCACCCTGTGGGTGACTTAAGTAAAGGTAAGTGAAAATTTAATAAAGTAAATAAATAAAGTAGTAGTTTAGCACTGGGAAACATTTTTTTGAAAGATTAAATGTGCATTTTATATATACGTCTCTATAGATCAGACCAAAATGACTAATAAGGATGAAGGTGGGACAGAGAGACCAAATCAGACAGTTGGGAGCTATGAACCAGTCATGTTGGAGCTTCTGAAGTCTAAGCATTTAGTCTAAAATTCTAATTCTGCATTAAAAAATGTATGGTCAACCTCCTTATTTAGCTTTACTTGGTTTTGATTAGGGCTGCGCTGATACCACTTTTTTTAAGACCGAGTACAAGCACTCACAGATACCGATTACCAATACTTCATTTTTTTTTTTTTTAATGGTCATGTGACAGTGGCACTAATATGCCGCACTGATAGGTGGCACTGATGAGGAATGGGCTGTGTCAGGTTTTTATTTTTTTACAATGCTTTCTTTTTTGGGGGTGGGTGGGGGGTTGATGGTTTCAGTGTTTTTTATTTATTTTTATTTCATTTGTATTATTTTTACCTTTTTTAAATATTTATTTATTGCAATTTTTTTATTGGGGGGGTGGCTTTAGTGAAATATCAGGGGTCTACACAGACCCCTGACATCTCCCTTTTGAGACACAGAACGGTATTAAGGACACAGATTCCCCAGTCCCTTTCTCAGCAGCCTCATCTGCACTGAAAGTGTGTAGACAGGGGGCTCCCCTCCATTCATAAACTGAGACAACGTATACACAGTTTACTATCACCGACTGTGTTCATTCAGAAAAGGAAGGAGCCAGTAAATGACAGCTTTACCGGCTCCTTCCTCCGTTCTCCATCCTGACAGATCCGGGACGGGGAGGGGGGGGACCGGAGAAGGACACGGGGACAACCCAGGGAGCAGAGATGGAGGAGGAAATTGGGAGCCGGGGACCAGGAGAGAGGGAGGAGAACACCAGAGAGAAGGAGGAGGAGCCGGGGACCCGGAGAGAGGAAGGAGGACCCAGGGAGGCGGGGACCCAGAGAGAGGGTGGAGAACACCAGAGAGAGGCAGGAGGAGCCGGAGAGAGGGAGGAGGACAGTCGGGATGATCGGTGTGGTGGTGGGGGGCCATTACAAGTACCGATCTCCCTGTATAACCTTTAATAAAGCAGCCGCGGGAGGGATAGGAGGAGAAGTGGCTGTCAGAAAAGCTATACAGGGAGATTGGTGCTTGTAACTGCCCCCATCGATCACCTATGAGGCTGCCCGCCCCCCCCCTGCCGAGCTTGAGGACGCCTGGTCCGATACAAGAAGTATCGGAATAGGCATCGGAGCATTTGCATGAATACCGATAGTCGTGCAAATGCTTGGTATCGGCATCGTGCATCCCTAGTTTTGATGAAGAGGAAACTTGAAGCTAAAGGGTTAGAAGTGAGCGATCCGCTGGGCCCAGGCAGTTGCTGGCCTTTCAAGTTCATAGACCGATACCTATAACACAAGTTGTCTACCAGCCACTAGGTAACCTTAATAGTATCAGACACAATCCTGTAGATTTTTGCAATGTCTTTAATGCTGAAGTGTAGACAAAAACTTTATTGGGGCATTAGCTAGGTACCTCTGTGTGCCCCACTGGTAGTTGCTGCTTTCTTGAAAAAATTTACACGCACGTGACAGACAACAGTCAGGACTGGAGCTCAGCAATCACAGCGGGCCACTCGCTATGCAGCTCCTCTATTCAGAAAATGTTTTGTATTCTTTCAATGAATACAAAGTGTTCAATGATTGGACAAAGGGAGATTGTGTCAGTCATAAGCCCCTAGTCCTGTCAGGAATTTTCAAGGAAGTGACAGGATCTCTTTAAGCGGCTCGGAATGGTGTGCTTTTTTTTCCACAAATATCACATTCATTTACTGTATATTAAAGCAGAATTCCATCCTAAACCTAACTAGTCCTAAGAATGTACTCTCCTAAAACCTATGCTGACTAACGTGTAAGACAGGCCTGGGTAAGTACTTGTCTATTTTCAGCCTGCTTCGGTCTGGTCACATGATCTGCCCCCCCCCCTGTGTCAGCCAGCAGCAGCTGCAGGGGAGATGAGGGAGCATGGATGATGGCTGGGACATGGGAGCCTATGGGTGATGTCTCAGCCACTGTTGAGTGCTTTCTCCCCTACAGCTACCACTGGCTGATACAGGGGATCATGCGACTGGACCGGAGCAGGCTGAAAATAGGTAAGTATACAAGTCTATAGATTTTTTTATAAACAAGAGAGTCAGCATAGGTGTTGGAGAATGGGCGTTTTTTTGTTTTTGTTTAGTTAGGTGTAGGCTAGAATTCAACTTTTAAAGAGGCATCACCTGAACTATGTTAAATCCCTTAGGGGGGCCAAGCACATGTTGCACATTATTTTGGTTCGTGGCTGCAATGTGCAGTCAAGAAGCATGTCTGCCTGTGCTGGTCACCTCCACCCCAGGCTGAAGCCCAATTTATATGCTTCTCTATCACAGAGCCACAGCAAAGCATTATAGCCACTGCCTCCTCTTCATTTTTGGACCCTGTATCTATACCGTGTGTGTCTCTCCCCTCCTGTCAGAAGTGAAATAAATTGAAAGGGTGGGGGGATGTGAGACTTTAATGGGGGCAAGGGTGTAGAGATGAATTCAGTAATGTAGTAATTTTTTAAATTATTTTTATTGAAAAAGATATAAAACAGAGATAGTAGACGCTGCGCTCAACATGCACACATAGAACAATAAGGTACATTTACGGTGCATTGATCTTTTACTTAAGTATAATCATACAGAACTCTTCTGCAAACCAATCCTTATATGCATGTTGAATAACAAAGAAACACAAAATTATTGATTATTGTTACTTCAAGCATTGGTTACAGTGAGATCAGAAGAACACCACACATCCCACACCTTGTTATATTTAGCTGGACAACCTTTGTGTTCACAAATAAGCCAATACCTGATTTTCTAACCAAAGCCATTTACATATAGATGGAGGAGTGGGCTGAATATATTTAAAGGGGTTGTAAACCCTTGTGGTTTTTCACCTTAATGCATCCTATGCATTAAGGTGAAAAAACACTTAGCAGTCAACCCCCCCCCCCCGTTTTACTTAACTGAGCCCCTTCATCTCTTCGGCGGGGATGCACTGTCCTCTCTCCATGGGGTCCCAACTCTTGATTGGATAGTTTGATAGCGGGGCAGCCATTGGCTCCCGCTGTTGTCAATCAAATCCAATGACGCGGGGCTGAGTCCGGCATTCTTGTTTGTGGATGCAAATGCTGGACTCGGGAGCGCAAGGGGGTTATCTGATGCAGGGAGGATCCGCGATAGCCACCGAGGGACTCCAGAAGAGGAGGTTCAGGGCCACTCTGTGTAAAATGAGCTGCACAGTGGAGGTAAGTGACATGTTTGTTATTTAAAAAAAAATAAAAAATGATCCTTTACAATCACTTTAAGTGCCACACCTTTACGAGCCATAAATGTTTCCATGAACATGGTTTTAGTATGTCTCGGCCACAACTCTTGGTCTAGGACTCCCAACAAACACACCAATGGGGTACATGGAACAGGGATTGGCAAAACTGCAGTCAATATCTCCTTCATCTGCTGCTAGTACCTTGCTATGACTGGGCAAAGCCACATAACGTGCAAAGTCTGCACGTGGGCAGGTACACCTAATGTAGTTAGAGGTAGGTATACGATGCATTGCATGCAATCAAACTGGGTCAGATATGACCGATGGATCAGTTTTGTTATTAACAGCCAGGGACACAGATAAATGGGATGAGCAAGCCTCCTCCCAATCCTCATCGGATAAATCGGGGGGATAAGTTGCCATTTAGTGCGGACCACCAGCGGAGCTCCGGCAGTCGTAGCAGACAACAAATGGATATATAGAGTTGATATAAGTCCCTTAGGGCCCTGAGACCTCAGCACCCCTATCGGTGGGTAATCAGAAAAGTCTGTGTCACGGATATCAAACTGAGCCTGGATCACATGCCTGAGTTTGAAGATGCCTGTAAAAGGTTGTTCAGGGTAGTTCATACTTCCTCTGCAAGTCATCGAAAGAACCCAAAACATTGGCCTCTATTTCTAATAAACGTTATCAATAATGCTCAGAAATTTGTATGCCTCCAACCAGTCCTGGTTTAGCCTGAGCTGCGCTGATATTGTAGCCACAGGGTAGTTGCTTTATAAGCAGCTGCATGCAATCGGAGGGACTGAAAGAGAGAGCAGGCCTGGATGTGAGTGAAGTACGTGGCTGTTGGGAAAGTATCAGATGTTGAACGGTGGAGAAGAGGAAGGCAAGCAAGGATGGAGTGTGGGTGAGAGTACAATAAAGTGGGGGTGAGATGGGAGCTGTGGATCTGATGGTGATGTGTTATTGGTGAACATTGTTTCTATTGGGAGAGCTTAGCGGTCACAGTGCATATACTGGATGAATGTGAGCATAATGGAATTTGAACCGACGGATTGGCATGGACATCAGAAATTGGGAGTTAATAGGTGGCATAAACAAAGTATGTAGGAGAAACTAATTAAAGAATTGGTGTAGTTTGAAATTGACAGTAAATGGCAACAGGATCACTGTTCAGCCCAATCATAATCTCTCTCCTGATATGTTAGAACAGGACCAATCTATACACTATAGATCTCCAGGGGATTCAGCAAGGACTTTCAGTTTGTAGTGATGCTTCCTAAATGTGAACCTAATCGCAGAAATATCCTATAATCTTTTATCCCCATTGTAATTTGAAAAGTAACGTTCAATATTTTTAAATCTTCACTCTAATCTTTCAGTAAAATAATACTTGGAGGTCCTTGTCCTGGCATTTCCTGTTATAAGGTGGCTATGCTGATTCTCCTGACTGCTCTCCTACATTGTCACCCTGTCACATGCACTTCAAATGGAGACTATAAGTGTCCATGCCAGTCCATCCGAGTGTTCCGCTGTACTATCCAGAAGTCCATCTTGAGAACTGATCTGCAGCTATTGCCGGGACAAGTGCATGGAGATGGGGAAGTGGTCGCAGGAAATCAGCAGCCATGAGATGCAACAAGAGAAGAAAATAATATGGGAAAACATTTTTGCTGTAGCATTTAGGGTTTATACCTACTTTTGAAGGCTGAAGTTTTTAGGTATTTTTTACAGGGTTATATTGGACATTGGTCCCCCCCCCCTCCACTGCACCCCCAAAAGCTCACATTGCATAAATTCCTCTGCACCCCCTCCCAGGAGGGTCTCTTGCCTTACCCCTGGCCACCAGCAAACCATCAACCGCTACCGGGACAGTTGGGGAGAGTACGTCGCGTGACGACGTCACTTTGTCCAGGAGGGGGAGCAAGCTGAACTTGTCCTGCAGTGGTGGTGGCGAGGCGGGGCAAACCGAGAGCCGACCAGTCATGTTCTCCCTCCTTAGAGGTCACCACCTCTTCTCCAGTGTTGTCTTCTGATTCCAGTCAAAGCCCAGAAATCTGGTGCTGCAGGAAATCCCTTCCCTCACAGGACAGGAAGTGCGGAGAAATCTCCACATTGGGTACACACAGACAAAAATCTCTGCTGTGTGCTGTCTATTATTAGTGATGGTGGAAGTTGAGGATAATGAAACATGCTAGACCAGAGTCGGGGCCCCTCGCACACATATATACATACAAGGGGCCCCTCACACATCTATCTACCAGTTATCTATCTGTGTCACTCAGGACCCCTATAACTATGCTGATGCTACTACGGTGATCTTCACTGAAGCCCCATACACACTATCAGATTTTCTCCTGATTTTTGTCCTCAGATTTACCAAAACCATGTAGTTCAAGGGCCTGCCTGATAGCATACAAATTGAAACGCCTAAGGTTTGACCTCATATTATATGGTTTTGGTAAATCTGAAGGAAAAAAAATCAGCAGGAAATCTGATAGTGTGTATGGGGCTTTACTTCTGACTCCCATCCTGAGCAGCTGCATAGTTACAAAAGGAGATCACTTACTCAGCACTAAGGATGAGCTCAGGCGTTTTTCGCATGGTCCACATGCAGAGCCCGCCAGGAAGTCAGCGCCGTGCTAATTACAGGCAGTGAGACATTACCCCGATGCGTGGCTGCAGAGATCGGGCAATGTCTCGCTGCCTGTGATTAGTGCAGTGCTGTGCCGACTTCCTGGCGGGCTCTGCACGTGGACCATGCGAACACGCCTGAGCTCATTCTTACTCAAAACAGGTGCCATTCGGGAATTATTTTGTCAATGAATGCAAAGCTTTCTCTGATTGGACAAGGTGGAGAGGCACCTTGTCCAATCAGAGAACTCTTTGTAATACCTAAGAGAGTGCAAAGTGTTATCCGAATGGTGACCTATGTTTACTGAAGCAGCGGGGCAGCCGTTCAGCACGGGGGGCCTGGAAGCTAGTGGAGATTGTTGTATTACGAAGGGAATCCCACATGTATGGCACATATATAATTATATTGGTCCAAGCTGTATCAATGTAAATGTGTAAGAAAAAAATGCCATACTTAAACTTCACTTTTAAATTACTCAGACTATAATTTCCTGTTCATTCCAGAGTACACTTGAACCCACTTGGTTATATAATGTGTGAATGATGGAGCACCACTTAGTGCCTAGGCCACAGACCATACTAGTTTGTTTATATTGCTGTCATTTCAGGTCTGTCCTGCTCACCATGTGACCTTCCTGTCTGCTATTGTTCTCTCCTGCTCTCTGGCTATATTCCAGCCTGTTCATTTCCAGGTATTCACCATCCGGTAATTCCCTTTCACACTCTTGCTTTCCAGGGTTTGTGTCCAGAGAGAGATCTGAAGGTGGAACATGGCGGATTCTCACAGTATCCTGTATACAGCTTGAAACATGTCCCAGAGCACAGGTATTATTGCTTAACCCCTTCATGACCAGAGGTCGTTGACACCTAGATGTCCACAAAAAATTTAGTGGCATCTATTAACTTGAGAAGAACACTGACAATCGAATCTGCCTATCTAAAGCTGGTCATAGACAATTGTAATTCCTGCTGAACCGGCCGAGGTTCAAAGCATGTATGAGCAGACTAAATGTACCCAAGTTAATCAATCGATCAACTTGGGTACAACCAGCCTGCTGAATTTTACATGCGATTATTGTTAGTGGCTGTAATAATCACTGTGTTCTCCCAGCGGGGATGGCTTCCCTTGCCTCCCCCCTTGCCAGGAGAACAGTCAGCGTTGCAGGAAAGTAAATCGCTCTGTCAGCTTAAAGTGGTTGTAAACCTGGGGAAAAAAACACACCCTGTATGAGAGAGGCACAATGAGCTAGTGGGCATCCCATACTAGCTCATTATGAAATACTTACCTTAGATCAAAGCTGTTGCAGCGGTCCCCCGCACACCGCTGTGACTTGCGAAATGTCTCCCGGAGTTATTTCCGGGTTCGCAGGCTCTGGTGCAGTGATTGGCCGGGGCCGCAATAACGCTGCGCATAGAAGCCACCAGTCATGGCACGGCTGCTAAAGAAACTGCACATTTTCTTTAGTGCGCGTTTTTGTGGTGTGAACAGTCACTAACAGTTTTTTTTTTTTTGGGAAGCTTTCAGGGTCTACTCCTTCTAGGTCCAAAGAATGATACAAAGAGATTTATCAAAATGTTTAAGTACAGCCAAAGCTCATTTGGCTGTACTCCTGTGGATCACAGGAGTGCAGTTTGTCCTGTGCTCCTGTGACCCATTTTCAGCAGACAGCGGGCTGACATCACAGAGTCGGTCAAAATCGGGACAATGGAGTCGGGATACGCCCTCATGCCTGAACCAGCACTCAGATCAGGCTCACAGCAGGCCGCTCCCATCCCCCCACAGCCCAGCACTCCAGTGAGCATGGGGGGTAGAGCAGAGAGCCAGTTACTGACAACGGCTCTTTGTGCCCCCCACCCCAAAGCACCTTGTCCCCATGTTGACGAGGACAAGGGCCTCTTCTCGACAACCCTGGCCGTTGGTCAGGGTCTGCGGGCGGGGGTCAAAAATAAAAACGCTGTACACGTGTTTTTAAAGTAATTTTATTACCTCCGGGGTCTCTTCTGACTTCTTCTCCCCTCTCCGGCTCTTCTCCGCTGATAGCCCTCTCTGGTTCTTCTCCCTCTGTCCGCTGTCTTCTGCCTCTGCCAGGTCTTCTCCGCTATCTTCTCGCTCTTTTGCTGGGTCTTCTCCACTGCCTTGGCGTGGAGTTCCCCCTTCCAGATCATCAGAGCACATCGTTGTGTTTTATTTATTTATTTATTTTTTTTACATTGTGCGTGGAGTTTCCCCTAAAGATTCATACCAGACAGTGCCTGGTATTGTTGGGGATCAAAGTCAGATCCCTGATCATTGAAGTCGGACTTCAAATCACAGAGCAAAGTCAGATCCACAGTCGTAAGACTGTCTTGACAAAATTGTGTGGCTTTGAAGTCGTACAAGTGTGAAAGGGGCCTTAATTGTTAAGAATAAACAAAATGGAAAGTAACTGAAGAGAAGTCTAAATCAAATCAATATTTGATGTGAACACCATTTGCCTTGAAAACGGCATCAATTCTTCTAGGTACATATGCACACAGTTTTTGAAGGAACTCTGCAGGTATGTTGTTGAACTAACCACAGATCTTCTGTGGATGTACGCTGCCTCCAATCCTCCTTTCCCTTCATGTAATCCCAGACAGACTCCATGATGGTGAGATCAGGGCTCTCTGGGGGCCAAACCATCACTTCCAGGGCTCCTTGTTCTTTATGCTGAAGCTAGTTCTTAATGACATTGGCTGTATGTTTGGGGTCATTGTCATGCTGTAGAATAAGTTTGGGGGCCAATCACTCCTTCCTGATGGTATGGCGTGATGGATAAGTCTTTCTATGTTTTTCAGCATTGAGGACACCGTTGATCCTTATCAAATTTCCAACTCCATTTGCAGAAACGCAACCCCAAACTTGCAAGGATTTTTACCATGTTTCACTTTCACTTGCAGACACTCGTTATTGTACCGCTCTCCAGCCCTTCTGCAAACAAACTGCCTCCTGCTACAGCCAAATAATTAACATTTTTAACTCGTCAGGCTAGAGAACCTGCTGCCATTTTTCATGCATAGTTGAGTCACTTAGCCTTGTTTCTGTGTCGGTGGTATGGCTTTTTGGCTACAATTTTTCCACTGGTTTCCAAGAGGTCTTTTCGATTCCTAAGGGGAGTAAGCATGATGTGTCTTTAATCTGCTACATTGATTCCTTGGTCAACCACTGCCACTACGGTCCTCAAAGTTGCCCAATCAATGGTGTACCCAATGCTGAGACATACAGGCAGATATTTATCCATCGGGCCATACCATCATGAGCCATGTGTATGGTCCCAAATTTATTCTTCAGCAGGACAAGACCCCAAACATACAGCCAATGTCCTAAGGAATTATCTTCAGTGTAAAGAACAACAAGGCGTCCTGGAAGTGATGGTTTGGCCCCCATAGAGCCCTGTTCCCAACAGGATCTGTGGTTAGCTCTCCAAGCTGTTTGGAACGACCTACTTGCCAAGTTCCTTCAGAAACTGTGCAAGTCTACCTAGAATGACAGCGTTTTGAAGGCAAAGGGTGGTCACACCAAATACTCATTAATTTGGATTTCTTTTCTGTTTACTTTACATTTTGGTAATTATGAAAATAAACTATGAAAACTTAAATTCCTTGAAGTATTCTTAATTTAAGGAATTTTTCCACACCTGCTTAAAACTTTTGCATGGCACTGTACATCTTCTAAGATTTCACAGAGCTTCTAGAGGTGTCTTTGGGTTGAATGGTGCATCATCTTCTGTGCCTAAATGGAGATACATACAGTAGTAGTATTCGTTGGTATGATGGTCAATGGAAGATTTTGTATAATGCCATTAGTCAATCTCCTATATGGTTCCACATGGGCCCCCAATAGGTAGAGGGAGAAGAATACAGAGAGGGTACACCATATATCACAAGTCAAAGGGGGGGGGGGGTGGGGTAGTAGTCACAGATGAGAGCTGAGCTCTGATAAATGCAATGCTATTCCTGGTAAAAGCAGCTTGCCCTCTGACTCTTTGAGGCTGATTTACTAACTGCGTTGACAATCCTTAAAGTTCGTTCACATGGGCGTACTACAGCGTATGCCCGTGCAAGGGACGGGTTTGCCTGCATGGGGATGCATAGATGTTCTGTGCATCCCCTTGCAGAAAGTCCCATAAGGCTGGGTTCACACTGCTGCAGAAGCGAGAACCGGATGTGATTCGCACCGCACTGCAGTGCAAATCACATCCGATCTCTGTGTGATGCGAGTTCAGCCATACAGATAGTAGATGGCTGAATTCGCATCGCACCCGCCGCAAACTCGCACGGGACCCTTTTTTTGGTCCGCAGCAGAATCGGATCGCATGGGTGTTCACACCATGCGATCCGATTCCTGTCCGAGTTTGCAGATCGCACTGCGATATGCGGACTGATCTGGGGGTGTCATTAACATTTCACTGACACTCCCAGCAGTCCGCATAGGGCAGTGTGAACTGCCGGCGGGAGGCATGCGATGCGGGAAAACGTGCGGATTCGCGGCGTTCCCGCATCGTTCCGGTGTGAACCCAGCCTTAATGTTAATTGGGATGCAGCAGCTGCATGGACACAGACTTTTCCCAGTTTGGCAGCCATGCAGGTGCAGGTACACGGCCCCAAATGCACATTGGCTACCTTTTTTATATATTGTATTGTAAAATATAATTTATTACTATTGCAATTTTGATGTTTTAAAAAAAAAAAAAACGTGTATACTGTGACCATAAAGCTTCTAAATATTTTAAAACCTTTTTTTTAAGGGGCAAAGTGCAGTTTAATACTGAACCACCACATCTTTTTATCTATAGCCATAAAATGAATTATGTCTCCTGTCTTATAAAATCAAATAAACATAAAACATTTTATCTTGATGGCTGTACAGGATTGTTTGCTCAGGAATCTGGAACGGTTCCTGATCTCAGCCCTTCCTGTTATTAAGCTCCATTTCCCTTCTCTTTATATTTTCACATTCAGGGGTAGTCCGTTACAGACCTGGTTTTCTTCTACAGCATGTGCATTGGATGGAATGGTCAGCCCAAGCAGACATTTTAGCCTTTCGTGGGGCCGTTCCACATACTCAGAATTTGATCTAAATAACATGTGAAAGGGTAACGCAGGCCAAAACTTTCGTGGGGCCATTCCACATACTCAGAATTTGATCTAAATAACATGTGAAAGGGTAACGCAGGCCAAAACTTTTTTTTTTTTTTTACGTTTTGGATCAAGAATGGAAGACTTGAAATTTATATTGGACTTTTAATGCTGCCTGTGTCACCACTGGGTAGATTTGTGTCTTAAAGTTGTAAACCGGACAGGAGAGCGCTACCCCTCTACTGTGGCTTAGTGAAGTGCCAAATAAAACAGTAATCAAAAGTGAATAAGTTTAGAGCATGTGCAAAAATAATACCTCAAAAGGGCATGGCTACTGACAAATAATCCTTATTAAATAATGTGAATCATATTCATAACTAGTGTAAAGCATACAATGGTGAATTAAGACATCAAATATGCAGCATATTCTCATATGATATGTCAATGCGACCAAACTTGAACGATATTAACCACTTGCTTACTGTGCACTTAAACCCCCTGCCCAGGCCAGCTTTCAGCGATGTCACTCTTTGAATCACAATTATGCGGTTATGCAACACTATACCCAAATTAAATATTTGTATTTTTTTTTCACACAAATAGAGCTCACTTTTGGTGATATTTAATCACTGCTGGGTTGTGTTTTTTTTTTTTTTTTTTTTTTTGTGCAATAAAAACCATTTCACAGTTTGCACTGATGGGCAGTGATGAGGGTGCACTGATGGGCAGTGAGAGGTGGAATGCATTATGGAAAGTTGGAACGTCATTGCTTTTTATTTATTTATTTTTTTATTTTTATTTTTTTCTTGACGTTGTCCTCAAAGTCGCAAAAAGTTAGAACTACTTTTGGAATTCGTTGTGGTGCTGCAATGTCGGCATCACACTGATTGGGACAGTGCCATTGCTGGCAATGGGCTGCGATTTGACCTGTCAAATCGCACTGACTTGAACGCGGGCTTAAGGGTCTATTCACACTTGGGAATAGGACTATTAGTAATTACACACAAGATATCAGCAGGTGTTTCTGGTGATTATCTGCTGGAGGCAGCTGCATTGAAAGTAATAGGAGGCTGAGATCTTCCATAGTTATATGGGCCATTTGCAGGTAATCACTCGCGGAGCGATTACCTGTGCATGATCGGCTCTGGGTGCAGACTGTTTGCATGTACTCGCTCCATGAGTGATTATATGCATGTGGCTGCTATTAGCTGTCAGCCTCCCATTGCTTTCAGTGGGGCTGCCTCCCATAGCTAATCACCAAGAACCTTTGCTGGGTCTCCCACATGTAAATACTAAAGACCCAACTCAAAAGTTTCACAGCCTTTAATGCCAGACCTGTCTAGGACAATACAATATGAAATGTGCAGTTGAATGCTGATTGGTACATATCTCTTTTCTAATCACATTGAGTGACTTGCCTTTTATTTTTTCTTCCAGTCTGCTTCTTACAAGTGGCCCAGCTTCAGGACTAGTGCAGGTCTGGCAGATAGGAGCAGAGGACAAAGGTAAATAAATGGCATAAAGTAGGGCTTTTTTATTTTATTTTTATTTATTTTTTTGCGGGGGAAAAAAAATGCAGTTTTGCAATATTCAGTGCAGTTCCAGCACTGAATATTGTTGCTGACCGCCCCCCCGAAACAATTGACCCACCGGCAACAAACATACGACAAAACATAATACATTAAATGATGCAAAAACAAAACAATCTAGTTTTATGGTCCTTTATGTGGGTTAAAAAACAAACAGGACTCACTCACTGGATGTTTGGGGAAGCATCACAGACAGGCACACAGAGGAGGAGGAGGCCAGAAACAGCACTGTATGTCTTTGAGGTCAAATACTGCAAAATAACTTTATAATAACTACAGTGCACCAAAATGAAGCATTAATATTGCAGTGAGGGCCAAATACTACTTTCAGCCAGCTGTAGCTCTTGAACAGAGTGAAGACTGGAGAAACCAATGGCGAGTCTTAGGCCGCGTACACACGGGCGGACTGTTCGCCAAACTTAGTTTGTCAAACAATCCGACAAACAGTCCGCTCAAAATTTGCATGAGCGGACTTGACCACACACGATGAACGAACAGTCCGCTGAAAGCGTGCGCGATGACGTGAACGGCACGTACGACGGGACGAAAAATACGACGTCCAATACACTGCAATGCAACCTTCGCCGTGTAAATCCTTTCTGAGCATGCGCGAAACTTAGTTTGTCGAACAAGCCTACACACGAGCGGACTGTCCGCCCAAACCAAGTTTCAGCGGACTGTCTTACGGGAATTCCGAAAAACTTTGTTCGTCAGACTGTCCGCTGAAACTGTCCGCTGAAGCCCACACACGAGCGGACTGTCCACTGAAACTGTCCGCTGAAGCCCACACACGAGCGGACTGTCCGCTAAAACACTGTTCAGCGGACAAAGTTGGGCGAACAGTCCGCCCGTGTGTACGCGGCCTTAAAGTGGAGTTCTACCCTAAAAAAAATTTTAAAAAATTCATTTATGTGCATAAAAATAAAAAAAATTTGAAGAATTTTTTTTTTTTTCTCACCTCGTAGTCTGCCTCCTTTAGCGCCTCTGCTCTTGACATCACTTCCCTCGGCACAGGAAAGGAGATCAGCTCTCTCCCCTGCCTCTTGTCAATCATTTGGGACACACACAGGTCCCAGATGATTGCGTGGCCAGTCACGGCGAGCGGCGGCGTTCACGTGTGTGCAGTGGTTGCCTGGCTGTGAAGCCACAGCTGGGCGCCCACAGTTACAATGCTGGCGCCACCAAGCGGAGGGGGAGACGAGCGGGGCTTCGATTTCCCCCTACCCCCCCCCCCCCCCCCCAATCACTGGATCCTGGGACAGGTAAATGTCCAATTTATTAAAGTGGTTGTAAACCCTTACAAACCACTTTGACCTACAGCTAAGCCTAGATTAAGGCTTACCTGTAGGTCCAAGCAATATCTCCTAAACCTATATGGTTTAGGAGATATTTGCCCGAAAACGGGCACCGCTGTCTACGGCGCATGCGCCGTAGACAGCGGCGCGCAGGCGCACTGAGCGCGGCAATTCCAAGAATGGAGCTGCCGCATTTGTCGACTCCCGTGCGCATGCGCGGGAGTGACGTCATCGCGGCTTCGCCGAATGACAGCGGCGGAGCTGCGAGACGCCACCAGCAAGATGGATGCGGCGGACTACAGGGGACAGCGGCGACTTCGCTGGCTCCTGTGTCAGGTAAGTGACACATAATGGACCACTAAGCAAGAATACTAAGACCCCTTTCACACTGAGGCGCTTTACAGGAGCTACAGCGCTAAAAATAGCGCTTGTAAAGAGCCCGCTCCTGTCTCTCCAGTGTGAAAGCCTGAGTGCTTTCACACTGGAGCTGTGCGCTTGCAGGACATTAAGAAAACTCCTGCAAGCAGCATCTTTGGAGCTGTATCAATGGGGCAGCGCAGCTATACCGCCAGCATAGTGCTGCTGCAGCAGCGCTTTGCAGTGATTTTAACTTTCTCGCCGCTAGCGCGGGGGGGGTAAAAGCGCCCCGCTAGCAACTGAATAGCGCCGCAAAATTGACCGTAAAGCTGCACTTTACCACCCACACAGCCCCAGTGTGAAAGGGGTCTTAACTAAAGATGCTGTTTCCTCCATGGAGTCCCCCTGCTTTTCATACAGTATGGCCAGGTAATCTGACAGACGCGTGCTCAATGGCAGCTCTGTTACGAGACTAGCCTATTCCAGTTTGCGCTGTGGTAGATACCGGCTAGTATTTGAGTAAATGACCAGTCAAAGTTGTTTGGACAGTGATATCACCTATTAAGGGGGATAGTGGGCTCGGTCATCCTGTATTCCTCAAGCTTTACATCAGTAAGTTAAAACAATACATATGACCTTATGTGGTTCCTTGACCAAGATTAGGAGGCTTAAAATTCATTAGTGAGCCACAATATGAACCAACAATAATAAGGAAATATAAAATATACAGTTTCCCCATCAATGTGCCAAGATACTTTGCTCCATTTTTGTATAATCTTCCTCTGAAGTCTGCTGAAGGAGAGCCCATCTCTTGGGTCACCTGCTAAGTTTACTGGTCAATCCCTCCACCTCTGCTCATTACACGGGACAGGAGGATCAGCAGGAGGAACCAGTGAGAACTAGGAGACCCAGAAGATTGATGTTTTGGCTTTCCAGTGGACTTTGGGTAGACCATCTTACAGCATTAGAGCAGGGTTCAGAAAGGCAGGCAACTGGGTTTCTATTACAGGTGTATCTTTGCTGGGTATGTGTTTGTTTTGTTTTTTTGTTAGTCAGGGTTGCTTTAACATTACACAGTACTAGGCATAGACTTTGCGTGATATTTTTGCATTGAGCTCTTCTGCAAAGTGGTGAGAAGAGTGTTTTGAACATATACAGAACACTTCCTCTTAGAGCTCGTAGATTCAAGGCCGAATGTTCCCTCTGTTGGTAAATCTAGCCTGGAAATGGCATCTCAGCTTTGTGTTTCCTGAAGGAAAAGCCTTTTTTTTCTTGGTCTCCATCGCAATACTTCAGCATCTTTGATCACTAACAGCAGAAAATTGCACCCTGTGGCCTTGCCTCCGCCCTTCAGTGTCGGTTCACACTAGGACGACTTGTCAGGCCACTTAGCCGCCTGACAAGTAGCATTCCGTTCTGTACAATGGAACCGTTCTAATCAGAGTGACACAAGTCGCTCCGACTTAGAAAAAGGTTCCTGTACAACTTTGGAGGCGACTTGCATTGACTTCTATACAGAAGTCGTTTTGCGAGTCGCCGCAGCGGTCGCGTCCAGGTCGCCTGAGGCAGTCGCGCTGTAAGTCGTGCTGCCTCAGTGTGAACCAGACCTCAGGCACTGAACTGCAATCCAGAAGTGCCATACACTTAGGAAAACTGTTACTGAAAGCGGAGGTCCACCCTAAAATGGACCTCCGCTCATCGGAATCCCCCCCCCCCTCCGGCGCCACAATCGGCACCTTTCAGGGGGGATGGGGGTGCAGTTACCTGGATAATCCAGGTAACTGCACCCACTTCCGGGCTAGCTCTCTGCGGAAAGGGGCGTATGTTACGCCCCTTTCCGCAAGCGCCCGTCCCCTTCAGCAAGTGCCCCGCTGCCTGCTGGGAAACACACAGCTCCCAGAGGCAGCGGGGACCGTCCGGATTGCGCCGCGCGGCTCGCGCATGCGCAGTAGGGAACCGGGAAATGAAGCCGAAAGGCTCCATTTCCTGATTCCCATACCCAAGATGGCGGCGGCACGAGCGAGCGATCGGCTTCGGGTGCCGACATCGCGGGCGCGCTGGACAGGTAAGTGTCACTATTTAAAAGTCAGCAGCTGCAGTATTTGTAGCTGCTGGCTTTTAAAAAAAAAAAAAAAAAACGCGGAGTCCCGGTGGACTCCCGCTTGAAGGAGGAGACCTTTACATTAAGTATACAAAAGACCTAAAATGTCATATTTAGAAATGTTACTTTATTGTTAATGAATAACTTTCAGTAAAATAAATATTACTTCAAAGGAACCTGTTGTAAAAGAAAAGACTTCTTCCGGTGTCCTCTTCTACTAAAACTGCTAGTTAACTTTGTTGCTGTTCTATCTTGTTTCAGTGTTTGAAATCAATGACCTGGAGTTAAAGTTGTAATAAACCATGAGTACCCCTGCATCTAAATGATATGGCATTCCACCAGCTATACATTTACTTAGGAAATGCTTGAGGAATATAAAAACTAGATAACTTTTTTTTAGCTTGCTCATATTTGGGTCATGTGACTTTTTTTTTTTTTTTTTTAATCTTTTTCACCACAGCATGTCCTGGGCTGGAGGCAGTTCTAGGCCGAAGCGGATCACATGTCCTGTGACATGGCATCAGCTTTTTCAGTCCCACCCCCAGGCTGCTCAAAGCAGAATGGAGCTGTCTGTCAAGGATATGATCCTCCCTTCAGTGCCTTTTGAGAGGATCAGATCCTTCACTGATGGCTCAATGCACTTTGCATGGCCTGGTGGAAGGGCCTCAAAAAAAACGGAGGCGATGGCACAGTACATGTGACCCCCTGTGGCTTAGCCCCATTCCCGTCCTGGGCCACAGTGACATAAATGGAAATGATTGGAAAGAATCGCTAAAGTTTTTATCTATAAGGGATCTTGTGAAGATCTAATGGAAGCCGCAATTCTACTTTGTACCAAAAAATAAACAAGAAAACTAAAAAGAAAATTGAACTGCGCTAATGGATGAATTAATTAATTGAATGTGGAAAGGGACCTCACTACTGGGGTCAGACTTGAGCTGCCCACAAAAATGATTAGAAAATCACACCACTCTTAAACACCCTTGATGGTGATCAAAACAAAGTTAATGTGTTGGTGTCTAACACAAAAACCTGTAAAAATCAAATCTCAGGTGACTGAAATATACATCAGATCCAAAATACACACAGATTAAATAGCCATTAATTAACATATATACCACATAAATCGTGAGAAAAATAAATAAAAAATATTGGATGAAATGATGAAAATCTATCTCAAATTGATAAATCAAAAATAAGTCCCACATAAATAAAGTCCAACAATTAAAAATGTGCACCCATATGTTAAATACGCGTTACGTAATGGGTTACGTCATCCAGGGTACGTAATAGTGCCCCTGGACGACGTAACTGTATGATCCAGGGAGGACAAATTTGTTGTGATGTACGTCCGGACGGTGCAACCAACTTAAGGCCTGTCTTGGATTGATTGGGGATAACCTTGAGGCCAGTAGTCCATGTTTCATGTGGTGGAGGTCATATGGGGCAGCACAGTGGTGTAGTGGTTAGCACTTTCACCTAGCAGCAATAGGGTTGCTGGTTCAAATCTCGACCATGACACTATCTGCCTGGAGTTTGCATGTTCTCCCTGTGCCTGCGTGGGTTTCCTCCGGGTACTCCGGTTTCCTCCCACACTACAAAGACATGCTGGTAGGTTAATTAGACCCTGTCTAAAAAAAATTGGCCATAATATGTGTATGTGTATGTCAATGTTGCAAGTGTGTCGGGACAGGTTAAAGGACCGCATAAATAGCTGCAGATGGACACCGGTGGCAAGAAAAGCGCCCTGAGGCGATTCAGTTCGTATAGGTAGCGCTATAAAAGTCATTCATTCATTCATATGTGCCAGTGGAGGAATGTGATGGCTGGAGGAGCTGCTACATTATTTTCATGCTGTTTGTGACCCTCTGGAGTGGGGGTCAGAAATTTCTGGTAAGGAGACAATTTTCACATTTTTGAAAATATTTGTGGATGGACTTCATTCATTTCTTTACACCTTTTTTACATATGGGTGCACGTTTTTAATTGTTGGACTTTATTTCTGTGGGACTTATTTTTGATTTATCAATTTTGAGATTGATTTTCATTATTTCAGCCAATATTTTAATTTATTTTTCACTTGCACATTTATTTTGCTCAGGATTTATGTGGTATATATGTTAATTAATGGATATTTAATCTGTGTGTATTTTGGATCTGATGTATATTTCAGTCACCTGAGATTTGATTTTTACAGGTTTTTGTATTAGACACCAACACATTAACTTTGTTTTGATCACCGTCAAGGGTGTTTAAGAGTGGTGATCAAAATTTTTTTTTTTTCCCCAATCGTCTTTCAGGACAGCCACCTTAGAGAGACACCGGCTCCTCCCCTCTGAGGAAACACCACCTTCATTTTCATAATTTAAGCCTCCTCCTCCCTTCGTTCCTCAGTTATGGTGTTTCCTCCAGCGGGGAGACACCGCCAAGGAACCTTAAGGCTGAATTCGGTTGGTGAAACTGAAGCTATCCGAGCGGAGCCCCGGCCCCGTTCGGCTATTCGACCGTTTATCGGTCGGTCCGGGACAGTCCTATCAGCGGGGAGCTGAAGTGTTCGTACTGTCCATATACCCTAAACTCCGCTTGGGGAAAGCAGGAAGTTTATGGGGTCGTCCGTTCGTTCACCCGCGGGTGTTTCAACGGAACAAACAGTCCGGTCGGCTGGGGAAGCTGAACACTCGACTGACCTTTACACGCACTCCAATCTTCGCTTGGGGAAAGCAGGAAGTCTTTGGAGAGGTTCATCCCTGCGTTTCGCCCAGTGGGGCGCTGAACGAAGGCGTCCAGGGCCCCCCTGTGTATGCAGCCGGCTGGGAGCTGGAAGCCGGACCGGTAGGCGGGCGACGTCAGTTCCGGTGGGGGCGGACCCCTTCGTTCGATCCGCGTCTTCCGGTTCCGGACGCGGCACGTGAAGGGGAACCTAGCGTTCGGCTGGTGCAGCCTCTCTTTCTACAGTTGCACAGGTAGCTGTTAGAGGCACGTTCGTACCACGCTTCCTCAACGGGAGAATGTCCGAAGCAGAGGCTTCAAGAACTCCTGGAGATAACAGCACCAGCCACTCAAAGGTAAGAGGAACCCTGGGGAGGTATTCCCTTACTTGTATCCAGTAGCTCCACTGGTGTTCCTCCTTGGTGGTCGGGGGGAAGGGTAGTGCGTCTGGGATCCTGGTGATGGTTGATCCTAGGGTGGGGCACTCCCGGTGGTCCTCTATGTAGCGCTGGTGTTTTCTTTTCTTTTAGGCTTATGCTGCTCCTTCCTGTGTTTTGTGTCTTTCAGAAAGCCACGAGCAAGTCCCCCCATGGTTCTAAGAAGAAGTGCCCTTCATGTAGAACTCCTATGGGAGACTCCTGGTCCAAAGCAATTTGTAAACAATGTATTGAGGATTTACTTAAGGAACAGGCAGCAGAGCAGGGTGCAGATCTGGTAGCTTCTATGAAGGAACTCTCTGGTACCTTTCAGTCCTTCAAAAACTTTTTCTCCAGTTTCCAGTGGCCTCAGCCCTTAAGCACTCCTACACCAGCGCAGCAGAGTGTACCATCCAGCCCCGCGGACGTTCCTCCTGCAGGGGGAGAGAATCCAGGGGGTCCCAGGGAGGAAGCTGAGGAAGAAATTGACAGTGTCGTTTCAGACTCCCAGGGGGAGTCTGACGCCGAGGTGTTGGATGGGGAATCCAACAGAGTCTCGCGGTATAAGCTTTCCCTGGAGGATGTGGATGAGCTCTTGGGGGCTATTCATACCACTTTAGGCATTCAAGAAGAAACTAAGACATTGTCACTCCATGATCAGATGTACAAGGGCATGGGGGAACAAAAAAAGCGGGTGTTCCCAGTGCATAACGTCTTGATCGATACCATCAAGAAGGAATGGCGGGATCCCGAAAGGAAACCTTTCTTTTCCGGGGCATTAAGACGAAGGTTTCCTTTTTCGGAGGAAGAGACTCTCGTCTGGAATAAATCTCCCAGATTAGACGCTGCTTTTTCCCAGGTGTCCAGACACACGGATCTATCCTTTGAGGATATGGGGGTACTTACTAACCCTATGGATCGAAGGATGGATTGCCTTCTTAAAAAGGCCTGGGATTCATCACAGGGAAATCTTAAGCCAGCCATGGCAACCACAGTGGTGGCCCGCAACATGGAGTATTGGCTCACCCAGATTAGCGCACACATTGAAGCAGGGACAACAAAGGAGACTATTCTATCCTCCTTTCCCATGCTTCTTAAGGGGATAGCCTACATAGCGGACGCTTCGGCTGAATCCGTGAGAATATCGGCAAGGTCCTTGGCTCTGACCAACTCTGCCAGGAGAGCCTTATGGCTGAAGACCTGGCCTGGAGACAATGCATCCAAACTTAAACTTTGTGGAATCCCCTTTACAGGAGATCTACTGTTTGGATCAGGTCTTGAAGCGGTGCTAGATCGCACAGCAGACAAGAGAAAGGCCTTTCCTGTTAAAAGGAAATTTGGGGAACAAGCCAAAAGAAGGACTCGTCCCCAGAAAAGGGTTGTTGCCTCCCGTACTGTTCAGCAGAAGAAAGGTTGGGGACTCAAAAGCAAGGGCCCCGGGGGAGCAATTTTTCGCCCTCCTGAACAGCCCAAGAAATCTCAGTGACAGGGTCACGGTGGGAGGAAGGTTGGGGGCCTTCCTCCCACAGTGGGAAATGATTTCCTCCAATCAGTTTGTCTTGGGGATCGTCAGAGAAGGCTACCATTTGGAGTTTTCAGAACTCCCTCCTCTGAGGTTCCTTGTCACAGAGCTGCCAAAATGCGCAGAAAAATCATCTGCCCTTCTTTCCTCCCTGCAGGAGTTGGAAGACCAGGAGGTGGTAGTACGGGTTCCAGTAGGAGAGACAAGCAGAGGCTTCTACTCTCACGTCTTCGTGGTTCGCAAGCCTTCGGGAAAATTCAGGCTCATCCTGAACCTGAAGCCTCTGAATGTCTCAGTTACCTACAGAAGGTTTCGGATGGATTCGGTTTACTCAGTAAAAGCACTCCTTCCACCGAACTGTTTTATGGCATCAATAGATCTGAAAGATGCATACCTGCATATTCCCATCGCAAAGTCCCACCAGCGTTTTCTCAGACTAGCAGTGAGAACTCCGTTGGAAGTACTACACCTTCAGTTCAGAGCGCTTCCTTTCGGGCTATCCTCTTCCCCCCGGATCTTCACCAAAGTGATGGCAGAAGTTCTGGCATTTCTGCGTCTCAGGGGAATCTCGGTGATCGCATATCTCGACGATCTTCTTCTGTTTGCACCTTCCCCAACGCAGGTAATTCAGGATTTACAGGTCACAAGAAACTTGTTAGTAAGCCTGGGTTGGCTCCTGAACCTGGAGAAATCCAACTTAATTCCTTCCCAGAGGGTCACCTTCCTGGGGTACGTGTTGGACTCAACAGTTCAAAGGGTCTTTCTTCCTTTGGAGAAAATTCAAAAGGTAGACAAGGCTCTGTTGTTTCTTCAGGGCAACCACCAGATCTCCATAAGGAAGATCATGTCGGCACTAGGGTTGCTGACATCTGCTCTTCCAGCGGTTCAGTGGGCAGGGTTACATTACCGCCCTCTACAATTATTTGTTCTGAAAATTTGGGATCACAGCCAGGGATCTTTGGATTCTCTGGTTTCGATTCCAGATCAGGTAAAGAGGTCCCTCTGGTGGTGGAGGAAGGGAGCAAACTTGTCCCAAGGTCTAGAGTGGGTCATGCCAACCTCCAGGGTGGTCACGACCGATGCAAGCAGCTCAGGTTGGGGAGCACACCTAGACTCCCGGTTAATACAGGGTATTTGGGAAAAGAGGGACTCGAGGAGATCCTCGAATTGGAGGGAGCTGAGGGCAGTAGATCTAGCTCTCAGGACCTTTCAGAAAGAGCTCCGGGGGAATCACGTAAGGGTAAGGTCGGACAATTCCTCGGTGGTAGCTTACATCAACAGACAGGGGGGCACCAGGAGCAAATCCTTATGGGCCCTAGCGGAAGCCATCCTCAGATGGGCCGAAGCAAATATCCTGTCCCTTTCAGCAATCCACTTGAAGGGAGAACAAAATCAGGTGGCAGATTTTCTCAGCAGGAGAACTCTGAGAGCAGGCAATTGGGTTCTCAAACAGGAAATATTCGAAATGATCACCCAGAGATGGGGGATTCCCTCAATAGATCTCTTTGCCGCAAGGGAAAACGCGAAAGTAGCCACTTTCTTCTCCATAAACAGGGGGGACGGGGCATTGGCGGTGGACGCACTAGCACAGAGTTGGGGTTTCTCCAAGTGCTATGCCTTCCCCCCTCCCATGCTCATTCCGGCAGTATTAAGGAAGTTTCAAGTGGAGAACACTACCCTTATTCTAGTTGCACCTCACTGGCCCAGGAGGCCGTGGTTCTCGATCCTGAAGGGCCTGTCTGTAGAACCCCCCTGGATTCTCCCATTGCAGGAGGATCTCCTGTCTCAGGGTCCGGTGTTCTGTCCTCAGGTAGGACGATGGAACCTGGCAGCGTGGCTTCTGAGGAAGAATTACTGAAAGCCAAGGGCTTCTCAGACCGGTTGGTAGCCACTCTTCTAAACTGTAGGAAAAAGGAAACCCAGTCCATTTACTTAAAGGTATGGAGGCGGTTTAACAGCTGGTGTTCAGAGGGTTCCTTCAACGTGCACAGCCCTGTAGCCGTCCTAGAGTTCCTACAGGCAGGGGCGGATAAGGGGTTAGCGTTTGGAACACTAAAGGGTCAGGTTTCTGCTTTGAGCGTGTTTTTGGAGAAACATCTAGCGTCAGATCCTTGGGTCGTAAGGTTTTTCAGGGCCCTAGGTAGGCAGAGGCCGGTTGCAAGCTCCCCCTTCCCAGTTTGGGATCTTTCTTTAGTTTTACAGGTTCTCACAGGGGAACCTTTTGAGCCATTAGAATCTTGCTCATTAAAGCTGATCACTCTCAAAACGGTGTTTTTGGTGGCGATCACTACAGCAAGGAGAGTAAGTGAACTCGAAGCCCTTTCTGTCAGGGCTCCCTTTTTTCAGGTTTTTCCGGATCGTCTGGTTTTGAAGATGGATCCGGCCTTTTTACCTAAGGTAGCCTCTAGTTTCCACAGGATGCAGGAGATTGTGCTACCTACGTTTTGTTCAAATCCAGTTAGAGAACAGGAACACATTTTTCACAGACTGGATGTTAGAAGATGTGTTATTTATTATTTAGACTGCACAAGTCAGTTCAGAAAGACTGATTCACTTTTTGTTTTATTTTCAGGGGCCAGGAAGGGTTCCAAAGCCTCTAGGCGTACGATAGCTAGATGGTTAAGGTTAGCCATTGGGCAGGCATACGTGGCAGGGGGATTAGATCCTCCAGCTGGGATTAGAGCACACTCAACCAGGGCGGTGGCAACTTCTCAGGCAGAGTGGGCTGGTGCATCTCCGGAACAGATCTGTAGAGCTGCAACGTGGTCCAGTTTTTCTACGTTTGTGAGACACTATAGACTGGATCTTCTGTCAGCCAAAGACCAAGCCTTTGGTCGTAAGGTGCTGCAGGCAGTAGTCCCACCCTAAGGTAATATACTCGCTTATCCTCTCTAAGGTGGCTGTCCTGAAAGACGATTGGGGAAAAATGGAATTACGTACCGGTAATGTCCTTTTCCAGGAGTCTTTCAGGACAGCACCGGTTCCCACCCAAATTGTTGCAGATCATCGGGAACTCATTACATGAGGCCGTCAGGTAAGACTTAAAAAGTTTATTTGTTTGGCGTGTTCTTGTGTCTCCCCAGTTGGCCGGAGGTACTCTGGAAGAACTGAGGAACGAAGGGAGGAGGAGGCTTAAATTATGAAAATGAAGGCGGTGTTTCCTCAGAGGGGAGGAGCCGGTGTCTCTCTAAGGTGGCTGTCCTGAAAGACTCCTGGAAAAGGACATTACCGGTACGTAATTCCATTTTTTTTACACAAAGTTGTCACTAAATGATATATTGCTCACACATGCTATGGGCATATGTGAAATGACACCCCAAAATAAATTCTGCTGCTTCTCCTGAGTACGGGGATACCACATATGTGGGACTTTTTGGGAGCCTAGCCGCGCACGGGGCCCCGAAAACCAAGCACCGCCTTCAGGCTTTCTAAGGGCGTTACAGTTTTGAAGGCCATAAAATGCCAAGATGGCACAAACCCCCCCAAATGACCCCATTTTGGAAAGTAGACACCCCTAAATTTAGGGGTACACTAGTGAGACTAGGTAATAAATGGCGGGTGCCCTGAAACTATAAAAAAATAACTAACCAACCAGCGTCACCTGTAACAGTTATATGGTGATCACTGGTGAAAGGGTTAACTAGGGGGCAATCAGGGGGCTTTATGCGGTAGTATATGGGGGTCCCTGGCGCTATAAAAAGTTGCAGCGAACCTAAATACCTACCTGCCTAACTAGCGTCACCTGTGACACTAATACAGCGATCAGAAAAATTATCGCTTATTAGGCTGGGTTCACACTGGAGCGATGCAGGAACGCCACGAATCCGCGGCGGGTTCCCG